>NC_044498.1:10785064-11112564 GCF_902362185.1 Chanos chanos
GCACTGAGCTACTCAAGAGATTTGAAAGAAGTGCTGTAAGCAAAAAGCAAATGTTTGTGCGCATTACTTCATATCATGTTCTTTCCGCTGAACACGAGTCTGTCTGTCACCTTGTACGCTTTGATTTTCTCTCATCCCTTTCACTCTCTCTCTCACCCTTCTCCTCTTCCTCCAGGAATGTTTTCAGTTCATCCTGCCTGCTTTGCCCCATGCCATCGACTTGTTACGCGAGGCCATCGTCAAGGTGAAGGAGGTGGCCAACGAACTGGAGGACCTGCCTTCGCCGCCACCTCCTCTCTCCCCGCCCCCAGCCAGCAGCCCCCACCGTCAGACAGAGGACAAGGGCGTACAGTGTGAGGAGGAAGAGGAGGAGAAGAAGGACAGTGGCGTCGCCTCCACCGAGGACAGCTCCTCCTCCCATATCACTGCCGCCTCCATCGCTGCCAAGGTATTTGAGGATAAAAGAGGAAAGAAGGACGATGAAGACAGTGATGAATAATGCAAAAGGAGGCAGAGACATATTTGTTATGTATGAGAGGGTCTTTATGAACATTGATTTTTTGATTTAGTCTATTTCGGGGGAAGATAGCCAGAGCGAGTGGAATGAACTTGTTTGTTTCTTTTATTTCTTGGTTCTTCTCGCTAAGGCCAGTGGTGTTCAGCTCAGCTTTGTAAAGGCTTTAATGCCATGCCACTCTTTTGGTGGTTTTAGAGTCAGAACACCTAATTAAACTAATCAGTTCATCTTCTAGCCTGTGATTAGCTGATTCAAGTGTTCCTCAAGTGGAAGAGAGAATATGTAACAGCTGGGTTTAGAACAGTTGTTCCTGTAACAGCACTGTAACCTCATTTCACTGGATTCAGTTCCATCAGGCATACATATCAATCTGTCAATTGGAAAAATGCATGTCTTATTAAGTAAAGTAAGTGTAGTGTAAAAAAGTAATAGGAAACAAATGATTTGTGCATGTTTTACTCCCAAATCACTGATTGTACCCTTTCAGCCCATGACATTCACTCATCTTCATCTTTTTGACTGTGTGTGTGTGTGTATGTGTGATTTTCCTGAAGTTGTGTGTGAAAGTGTACATCTCTGTGTCTGCCCTACTTACCATCATCAGATTGGCTGCTGTCATAGTTACCTGTGGACAGAACACCTTCATCCACCTTCTCATTTCACTTTACGTCATCAGTGACTGAAAGGTACAGTCACCCAAGCACTGTACATTACTGATGAATGGAGTCAGCAAAGGTGGAACTAATTCGCTATGGTGACATTTTTGCTTTCGCTTTAAAAAGAGCCCCTTTTCCATCCTTTGTGTGGCTCTAGAAGGCGCCTTAACTGTCATAGCTCTGCTCTAACCACTGTTTCTTCCCCCTTTTTTTTCGTTACGTATCTCAGATTCCAGACTCCATTATCTCACGGGGCGTACAGGTCCTGCCACGGGACACGGCTTCCCTAAGTACCACGCCCTCTGAGTCACCACGCGCCCAGGCCACCTCTCGCCTCTCCACCGCCTCCTGCCCCACACCTAAAGTAAGAACACCCACTTATGTCCTCCTTCTCTGCCCTGTCTGCTTCCTGTTCCTCCGCCCCCCTTCTACAAACCCCGCCCACACTCTGCTGCTGACTCCTCCTGGCTCACATCAGTCCCTAAACCTTCTCAGCTGGCCTTTCCCATCAGAAGGTGCGTGTGTGTGTGTGCGTGTGTGTGAGAGAGAGAGAGAGAGAGAGAGTGTGTGTGTGGGTGAGTGTGTGTCCGCTCCAGGCTGTACCATCGCTGTGATGTGAGTATGTTTGTGCATTCAGCAGTGTGCAGGGTGGAGGATGGTGGGGTGGGGGGGAGGGGGGGACTCTTCTCTTAAGGCAATTTAGAGAATCTCAGACTCGTCAGAAACAGTAGATGAAACATTGTGTTATATCTCACATTGAAATTTTCCTCTTTGTTTGGATACACATTCACATACTTGGTTTTCTCTGAATGTAACTCACGGCTTTAGCAACGGGTTGGTGATGGAGAGCTAAGGAGAAGTAAAAGAACGACAGCTTCAGAGATCATTCAACAATTTCAGAAAACGTTTGAAATTCAGAAGTCAGTGGAATTTGCAAAGCGACTTGCTCCAGTTCCCAGTCTTGTGTTGAAACTTAGCAGCAGTTTAACCCTCAGCTTTGTATGAAACAGTCGATTTGAACGGAGCTGTTGGCATGTCACCTCGTGTCACAGTCTTGTCTCCTTGTGCTGTGTGGATGGCAGAAGGTTGCCATGGGAGCAGGGGTTGCCATAGAGACTGAGGTGGGCCCTTAAATCTGCCATCACATGACCGGGCTTCGCGTCGTGTTTGTCTAACAGGTGTCAAGCTTGATTTAGAGAATAGACAGGTGTGTTGGTGGTCAGACTATCTAGCATACATATATTGGCTCTGATCTTATGAAAATGAACCCTTTATTAAAGTAACATTAGAAGTTCAGGAAATGCCCCTCCTGTAAATCGTACCACAGAGATAAATGGATTGTGGATAAGATGAGAAGATTTAAGATCAAATTGAATAATATCATTTCAGAACTGTCAGGTCAAAGATGAACCTTCATCTGACCACAGCAGAGCCTACTGGAGTACTTCACTTAGCATTAGCCAGTCGAACCCCCTTTAAATCATGCTGAAATGACATTCTAATGAATTTTCCAGTTGTCATTTTACTTCCTACAGATTTCACGGCAAACTGGTAATGCGTAAGTTATGGAAATGATAAATAGGCATTTGAAGTGAGTCCATTTCACTCTCACAAAACTTGTCCAGGTGAGGACTTCATAACACAGACAACACTTTACATTCAGCAAGCATTATACATCTGTTTAAAACTTCAAATTGTCTCCAAATCTTTGCAGTTAAAGTTTTTTGTACAGAAGTGCCACACACTGTAAGAATTTTTTGTACAATACCAAATGCAGTCATTGATCAGGTGTTATGTTTTCATCGTGAAAAGTTACCTTGATATAATGTGTTGTTTTACAAATACAGTGTGATCAAGAGCTGTCCCAGATTGTGTCGTCCCACATGTTTTAAATGATGCGGTTTTTCCAGTTCATTGTTCATAGCTCAATAAAAAATGAAGCCATTTGTGTTTGACAGTTTCCTCAGAATTAAAAAATGGTGACAAATAACCTCTAGAGAGTTTTTCCCTCCTGCTGTATTTCTCTCTCTTCAATCACTATTCCATCCTGTTTCTTCTTCTTCTTCTTCTTCTTCTTCTTCTTCTTCTTCTTCTTCTTCTTCTTGTTCTTCCTCTTCTTCTTCCTCTTCTTCTCCTTCTTCTTCTTCCTCTTCTTCTTCTTCTTCTTCTTCCTCTTCTTCTTCTTCTTCTTCTTCTTCTTCCTCTTCTTCTTCTTCTGTTTTGAAATTGGGGTGTGAAGGAGTAGTCTAGAGAGATACTCTGTATAAAGCAACCACTGACATCTTCTCTCATAGAGAGAAAACCCAAACAAAGAACTGCTCTTTACTATCGAGGCTCAAGGCAAACTAGCCAAAATGTTCTCGCCATGAAGCGATAGATGGCAAGACAGGTCTATGCTTATGAAAGTAAGAGTGAGACAATATCTACAGATGAGTTACACATATCCTAATGTTCTCACAGTAAACATGCAACTGTCCTGAGGTCTTACAAATGGGCACACAGACGGACACATTTAACCACTACATAACACATATTCACACACCCGCTCACTCTCTCACACGCACAGGCTTTCTTATCTCTTTTTGCTTTCTGGCACCACTTTCATCAATGATTCCATTTTGATTTCACATGTAAGTAGTGTGTTTCCCGCTGACACACGCTGAGGTGACAGGGCAGTAACATGCTTCCACTCTGTTGGACCTGCGTTGCAGTTATGTAATTGCCAACAGGATTAGTGAAGCATACGGGGAGGGCATCCAGTTTGAATCAGTCTGGAGAGAGACAGGGGAGAGATGAAAGGACAGAGAAAAAGGAGTGAATAAGAAGAGGAGCAGGAGAAAAGGATGAACTCATGATGTTTCAGAGAACGTCTTTGATGTTTATTATATGTCATAGTGTTCCGTTCTCCTTGTGAGCTTTAGTGATGAGAAACTGACCATACGTCTGCATCAACTTTTGTGAGATACCTTTTGGGCCGGTGTTTCTGACCCAGTCCTCCAGTTCCCCGTGCCTTACAGTTTTGTTTCAGCCCTGCACTAACACATCTGATTCAAACAACCCATTGTTCTGTAATTTGCTGATCTACTGAATCAGGTTTACTAGTGCAGAACTGCACCAAAAATGGATCGGGCAAGAGGACCTTGAGAAAAACAATCTCACATTCAGTCTATTGAATACGGTTACGAGCCAAGACAGAAATGATCCTGGTGTTGCTTTAACACGTTTACTCCAATTCTAACAACAAAAAAAATTATATTAATATGGAGAACAACATCTACATTGTCACTAGAAGGGATAGCCCCTTTGCTGTCAGTCATACCAATATGGTTTCTCTGTCTGTAGCACAGATTCTGACACTAGAATCATTGTAAAACTCCCACTCTGACGGTGAATTTGATATTGTTTACACCTACATTATGCTAACATTCCACTTGTGATTGGTGCTGATTGACTGATGGTAGTTATGATTTACTGCTCTCTCAGGGTGTTGCTGAGCTTGGATTAGAAGGTGTACTTCAGTAGGAGGCTGGAGGGTCTCTCTGACTTAATGACCCTCCAACTGGATGTTGATTAATGATGGCGTACGTACACAACCTTGCCCTCATCTGCCAGGGTTTATTTAAACCACTTCCCCCTCCTTCTCTGTCTCTCTCTCTCCCTCTCTCCTTCTCTCTCTCTCTCTTTCTCTCCCTCTCTCTCTCTCTTTCTCTCTGCCAAAATATAAAACTACCTACATCCCATTACCGAAGGAGCTACACAACATTATGAATTCTCACTATGACAGGATTTTACTGGTCATGAGAATTTAGGTTCCCTCTCTCCATACTTTGATGAATGGTCTTGCATTTTTCATGGTGAAAAATGCTGCAGCAGAAGAAAAGAGACTGAATATATTTTAATAACTGTGAGTCTGTGCGTTGCCTCTACAGGGGAAAGTATATGGTAAGAGATATTTGCCTTGTATTGTACGGGTGCACTGGTCCTGGCTACTTATTTGTCTTGTCCTGTATCATATAATTGTTTTGTTGTTGGCAGCTGTTACATCAAAAGGAAGTTCTACTGTTGCTTAAGGCTTGTGCTCTCTTTTTCACTCTCCCCTTCTCTCTCTCTCTCCCTCTCATGCATAAAGGGTAAAGTGTGTGTTTTGTGTGTGTGTGTGTGTGTGTGCGCGCGTGTGTATTTGTGCATATGTGTGTGTGTGCATATGTCTGTGGACCTGTGCCTTGCAGGAACTGTAGCCTTGTTTTGCATCATGTGTCATCATTTTAAAAAGGCTTTTCTGCCACAGGGAGGGGCACAGATATGAGGGTCTCAGTAGTGCCTCTGTCACTTCCTTTTTTGTATTCATTTAAGCACACTGTGCACTTAGGATTATGCTTTTTAGGTGTGTTTCTGTGTCTGCATGCACACGTGTGCACGTGTGCCTGTGTGTGTGTGTGTGTGTGTGTGTGTGTGTGTGTGTGTGTGTGTGTGTGTGTGTGTGTGTGTGTGTGTCTTAAAGAGACAGCTGAATTGATTGGGAGCATGTGCTGGTGTTTGATAGTGTGTCCCTACACAGTACACAGGGCCATGTGAAATTGACTCTTTCTCACTCTTGCAGAGGTGTGAAGAATTTATGGGATGCAGAAACAGAGAGAGGGAGAGAGAGAGAGGAGAGAGCAATGATGAATGAAAGACCTAAACAGTGACAAATATCTGTTCTCTTTTAAATTTCATATACAATATATACGGTTATGGTCTAGTCTGTGTTGATGGGGTAAATATTGTGGTGTATCTGTAATCATGTTTTTCATACTCTTCAGCGACTTCATAATGCACTTCAGCTGCCTCTTAGCTAGTCAAGAGCAGATTTTATCTTTCCATCCTGAATTATTCCGCAGGGAAGCATTACACACTAAACTGTGTGTGTGTGCATGTGTATGTACATGGGTGTGTGTGTGTGTATGTACGTGTGTGTGTGCGTGTGTGTGCATAATGTATGTCTGTGCAAGTGTGTGTGTGTGTCTGTGTGTGTGTGTCTTTGTGTGTCTGTGTGTAGTGGGGTTCAGTATGCCAAAAGGCAGATACACACTCTGTCAGATGAGTGCCTGCAGTTTGCAGTCAGCCATGCGTTAGTGTAAGCGGCACAGTCATAGCTGAGAACAGAGAGTATGTGCAAATGAGACCTCCTTCACAAGCTGATCAGCTCCCTTTGCCCTCTCCTTCTTCTTTTTCTTCTCCTTCTTCTCCTTCTTCTTCTTCTTCTTCTAGCCTCTTCTTCCTCATCCTCCTTCTTCTCTCTCCTCTTGCCATTTTTTTAAATCCTTTGTCTTGTGTTCTCTTTTTTATGACACTGTTCCTACACTCTCTTGCTCTCAGCAGTAGCCATCTAGTTCTTCCTCACCGCTTTCCAGCGCGTGTCTTTCAATCTCTCGCTCTCTCGCTCTCTCTCAAACTGCTTCAATTCTTTTTCTTTTATTTTTTTTTCCTCTCATTACAATTTGCTTCCTTTTCCTGCCTGTTTTCACTGCTTTTTCCTCTCTCTCTCTCTCTCTCTCTCTCTCTCTCTCTCTCTCTCTCTCTCTTTCTCTTTCTCTCTTTCTCTCTTTCTCTCTTTCTCTTTCTCTCACCACTTGAATTCATCTTTTACTCGTACCCGTATTTTTTTCTCTCTCATTATCATTTGCTCCCTTTTCCCGCCTGTTCTCACTGCCCCCCCCCCCCCCCGCCTCTCTCTCATGCTCCATCAGCATGTACACTCCCTCAGCCCTCCCCTTCTCTCTCTCTCTCCCTCTCTCTCTCTCCCCCTCTCTCTCTCTCTCTCACCGTTATACTCACTGTCTCTCTCAGATTGTCTCTGTCATAGTGTATGTGTGCATGTGCATATGTAGGAGAGCTCATCCTTCTCTGAATCCATACAGAGGATGGTAAGTTGAATGTTTTCCCTTGAATTTTGAGCGTGTACGTCTACGATGGAGTAAATTGCTTTATCACACTGCTGAGAGAGTGTTTTAGAGGTTTTTGTATGTATCTTTGTGTTTGTGTGTGTGTGTGTGTGTGTGTGTCTGTGTGTTCACGCGCGCACGCATGCGTGTATGTGTTTTCACGTCAATGTGCATGCTCTCAAGTAGAATGGGCCAATCTTATTTTAGCAATGCAATTTGTGCGTGAGCATGTGCGTGTGTGTGTGTTTATATGTATTATAAGGAGATAGAGAAGACGCCCTGGGGGAAATTAAAACTGTTGCAGTGGAGTAGTGGTGGAACACAGGAATGACTTTCACAGACATATACACACGTGCCATTTCACAACACTGTCTCTGCAGGGTTATGTAAAAGCAGATGATATGGCAGCTCTCTCTCTCTCTCTCTCTCTCTCTCTCTCTCTCTCTCACAGTCCCTGTCTGTTTTTCTCTCTCTTTCTTTCTCCTGGGGTCTCCGTTTCAAGAAAGAACTCCTGTTCCTGGGTTCCTTTAACTGAGGACTTGTTTGGCTGTCATCTTACTAATGCTATTGCCCTGATTTTTTAACTTCACAATTAGTGAGTAATTAATTAACTTAGAAAAATGAAATGAGGGAGCTGCTAAATAATTAGCTTCATTTAGTTTTTCAGAAGTAGGTCCACTGAAAAAACAAAAAAAAAAAGAGTTTTCAGTGACTTTACATCAGTCTAACATATATCTGTACTACAATAACGGCCCAAATCTTCTCAATAGTTGTGTTTCCATTAATAATCAGGTAACATTTAGTGGGTGTAAGAACATAATAAAGGGCTATGGTTCAAGTTATTATTTTGGGATCTGAGACTATGCTGTTTTGAATGGCTGAATGATTTGGTCGTTATTATTATCTAGGTCAGGTGGAGCCATCAAAGTGTCTTTTGATCCCATTTAAAGAGCTGCTCCCTTTGTCTGCTCGCATGTTTACTCCCTTATTCAACCAGAGGCGGTTACTCACAGCTGTCCACTCATCAACACATCCATTTGGGTCCAAACGGTCACAGCATGTCTTAGCGATATTTTTTTTTAGACATTTTTGGACATTTTAGTCAAGTTATTGGCTGTGAGAATGGACGCAAATTTGAAACACGTGTCTTTATGGTTTGTGTGTTTGAATGTGGTGTGTCAGTGTGTGCACATGAGAAAATGCAAATGCATGTGAATGTATGAGTCAAGGTATAATAATATCTGAACGGCGTACACATATTTTCTGTCAAAATAACAACCTGTTAAAACTCAGTCTGATTTTCTCCCTCTAACACAGCAGAGAAAATACACTCATCTAGTTGACAAATGACCTGGAATAGTGTTCTGAAAATTTAACTGCACCATTTCAGTTACATTACTTCAAACTTCTCCTCAGAAAATACAATTTTAATAATGGTCATTGTATCCTTTATATCCTTTTTTTTTTTTAATTTAATGTTGAAAATTTAATGATCCTGTCATTGCTTCGTGCTCAACAGAGATTTTTCCAGCATTTCTGAAAATATTAGCTATCAGACCTACCTACTCACAAGGACGAAGATACTGCGGCTACATCTTACTGCATTTTGCAAACTGTATTTTCATTTCTGAGATCCAGAGTCACATAGATAACATAGCTCATCTGATCAAGGCCTGGGAGTTTAAGGATTTTAAGGAGCGCCATATGTGGTGTTCTGCAAGGCTCAATCCTAGAACCTTCTGTAGTGTTTGCATGTTTGCTGTTACTTGAAGATGTAATGAAACATTTTTGGCAACTTTGCAGTACTAAATGTTAAACCTCTCAAAGTCTTCCAAATTGAGATTCTGCACTAAATTTTAAACCTGTACATGTCTCTCAAATTGAGTTTTTCAAACATATGTTTCATTTTAGTCAATAACCACTAAAACAATTATACAGTTAAGCACCGAGAAGAAATCCTGGTTCCAGGAGACAGCTGAGCTCAGATTCTGTCCCTAAATTATTAAGATTAAGATCTTTGATCAGAAAGCTTGGGGCCACTGTGGATTTTGAGCATAAGATGAAGGTACAGATCAAAAACATCACCAGGGTGTCCAAGCCATAGCCACATTAGTATATTCAGTATGGCTGTGGTGTAAAGAGAATGGGACATCCTATTGTACATTTATTTGGCCTAAAACTTGGCTCAGAGCACAAAGGACAAATGACTTCAAAGTATGAGTGCATAACATCTAAAATTTGCTCACTACATTGATTGACTTTTTAATATTGACTGTGAGACATACATCCTGGTCATTGTTAGAGAAACATCTTAGTCATTAAAGTTTTAAAGAGACTAATTTAACAATAGCTTTCTTTAATATGTAAGGCTAACACTATTGTGAGAAACCTTTCATAATGCACTCTTTCATTGTTTTATCTTACTTTAATTTTTTATTTTGACTTTGATTTAGTATTAGAAAGGTTCTCTATAAATTTAAAGGTTCTCTATAAATTTACTATGTGAAGGGTAGTATATAAATAAAATCCACTGTAATGCTATTATGAAATATTAGCCAGGCTGAGTCAGTGGACAGCTGTCTTGTGAATGCTGCCTAGTGACTAGAATGCCAAGGCGGGACCCTGGCTTGAGTAACTGGCATATGGAGGATATCTGTCTTGCCGTGCACCCGCTGGTCATATTGCCTCTGGTCAGCAAGGACTCGTACTCATTCAAGAATCACTCAAGTGAAGATGGCAGAGCCTCTGTCTCCAGTAACATGAGAACCTGGCCTTGTACCACGGGCAGCGAGCACTATACCAGTACTGATCTAGCTTGAAATGGATGTTCGCCCTGAAATACTCCTCAGATTTCATTCAGGTGTGATAGTGGCTTTTTCTGTCACTAAAACATACCCGTTTTAGGCTTTTTACTGAAATATGGCAAGTAAATGTCTCTTAAAATTAAAGAAAATGCAGCTTGATGAGAAAATAGCTCTATGTTTGGTGTGTAGTTTGGGGAAAACAAGGAAATGCATTTCTAACAGGGTTGAGTATGCTCCTTGGTGCTGAATGATTCATTAGGTTTCTCAAATCTGATCTTTGAAAACTGCCATCCAGATTACAATTACTGAATAACTTTAAATGGGAATTAATTATACATTGATGAAAACAAATGCATTTATGAAGTTGTGAAAGTAACAGATGTGTCACTCAGTCTTATCATCAGTGTTAATTTTTTTAGTGTGTGTGTGGGTTTGTTTGTGTGTGTGTGTGTGTGTGTGTGTGTAAGTTTGTGTACATGTGAGTTTGACTTCAATGCTAGTGTTGGTCATTCCCAAGGCGGTTATTTACCCAGTTCTTCTTCCCAAGAGAAGACATTGGCACAATCCCAGAACATATCACTAATTCTTAAATAATACTAGGTTAATACGTGACATGTAAATTGGATCACAACAGTGATTTGTCACACATGCAGTGGAATGTTTGTATAATGCCTCTGAACTGTGTGTAAATTCTACAGGTGCACAGAGCAAAAAATGGATTAAAAAAGAATTACAAAAGCGGAAAGTTTTGGGCTTTTTTTTTTTCAATTTTCATTTTAGATATTCTAGACTAATTAAGTGTAAAGTGTATGTTTTGGAAGAGGTTTAACAAGATGCTCAGACATTCTCTGTGTTTGTGTGTGTGTGTGCGCGCGCGCTACTATGTGTGTGCCCGTGTGTGCGCCCGTTCCTGTGTGTGTGTTTTTCAGACTGATTTGCTGTCTGCTCGTAGTCCACTGTAAATGTCAATGAGTGATTCTAAACAATGGCAGAAAGTAGTGTCTGGAATTCTGTAATTCTGCTGTTTATCGCACTCACGTTATTAATATCGCCAAATGTATTTTTGCAGTGCTGTATTATGAAAAAATGACTGAATGTTGTCAAACTGGTAATGAGAATTATGCTTGTTGCTTGTTAAATTTGTTAGCGCTTGTTGCCAATGGAGATGTTCAAGAACAAATTTCTGTGGTGATGGCTCTAACTTTATATAGGGGCCACCCCTTTACCCTGTTGTCTTGAATGTGTATTGCTCATTGTTGCTTCGGCTTGTTGTATGCAGGTAGTCCTCCAGGCCAATGGAGGCACTGTATTTTTTTTCTCAGCACTGCTTTTGCTGGCTGCTATGTTAATCACCTTCTCTTCTCCCCCTTCCTTTCTCGTGGCACCCAGGCGCGGCTCCCTTCCTGTTCATCCACCCTAAGCATTGCTGAGGTATTCCTGCATGTGTCTTGGGTCACATCGTCATGGCAGTAGAAACCCTTTACTCATGTTCCATGCCACTGCCTGCTTCGCTGCCCCCCTTCCCACCCCTTACAACTAAGCATGCTTCACCCACCTGCAGAAAAGACTAAACATATCACAGGCCACTCTGTGTATTTAACTGACTTTTCATAATATGTTTTATAGAGCAGGCCAAACTAAGACCTTGTTCATGTCTCTGTTATGTGTTACTCTAAACTAATTTCATTAATTGAACAGCTTTTCCATTTGGTTTTTTTTTTTGTTTGTTTGTTTGTTTGACAAGTTTATGTTTCATCTAGATGAGTGATTTCTTTCTCTTTTTTTTCTTTCTTTTTTCTTTCTTTTTTGGTGAGGTTCATATCCCCACATCCTAAAAAATGTCCCAAAATCAAACCTTAAACCCCCCCTTGCCCCTGCTCCCAGCTTCCTGATCCTCAGAGTGGTCACAATCTTAAGGCCCTCATCTCTGCATCTACATTAAAGTCTCGGAGCTTGAGCTGTGAGATCATGAGGGCATGACTCGGGTTGGACCAGATCTCTGGGATCAAAATGGATCATACTGCTTTTTAACAACTGGTGCAAGATCTGCCTCAATAAGAAAACACAGAACATACGGTTCCATACAGTTCCATACGGTTCCATTCCTAGCTCACATGAAACGTAAAGCATGCATGACTAGCAGACTGCACAGATTGGGAAAACACACCCTGCATTGTTCTATCCCGGTTATATTCACAGAAGTGCACCCCCGGTGTACGTTTGTTATATATAACTCAACTTGTCACGTATTAAATTCACTGTGAATTTCATACCTCCTACCGGTAGCACATTGCTCCCCACGGCCTGGCTCCCAATCATGTTAGAAGCTCATCAGCAGTCCTGTTTTTGCACTCTGCCTATAAACGTAAAAATTAGGCTCAGTTTGAGTGGCCATTCCCCTCTGAAAGAGTGCTCTTACGGCAGTAGTTTGTCTCAAGCATCCAGCTTTTTAAACAGGCGGAACTGTCAAACCTTATCATATAATAACCAGTAAAAACCTGTGTTTACTTAGCATAGCTTTCATATAAATCATTACTTAATTAATTCATATGAATCATATTCTTAATTTTTAGAAATCTGATCAATTGAAGAGATGATATAGACAGTCATTCAACTTATCTCAAATGTAGGTAAAAATAATGCTAAAAAATGCAGTGGTGTTTTAGGTAACTGTGGTCTTCAGTAGAGGGATGGATTAACATTGTGATGAAGGCTATGACTCAACACAAGGTCACCTTTTTTCATTTTTTTTTTTTTTACACAATTTACAGTGTCTAGCTTAGAGCAAGACTTGCACTTATTGTACTCATTTAAACTGAGAAATAGTTGTATGTGCTAGTGTTACAGAGAGAGAAAATACTCATTGCTCTAATATTATCCGTAGCACTCGTTTGTACAGATTAAAAACACAGTGTTTTACCTCATCTGCACTCTAGACATTAAAATCAAACTCGTTCAAATTAAAAGCCTCAACTTCCAAATTCAAAATGAACAGTCATGAGACAAATGAAGTTCCAAATATAAATCACTCTGTTTACTACAATGAGAAATGGAGCCTAGAGGTCTTTCTACATGTTTACACTGATGCCGCATATTATTGTAGTGTTAACCTACCTACTGAGATCATTCAAATCTGACAAATTTGATGGGAGGATATCTATCACTATGACCATTATCATTCCACCAACAGGATTTAAGATCCGACTGAGATTGCCTTTCCAGCTCACCACACGATATTAATTTTATCTGTTGGTCTCTAGATTTTTGTTTTTGTTTCTGTGTGGTTTTATGTCTGACTATTTAAATATGAGCGGCGCAAGCCAGTGTTGTTGTACTTGTTTTAGGGGTGTGTGTGTGTTTGTGTGTTTGCGTGTGTGTGTGTGTGTGTTTGCGTGTGTGTGTGTCCTTGTGTAATCTGTTCTAGGACTTATTGCTTGGCATGCTTGTGAATGTTTTTTTTCGTCTTGTGTTAGACTAGGGATTATTTTAGCCGTGTGTCTGTATCTATGTGCATGTCTGTACCTGTGTCTGTGGATGTGTGTTTGTGTGTAGATAAATGTGTGTGTGTGCGTGTGTCTGTGTGTGTGTGTGTGTGTGTGTGTGTGTATGTGGTTGGGACATGACTGTAATGCTCAGGTTAGTGGTGTGCATGTGTGTGTTAGGGTGAGTGACTATCCTGTGGCTTTCTCCAGGCCTCACGGAGAGAGTTCAGGGCTCACCTGGATGAGGTCATCACGCTCAAGTCAAGGTACTCTACCTTGGACCAGGTAAACAGCTAACCTTTTTCCCCTCCACTAGCATGCAGCCAGAGCACCTGACACAGCCAAGCCCACTGAAAAAACAGCACTAACCACAGCTTAACACAGGGTAAAGCCTCATCAAGCAACTTACCATGGAGCCTATATACCAAGACATGAGTGAGAGCCAAACGTAATGATCCATGAATTAGATCCAGCCGTATGGACTGTTACTAAAACCTCTGCAAATTACAAGGCACAGTTATGAGCAGACGTGTGTATCAGCGCAGTGTAATAAACCCAGCTAAGCATAGAGGGCAGTACTGTAAGCCAGCAAAAGACTGGCGTCACAGTCAACAAGACACAGACACATATGAAATGACATTACACAAGGCAAGCAAGGAAAAGCAATGCGCTCAGCATTATCATGCTGCTCACATTCAGTAAAGACACAGTGTTAAAACAAACACATACTGTGTTTCTGATAAGCTCTGCTTTCAGAATGCAAGATATTGCTGACTCAGCAAACAGCACACACAGGCCAGGTCTCAAATATGAATGTGTCAACATATTATCTTGTTAATTAGTTGGGAAATTAATTTTCTTTACCCTCTTGCCCAGGGACTGGAGCTGAAAATTAGTCTTGCTCTGTGTATTCTGGCACATTTTTAAAGATTTTAATTCATATACAGCATACCTGTCAAATAGATGTCATAAATAAACCAAAAAAGCATAATACTCAGACTGTTAAGCACAGTGGGCTTCTGTTCACTGTCAAGAAAGCACCAGATTCAGAATTACATCCTGACACAGCTCAACACAGCATAGTACAGTACCACAGAGCACACAGAATAATACAGTACAGCGGAGTACATAGCACAGCCCTACACAGCATAGCAAAGTGCCATAGAATACACAGCACAGCTCCACACAGCATAGTACAGCACAACAGAGTACACAGTACAGCTCCATACTGCATAGTACAGTACAACAGAGTGCACAACACAGCTCCACACAGCACAACGCCACACAGCATAGTACAGTGCCACAGAGCACACAGCACAGCTCCACACAGCATAGTACAGCACAACAGAGTACACAACACAGCTCCACACAGCACAGCCCCACACAGCATAGTACAGTACAACAGAGTGCACAGCACAGCTCCACACAGCAAAGTACAGTACAACAGAGTGCACAACACAGCTCCACACAGCACAACGCCACACAGCATAGTACAGTGCCACAGAGCACACAGCACAGCTCCACACAGCATAGTACAGCACAACAGAGTACACAACACAGCTCCACACAGCACAGCCCCACACAGCATAGTACAGCACAACAGAGTACACAACACAGCTCCACACAGCACAGCCCCACACAGCATAGTACAGTGCCACAGAGCACACAGCACAGCTCCACACAGCATAGTACAGCACAACAGAGTACACAACACAGCTCCACACAGCACAGCCCCACACAGCATAGTACAGTACAACAGAGTGCACAGCACAGCTCCACACAGCAAAGTACAGTAAAACAGAGTACACAACACAGCCCACACAGCATAGTACAGCACAACAGTGTACACAGCACAGCTCCACACAGCATAGTACAGCACAACAGAGTACACAGGACAGCTCCACACAGCATAGTACAGTACAACAGAGTACACAACACAGCTCCACACAGCACAGCCCCACAGCATAGTACAGTACAAAAGAGTGCACAGCACAGCTCCACACAGCAAAGTACAGTACAACAGAGTACACAACACAGCCCACACAGCATAGTACAGTACAGCAGAGTACACAGCACAACCCCACACAGCATAGTACAGTACAACAGAGTACACAGTACAGCAGAGTACACAGTATAACTGATAGGAGTCATGGAACACAACACACCACAGCCATCAGAGCAGAGCAGGGCAGAGCAGAGCAACACCACATTGCATAGCACAGCCTTGTTCATTGAGATACAAAAGCAGTACAATGCTGGAATAGTTTAGTCAAGCTTATCTCTGACTTCTTAGACACTAGACTCTCACCCATTGACCCTCATTCACTTTCATTCTTATTCATGTATTCATGTAAGTAATGTGTGCCTGCGTGCATATGTGTGTGTGTGTGTGTATGTGTGTGTGCGTGCGTGCGTGTGTGCGTGTGTGCATGTGTATATGTATACCTGAAAGAGATAAAAACAGTGAAAGATGATGATGATGATGATGATGATGATAATGATGACTGTGTGTATGGCTTGATGCTCTTATAGCTGAGAGTCTATAGCATAGTCTAAAAACAGCCAGGGAGAGCTGACAGTCAACTTGAACACGGTCTCTTAAGCTGCATCGTGCAAGCAAATGCCTTTGTCTCAATATTCTCAAGTGTGTGTGTGTGAGAGTGTGAGTGTGAGTGAGTGTGTGTGTGCATTTACAGATTCTCAGTGGGCCCCCATGGATAACCATCCCATTTTGCATAATGTGCTTGGCTGATGCTTTGTTTCTGCTGAGTTCAGCGAAAGATACACTCATATCACAATATTCTGGTGCAAAGCCTGTTCCTCCCTCATTATCGGTCCATTGATTTTTTTCCCTCCACTCCTGGAGAAACAAAGTCGCCGCTTCAAAGACTGCCTTGAGTGCACCAAGCCACTCTGTAACCCAGGTCGCCGTTGCTATTCACCCCGTGTTGCTCCTGTCACCATAGATCTTTTTTACGGTTGATCTCCATGACAACGAAGCGGCTGGCTGTAGTGCGGCGTAAATAGATCAGAGTTCTGTTTGCCATGTGTAGTTTCTCCTGTTACTCTATAGGTGTGTGTGTGTGTGTGTGTGTGTGTGTATGGGTATGTGTGCTCAGACAGCAGGGCTGTTTCTGTGTGAGGCGTGTAGAAGCGCGCGTGTGTGTAACCAAGGCGGAGTATTTTGTCACACTGTCACTAAGCTCTGCGGCCACCAACTCACACTACACCGTCTCAAACAGAGTAAAACAAGCATCACAGCATGTGTACAAATACATGAAAAGAATCATGCATATGCATCTATGTATATGTATATACTCACAGGCACAGATCCTCTTCACACAGATGTAGTCACATGAATCCACACTCATGCTACGACCGAATCAACTATCTATGACACATAGACAATCAAGCTTTGTGTACTTATTTTATGCATGTTATTGTTGTTGTTGTTACTTGTTTGCGTGTTTGTGTTTGTGTTTGTATCTGTTTATGTGCGTGCGTGTGTGTGTTTGTGTGTGTACGCACGTGTGTGTGTGTGTGTGTGTGTGTGTGTGTGTGTGTGTGTGCGTGTGTGTCTGAGAGTAAGCAATTGAATTAGTGAGATGAGAGAATGAGTTGGTGTGAGTGAGTGAGTGAGTGAGTGAGTGTGTTGGTGAGAGAGTGAATATATGTGTATGTATCTCCATCATTGTCATACTCCTTTCCTTCAAACACATCAGGAGAAGTGAATAGATGAAGGGATGTGGAAGTTTCTAGGCGTGACAGTGAGCTTTCATTTCATTGCTTCTTTCTCCATGTCAGTGTCCATTAAATCTCTACTCATTCTCATGTTCAGTATATATTATGTCCCTGTTTGTCATATGTCAACCTGGCTGTGACGTACAGCACACGTCTCTAAAAGGAAGGAACCTTCTTGTCTTCTGCTACAAAACCCAGACACATACATACAATAGCTGCAATATTTTATTAATAATTTACTGACATTTAGGAGCATCATGGTTATGAAACTTGATGTAACTGATGTTTGAGCTAAATATGAGCTTGAAAAGACAGCTTTTGACGGGGGAGTATGCTGAGATTAAAACAGACCGCGAGTTACAATATTATTTTGGTCAGAAGGAGAGTAAACATGTTACTCTTGTCATTGATTCGTTATAGTTCTCCTTAGACAAGCCACACTGTGGAAGTGATTTGTTACAAAAAAAAAAAAAAAAACCTAGTCCCTGTGTCTGCTTTAAATGTCTGCAACTTAATCTTTCTGTCTTGTGTCGTGTCACCACCTTTCTATACTCTCTGCTTCAGTTCCTGTCTCACGCTTTCTTTTTGGCTTCACTTCCTCCTGCTTTCCCTTACCTTTCATTTTTATCCGGTTGACACTGTTCTGCTGTAACCAGAAACAAAATATTTCAGTGAGGCTTTACTTTTTGGTGACTTCAGTGTCTAAATCCCGCAAAGCATGCAAAGTCACTTTGTTTTATTTTTTGACTTGTTTGACCTTGGTTTGAAGGTCATGGGGCTTGTTAAACAACATATGCCTTGGCAGTAGAGATATATATTCATATTGCTGATAAACATTTTTTTTTGAACACGTTAAAACAGTTTATTGACAGTTTATAAACTGCCACTTACTGAGAATTTAAATACTTCTTATCATCGCACCTCAAAGTGAAGTGTTACCGAACCTGTCTCTCTCTATCTCTTTTCTCTCTCTATCCCTCCCTTATCTGTTTTACTTCCCTATACAAAAAACTTCTCTTTCGCACTCCTTTTTGGCTTCGGGCTGTCCTTTTAGTTGCCTTCAATTTCATGTGTTCTTGAATTTTTTTTTTTTTTATTATTCCTTCGGTTGCTTGGGATTGATGGACTGATGCTTGATAACTTTATCTCCATTAGCTCCAGTGTAGGTTGGAGGTGCTTAAAGATGATGGGCGGAGCCATAGGACCTTCAGCTCTCGAGTAACTATCCCCAACCCTCAGGAGCCAACTCCACACGCATCTCTCTCTCTCTCTCTCTCTCTCTCTCTCTCTCTCTCTCTCTTTCTCTCTCTATCTATCTGTCTATCTCTTTCTCCGTCTCTCCTCCTTTCTCTGTTGTTTGTTGCGTGTGGAGGCTGCGTTCCGTGCTTGCTCTTCTCTGTCCCTTGCTTCACTGCCTTTTCTTCTCCTTTTTTTCTTCTTTTCTTTACTTATATCTCTATCATTTTCTGGCTGCCTTAATTTCTCTCCAGCTTTCCCTAGGCTCATTTTAAACAGTTCAAACATACAGTGCACCGTCACGTAAGAATGTCCACTGGATTTACCAACAGTCGCAGTCTTTAATCTGGAACTAATAATGAGATCATCGTAGTTTTTAGGACTATCTCGTGAACTTTTCATAAATATTCAAGCAACAGAGAGCTCAGTATGTTTGAACCTTTCAAATCAAGATCTCTCAGCTCGCTCACTCTCCTTTTTCTATTTTTTTCTCTCTCTCTCTCTCTCTGTTAAACTCAGTGGGAAGGAAAGTGGTGATATAATTTTCGGCCTGACTTGAAGGGGAAAAGCTATGCAGTTGCTTTGTTCATGAAGCAACTGCATGGTATGAATATTGCCAACATTTACTATATAATGAATGTGACAGATATATGTGTGTATCACAGCGTTTAGAGTATAAATGTTGACTCTTGTGGCTTATCGCTTTGTATTATTGGTGATCTGTATGAGTTTGTGGGCTGGTGCTAATCTGGATTATTGCCATGGCTTCCAACCAAGTGCATTTCTCTTCTCTGCTCTTCTCTTCTCTTCTCTTCTCTTCTCTTCTCTCCTCTTCTCTTCTCTTCTCTTCTCTTCTCTTCTCTTCTCTCCTCTCCTCTCCTCTCCTCTTCTCTTCTCTTCTCTTCTCTTCTCTCCTCTTCTCTTCTCTTCTCTTCTCTTCTCTTCTCTTCTCTTCTCTTCTCTCCTCTCCTCTCCTCTTCTCTTCTCTTCTCTTCTCTTCTCTTCTCTTCTCTTCTCTTCTCTCCTCTCCTCTCCTCTTCTCTTCTCTTCTCTTCTCTTCTCTTCTCTGCTCTCCTCTTCTCTTCTCTTCTCTTCTCTTCTCTTCTCTCCTCTTCTGTCTAGCTTTCTGTAGCCATTTAACGTCTCTGTGGCTGATTTCCATATATACTACAGTTGTGTGGCTTTCTTTTGTGCTCGCCTTTTTAGTTGTGGTTGTTTAGATGCATCCTGTCATGTCTCTATTAACTTAAGTCTGATGAGCCATACCACTCCATCCCCCTACTTTATTTCACCCCTTTTCTTAACTGTGTGACTGACTCATACCCAGCAGTTCCCCCACAGAACAAACATAGGACACGGAGACAGCAGTGGTTAGACTCTTAAGTGACATCATTAAAAGCAAATATTCAGGTCAGAAAGCTGACCTGAGATCAGTAGTAAAGGGTGGGAGGGGTTAGCTGAGGAGTCGTTGCAAGCAAAGATGGGGGGGGGGGGGTAATCTCTTATGGAAAGGCATACTTAGTCCAAGGGTCTCTGGGTTCTTTTTGATTTATTGATTTATTTTGTAGTGTTTGTAAGCTGTTCTCAGATTGTCACTATTAACAAGTTTTGCTGGACTATTTTCTGAAAAAAAAAAAAAAACAGGCTCCTCATTTGTCTTAGATGTCATGACTTCCAATCTTAGGGTCATATGCATAAAACAATTAGACATGTAAAGGACATAGTGGAATATGACATTTTCCACTCATTGCTTTTTCTGCTTTGTATAGTGTGAACATCTCACTTATGCTAAGGATTTCTTTTATCTCACATAGCTTACCTCTTTCTCTCTCTCTCTCTCTCTCTCTCTCTCTCGTATGAGAGACACTGTCTCTCTCTCTCTCTCTCTCTCTCTCTCTCTCTTTTTTTGTTTTGTTTTATTCATTGCTCCTCTCTATACTGTTTTTTCCTTTCATTTCTGTTTTTCCGATTTTTATCTTTTCCCATATTTTTCCTTCTTTCTGTCTAACTGTTTATGTGCAGGTGCAGTCACGGTGCAGCAGCAAAGAAAATATCCTCAGAGCAAGTGAGTTGCTTTCACCATAAAAATGTGTGTATGTGTGTGTGTGTGTGTGTGTGTGTGTGTGGTGCCTACAGCTCTTACTCACATGTCTAGTATGGAGTCTGAGGGAGGTGCATATGTGCATTTAAAATGACAGAAAATTGGGTCATGGCATGTCAAAACACCTTTTTTTGCTTTTCTTCTCTCCGCCTACTTGTCATAGTCAGACAGAGAGAGAGAGAGAGAGAGAGAGAGAGAGAGAAAGAAACAGCAAGAGATTATAAATTTGTCACACCATCAGCTTATCCCCTCAACCATGGTGATTATTAGACAGTTATTGTTAGAAATGCATTTTGATTATCATGATGTGGAATCAAGATATGGGTTTAAATATCAGTCTTTTATCTTGTGATACATGAACAAAAACAATATATGATAATCCCAGAAAGCCCTTGAGTGTTTGTCTGCCTAACATATGTGCGTATTATCTATGTCCCTAAATACAGCACACATAGATACAGCATATAGATCGTAGCATTGTTGTTGTAGCATTAGTTGGATGGTATTTATGTGTGTTTGTGTGTGTGTGTCTGTGTGTTGTCAGAGTCAAAATCTGTATGTTAAGTATCCATGGTGTGACACTGTCGCCCTGTGCAGGTCACAGCGCGGTGGACATCACTAAAGTGGCGCGAAGACATCGCATGTCCCCTTTCCCCCTCACCTCCATGGACAAGGCCTTCATCACTGTGCTGGAGATGACCCCAGTCCTGGGCACTGAGATAATCAATTATAGAGGTAAAAACATGCACTCACACTCCAGCAAATACACAACTCCATTTCTTCACTCTATGACTCTCATAACACTCCACGCTGTCATGAGGCCAATAGGCGCAGTGATGGTTGGGGGAGGACTGGGAGGGGGGGGGAGTGGACCACATGCTGAAATCAACATATGTCTTAGATGATTAAGACATCTACTCAGTCAGCACTGGAAGTTGAAGCAGATCCAGGTTTCTTACTTACCTAAGCTTACTGAGAGCATTGAAAACAATGATGTTTAATACAGTTAGGAAAGCAGTCACCACAGAAGCAAGAGTAGCAGGATGAATGTGTGTTTTTTCTCTCACACGACTGTCATATTTTTGAATGGAATTGTTGAGCGGTACAGTGGGCTTTGGTGTGGTTATGGACAGGAGGCTGGAGCAGAGTGTGAGATTTTTTTTCTTTCATTATTTTTTTAGGACTAAGAGAAAAACTGTTAGCGTGTTAGTAACTGTTAATGTATGCATCCCGATTCCTTCTTTATAAAATTGTGCTTCTTTGATCACTTGCTTAAGACTGAAATTCTTTGGGGGCTGTTTTATGAAAACAGACATTTTTAGTTCTTGTTCTGTTGTCCATTCACCTGAGTCAGCGGAAGAGTGGGTGTGTGTGTGTGTGTGCGTGTGCGTGTGTGCGTGTGTGTGCGTGTGTGTGCGTGTGTGCGTGTGTGTGTATGTATGTGTGTATTGGTTTAAGAAAGAATTCGGAGGGGAGGGTGAGGGACTGACCATGAGTGGGTGTTTCAGTTGGCTCTCTCTCTCTCTCTCTCTCTCTCTCTCTCTCTCTTTCTCTCTCTCTGTCTCTCTACCTCTCTCTCTTGCATGTGCTTTCTTCCTTAATCTTTTTTTCTCTCTGTCACTGTCCCTTGACTATTGTTCTTGTTATGCAACGGCTATGGGACATACGGAATAAGAGCTGATTTACAAACAGAAATATGCACACAGCTCTTTACTGTAGAACATTTTCACAGTCTCTGATTGCTCCTTTTTATCTCAACAGCCGGGAGATCGAGCCTGCCTTAACAAAACAAGAAAACACACAGTTCTCAAATAGTCAATGACAAACTCCATCTGCCTGATCTCAACACTGTCGACAAAATAGCACAGCATAATCATATGAACGCACTATAACCTACTGAACAAAGATGGATTATGTTACATATATTACGGAGCAACGGAAGACAGAATCCATAGACAGAATGTAGTTCATTTGGTGAAATAAAATACACATACATACAGTACATATTCTTAGTTTGGATGAAATTTGCCTTCTTCAGAACCTGCTTTTAAATTCACCATTTGTCATTTCTTTTCCCAAGTGTGTTCTTATATTTAATGGGGAAAAAACTCAGCTAGTACGCATTTGATGCATTGAACATGCTTTTAAGTTTCAGCATTTTAACACTTAGGATGCTTAGAGATGACTACAATCGGAGTCTATGTAACCAAGGGTTACCCAGCTCAGATCTTAGTTTATAATCCCATAGCTTCCAGAAACAAGAATGCTTATGTTCCTCAGAACTTAGCCACTGTGATGAAAATCCTAAAGGAAGAAAAAAGGCAAAATAAAACTGTTCTCTATAGCTAGACTTCAGATCAGTTGCACTGATGTACATCCAGACAGCGGTCGGTACGCTGTTCTATTTCAGATACCTCCCTCTTCTGACACAACTCTCCATGTGAGGCATAATTATAGTGCTTGTTTCAAATTCAGCTTTCTCATTTACTACAGTGTCAGTACAGATTTTATTAACAAGAAGCTGAAGTCAGACAGACAGACGCTGACAAATTAATGAGGGTTGGGGGGGGGGGGGGGGGGGCTGCTGTTTGACTAGAGGACCTCATATCCAGGAAGAAAATAGTTGTGCTAGTTATTAGACGCTGAACAAAAGCAAAATGGAGCAGGTAAACAAGTGGGTATCTGGAATAGCATCTTTTAGACTGACTCATTCGCTTTAGCGTGTTGTGCACTGATATCATTGTTTCAGTTCAGCTCATTACTTGAGTACCTACCAACATAATCAGTGAAGAACGCAGCAGTGAGTCTATATTTAGCCCTTTAGCGGCTTAACGTCTCTCTTAGTTACCAGATTCCCACGGTTTCTCACTCTTACCTAGACTCTCTCTCTCTCTCTCCCTCCCTCTCTCTCTCTCTCTCTGAGAACATCTCTTTCTCCTTATCTCGTTATCTATGGTTCTACATTTCTTTTTGCATCTCCCTCTCTCCCTCTCTCTCTCTCTCTCTCTCTTAGTCACTCACTCACTCACTCTCATTACCTCTCTGTGCGCTCTAATCCTTTCCACCTAAAGATCTTTTTTTTATCTTATCATCCCATCAAAAGTTCAAAGTAGGTGTGTGAATTTTTTTAAGAAACATGTTGCTAATTGCACATTGTGTAGACCACTAAACTTCTACCCAAACCCACAAACCAAGCTACATCTACCACAAATGCCAACAGTCATGAACTTATTTAATTATCAGCCAAGACATTAACTTATTGTCCATTTCATTTTGAGAAACAATGCATACAAAGAGATTGGAGATGCGTGCTTGCGTGCGTGCATGCGTGTGTGGGTTTGTGTGTGTGTGTGTGTGTGTGTGTGTGTGTGTGTGTGTATGTGTGTGCTCGCATACATGTATGTGTATATGTGTTTAATCAGGTGGTGAGTCAGATGCGAAGACACTAATAAGCAGTGTCACACACTCACGCACACCTCCAGCAAATGTCATCTCTTATCTTCGTCTGAATCACACACACACACACTCCTTCTTTGCCATGCTTTTCTCCGTCTATGCTTTCTCTTTTTATATCCTCCCCCTACTTTTTCATGCTCCCTCTCTCGTTCACTTTTTTTTTCTGTTTTTCTCTCTGACAAACTCATGCGTGGCACCTGCCGCTGCATATAGTTTATGTCATTAAGTAGGTATATTGATGTTGTTGATGGCCATTTTAAAAAGGGAAAGAGCAATATATTTTTCTCTCTCTCTCTCTCTCTCTCTCTCTCTCTCTCTCTCTCTCTCTCCCTCTCTCTGTCTCTCTCTGTGTCCCAGACGGAATGGGTCGAGTTCTGGCTCAGGACGTGTATGCCAAAGACAACCTGCCTCCCTTCCCTGCCTCTGTTAAGGACGGTTATGCTGTAAGAGGTACGTAATACACGCATTAGTTCAGAAACACTTCAGATCAGGGGTGTGTGTGTGTGTGTGTGTGTGTGAGTGTGCGTGTGTGTGTGGATGACCAGGCTTTTTTTCCCCTAAAACCCTTGTGATTTGTTTGTTACACAAATATATTTGCATAAAAAGGATACTTAAAACTAAAACATCCTTTGTTACATATTCAGAGATTGAGTTCTGTAACGTGTGGGTAGGAAACAACTCCAGTACTCCACTCACAACCGTCCGTTTTTTAGAGGAACGTTGTCCCCATTTGCAGAGCAACAACCACCACCAACCACAAAAAAATTGCATAACTTTAAGCCATGCTCTTTTCTCCGTTTCTCGGTCTGTTTTTTGGGGGGTTTTTTTCCAGCGATGACAATGTCTCTTAGCCCATTGTGAATCAGTAGCCTATGTCTTTAGATCCTTATGAGTCAGCAGCCTAACTTCACTATTAGCTTCCATCCCCAGCCATGTTACATAGAGCCCTCTCAGTCAGGCTAAGTCATGGTTATGTCATCCGCTTTGACGACTGCCTCTGTTTTGGCAAGCATTATGACAAACCTGGTTAGCATGCGCTTCACTTGGCCTGTCAAGCATCCATATGCACAGGATCAGTCATGTGGAGTTCACAGCCTTGTCTGAACAGGCTCTGAGGGGAGAAAGGCTCATTCGCTTGTCATCCGGTATTCCCCAGCCTTTCAGGGGTTTTTCCCTGGCAGTTTACGTCAAAAACAGTTTGCCGCTCTGGGATATCTACCTTACCTGCTCGCTCAGGATACGTGTTTTACATGTACGTAGCGAAATGTACCATAGTATAACATGGTGAAGCCTGTCAACTCAGAAATAATACTGTAAATCATGCACACATGCAGACACGCATGTACAGACCCACGTACTGTAAATTCTCACTTAGTGGCCAGGACCCTTATTTACTTCAACTGAAGAATGAACCAGGCCTTTATTTGAGACAGGCTATAAAGAGACATGCCGTTATTTATGATTAGCCCTTTTATACTAATGTATTTTGTAATATTTTATTAATGTATAATTTCTAATTTGTACTATAAGGATTAATGGATATACCCGCTATTCGTATATAGCCTGTATATATAGCCCATAGCCTATATCATTTACTATATTGACGTCGATTAGTGTTGATTATTCTGTGAAATATTTCTTTTATTGATAATCAAGGAGGATAAACGGGAACAGGTTGAAATAATGTCAGCTTTAAAGGTAAAATTTGTTCCTCTGTTTCCAGCTCATCGGCCGACATGTCTCTATCGTACCTACACCATCTAAAATCAGACATTTTTTCCCTTCCGTGACTTTTTCCGAGCACCGTTAAGACGTGCCGTTATGCAATAACTCATAGAAAAATGAAATAACGCATAGGAAATAGGAAGGAGAGAGTTTTGGCAGTGATGTCTCTGAATACTAACAACGGGCCATTAACACACGTACTCTTAAGTGACTACAATCCAATGCGAGTTAGAACACTATCGGTATGGTATTTCTGTTAAAAAGTGAAACTAATAGCAACAGAGTGGTGAGCATAATTACTGTATGTTGTTGTTCTGATGTAAATAATGCTCTGAAAATACAATGAAATTACCCCCTGCGCCTTTCTGTATTTTATTGGGCTTTTTTTTTTTAACTGGCCTTTATTTGTACAAACAGGCGGCAACCCTGGCTATAATTTGAGACCCGGTTTTTATTTGAGAATTTACGGTATAGACACATCTACAGGCACCAACAGACTCCTCAGCTGCTTCAGTTTAAATTTAAATAATTTGTCGATGACAGGGTTGTGTTGTTTGAAAGCAGAGATCGCAAATTTTAATCCTGGAATAAGATAAGAACATAACAATCCTATCATGTTATGAAAATAGTACATTTGGAATGAATGCACAAGTACAGGTGATAGTTAGTTAGTTAGTTAGTTAGTTAGTCAGATCCATAGTTTTGCACAATGCAGTGTAAGTCATGCATGTGTTTTTGTGTGTGTTCTTTTCCAGCGGCCGACGGACCCGGGGACCGCTTTATAATCGGGGAGTCACAGGCTGGAGAACAGGTAAAAGGTTTCGCGTGGTGCGTGCGCGCGCGTGTGTGTGTGTGTGTATGCGTATGCGTGTATGCATGAACCATTCAGTAAGTGCTGCCTGTGTACGACAGTGTTTATATCCAAGTTCATTTTCCACGACCATCATACAATCATTCGTTATTTGCATCTTTTTTTTTCCCTGTTGATCATTAGAAAGGTCTTAAAGTCACGGCACATGTAGAGACCCATATGTGTGTGTGTGTGTGTTTTCGTTTGTCCCTGTGACCCCTCCCGTGCTCATCTAGCCTACGCACACAGTAATGCCCGGCCAGGTGATGAGGGTGACAACGGGCGCGCCCATCCCCTGTGGCGCCGACGCCGTCGTGCAGGTGGAGGACACCGAACTGCTCCGTGAATCTGAAGATGTACGTTTCAACTTTAACCATCTTATTAATGTTTTATCACAATGTAATAGATGATTAGTTTCATGATTTATAACTAACTTGATAAGACAGATATAATAGATATACCATATCTGTTATAACTTTAAACTCAAAACACGGGCGTAACTGTATTCTACGTTTGCCATGTATTCTGCCGTGGATAAATTCACATGTACTTTATTTTCAGTGCAGTCATTTTTTTAAGTTGTGTTGGTAATTCCTGCATCTTGAAACACTTTCTCTCCCACTTTTCAGGGTACAGAAGAACTGGAGGTTCGTATCCTGGTGCAAGCACGCCCAGGACAGGATATCAGGTGAGGTTTGTATGCATGTGTTTATGTGTGTGTGTGTGTGTGTGTGTGTGTGTGTGTGTGTGTGTGTGTATGTGTTACTATGTGTGTGTGAACGAGACAGAGACATTAAACTTGCTCTGCCCCACAGGCCTATTGGTCATGACATTAAACGTGGGGAGTGTGTGTTGGCCAAAGGCACACACATGGGCCCGTCTGAAATAGGCCTGCTGGCTACAGTGGGTGTCACTGAGGTGGAGGTGCAAAAATTCCCTGTGGTGGCTGTCATGTCTACAGGCAATGAGGTGAGAGCTCCAGCAAACACACACACACACACACACACACACCACACACACCACACACATACTCATAGCAGAAAAACAGAAACGCAAAGTTATCTCTGCTCCCCACATCAAGCAAACCTTGATGTCACCATTTAACCTGAGACCATCTGTCAAACTGTCATTGATCCTGTCACTGTCTGGCCTGTGTACCTGAAAGCAACATTTAAGCTGTTATCATGAAAGCATGAGCCCTGTGTAGTTGAAGGAGTGACACAAAGGCTAAGTATCTTTCAGATATTTCTAACGGTTCTCCCATCTTTTAGATTTTATCGCGATATAAATTGTCCCTCGCTTCTGCTTTTTTTAGTGCATATGACACTGAGTCGTCTTTCTGCCTCTTAGTTACTCAACCCAGAAGATGACCTGCACCCTGGGAAGATCCGAGACTCCAACCGTTCCACGCTGCTCGCCACCATCCAGGAACACGGCTACCCCACCATCAACCTGGGTATAGTCGGGGACAAGTGAGTGTTAAGGAGACATTTATTCAAATGTCTTATTCCCTAAGACAGGCCTTCAGTCAACTTGACGTTAAGTATAGCTGTGGTAACGGTTGCCTTGGTGTTGTTCCACAGTCCCGACGACCTTCTAAACGCACTGAATGAGGGCATTAGCCGTGCCGACGTCATCATCACTTCAGGAGGTGTGTCCATGGGGGAGAAGGTATGGCATTTTCATGCATCTTTTATCAGAGCAGGGGCTCTACAAAAATATACAGAGAAAACAAGAACCTGGCTTGATGACGTCTCATTTCCATAACAGTTCATGTTACCAGTAAAGCATAGTAACATGTTTATAAATCATCCAAATGGAGATCACTGACAGTGTTACCAAAGCTGAGCAAATTTCACCCTCAACATAGCTGTTATAATACAGTGCTATCCTGACATCTAGTGGACAACTTTATGTTAGGCATCAGATGAATTACTAGACTGTTGCAGTGAATTGGTTTAAGATGACCAACCAGACTCGAAACATTTAGCCCAGGTCCTCAAGACCCAATGCCATGCTGGTTCTTGTTTGCACCATCTCTACATGTCACTGATTGGCTTAGAAGTTTCACATGTTACCCTGGGGATAGGTCTTGAATAGCCCACAAACGTATAACATAGTATTAGGTTGTAATCAAATTTGCTTCTTTGTCATATCAGCAAACTGCCACTGAAACTGTAGTAGGGGTGTGTGATATGATTGATTCCAGTGGATATGAAAAAGTTAATCTACTTCTGTTTTGACAGGACTACCTAAAGCAGGTGCTTGATATTGATCTCCATGCTCAGATCCACTTTGGTCGTGTCTTCATGAAACCAGGGTAACTAGATACCTAAACACCTGAATCAATAGATTAATGGACAGATGATTGGAAGGACAAAAAGCTTAATCACACTGATAGAACAATTGGTCACACTGAGTAATTTCATTCTCATCTGCCTTTCATTAGTCTCCCCACGACATTTGCCACCTTGGACATGGATGGTGCTCGCAAACTTATTTTCGCTCTGCCAGGTAGGACCCATGGGGTTTGTGTGTGTGTGTGTTTGTGTGTGTGTGTGTGAGAGCGAGAGGGAGAGAGAGAGTGTGTGTGTGCGTGTGTCTGTCTACACTTTATTTCAGTGTATACAACATTATCCCGTAAGCTATAACGTTCATGATGGTGTTTGATGATTACCAGTTTTGGCAGCTATGTCTGTTTCATTTGTCAAACCCACTTTACTCTTACTTTAGGAAGCATGAAATACTGTATTGTTTTGTATCACTGCGAATTGCTATTACTATTTTAGCAGATGCACCGCTTCATTCTTTAACAGCGGTTACACATGAGTTTCTGTGGAACACAACCTGAAACAGATATTAAGGCCAGTGCTTCTTTTACCCATCTTCGATCACGGACATTGATTTTTTTTTCCATCCCAGGGAACCCTGTGTCTGCGGTGGTCACGTGTAATCTCTTTGTCAT
Source organism: Chanos chanos (assembly GCF_902362185.1). NCBI lineage: Eukaryota > Metazoa > Chordata > Actinopteri > Gonorynchiformes > Chanidae > Chanos > Chanos chanos. The sequence continues at coordinate 10,814,522 of NC_044498.1, forward strand.
CCCAGCCTTGAGGAAGATGCAGGGGATCCTGGACCCCCGGCCCACCATCATCAAAGCCAGGGTAAGAATGAGGGCACCCTGTTTAAGTCTCAAAAGGGAGGTAATGAGTATTAAAATATACAGCAACTGTGCCATAATGGGAACCCCGTGACCAATCCTGACTTTTTTTTTTTTTTTAATGTTGGTGCAGACTTCCTAAAGCCGGGATTATGTTTAAAATGAGGTGCTTATCGCTGTGTATTAATCTGTTTTAGTGCTAGAGTTGAGTTTTTAAATGAGTCTGTGACCTCGCGCTGTGAAGATCCCATGGACAGTAGGTCATTGCCCTGTTCACTGTGTTTGTTTGTAGTTGTCCTGTGATGTAAAGCTAGACCCACGCCCAGAGTACCACCGTTGTATTTTAACATGGCATCACCAGGAGCCACTGCCATGGGCACAGAGCACAGGTACACAAGTGTTTGTGTGTTTGTGTGTTTGTGTGTGTGTGTGTGTGTGTGTGTGTGTGTGTGTGTGTGTGTGTGTGTACACTACAAATTAAAGTTTAAAAGTGTATTGTATCATTTGCCTCTTGACCACAAATTCAAATTATTCAAATGAACACAATTCAAATTAACACAAATTATATGCCAGCCAGAATAATATATGTAAAATGTTGCATACAGTTCATGAGCATATTCTCTCTCTCTCTCTCTCTCTCTCTCTCTGCCTCCCCCAGGGAACCAGGTGAGCAGCAGGCTAATGAGCATGCGCAGTGCCAATGGGCTCCTGATGCTACCTCCCAAAACAGAGCAATACGTGGAGCTGCACAAGGGTGAGGTGGTTGACGTCATGGTGATTGGACGGCTATGATGGCATCAAATGGGGACATATGAGGAGAGAAGACCACAGAGTGAGGGGTGGTTCACGGTGCATGTCCACATATCATTGACTTTCTCTGTAATATGCAACGGCACAGCTAGTTTTTATTGATTTGGATAACGTTGAAGTATAGTCAACATCTTGATCACAAACTAGATACATATGAGAAATATTGATTTAAAAGATAATAGTATTTCAAACAAAGAAAATATAACTTTTAAAGTAACAAAAAAAATCTAAATATAAAAAGAGATTTATTCTGTAATATATTATTATTATCATTATTATTATTACTCTTCTTATTATTATCATTATTCTTATTATCATTATATTTAGGCAACTTTGTTCTTTTCATTGCAATTGCTTTGTGTGTTCAATGCTAAACCTTATCGATAGCTGTAGCATTTTAATAGACCGCAGTAGGTGCCTGCCAGAAGAAGAAAAAAAAAATCAAATTTATTATTTCCTCATCTTTACTTAAAAAAAAAATCAATGAATAAATGATGAATCTCTGTTTTGAAAACAGGGAAATCATGACGATAATACGATTTTTTGCGTGGTTTCGGAGAGAGTGACATTTCCTGTCTCAAGTGTCACAGAGGTGACACTTGTTTTTCCTCCCATTAGTATGCATCATTATGGCTTCACAAAGAGCTTTGCTTGTTGTTTATCTCGTGAGTCTTGTTTATGTGCGCAGTGCCAAAAGTGTGGGTGGACACAAGGTTGTGCTGGGGGGAACACAGGCCTGGCCGCCCAATCCCTGAAGCTTCCTTATAATCACCTGACCCAGTGTTGCCCCACCCCAGTCCCCCAGGGGGAGGAGTCAACGGGTAAACTATCTTTTATTTGAATAACTTTAAAAATGAAATGGAAAAAAAAAAAAGACAAAACAGCTTATTTCAGTGCTGACAGCCTTTTTAACCGACTACACAAAAATGTACAGAACAAAATAAAGAAGTAAGAACCATATTGTACAGATATATGTGACCAGCACTCCTAAGGAAGATTACTAAGCAATGAGGAGAAATTGATGAACTCTGTACTATAACATTTTCTGTAATGATATGAAACTGATGAAAGAGACTATGATAATAAAATCCTTGATCATTATATAAAAAATACAATTGTGGAGTGTCTTTCTTTACAAATAAAATATAAGGTGTGTGTTACTGTCATATCTACATATATGTATGATTGATTATCACCATTTCCTTTTTGTGTTTGTGATATGTTAAGAATGGCCATTACATACTCTCATTGTTATCAGGTGAATGGGCATTTCATTCATTGTAAAAATAATTTTAATGGCAATTGTATCAGTAATTCATATTTTCCAAGTTTTCTACTAAATGCAGACCAGTATAGTCCTGCTGGATACAGAGTGACCAGTTTAAGTTTATACATGCTGAACAACTGTTTATGAAACCAAAGCATGCTGGTAAAAATGAGCTGATACAATGTTGGTGTTATCAGCTTGACCAACAGAGACTTTTACAAAATCTTTTTTATGTTAACTTTTTTAGTGAAAAACATTTTATACATTTGCCCCGTATTCCTAAAGTATAGCTAAGCCATATAAGTCAAGACATTAAAAGGAGTTAGATAGATAGATAGATAGATAGATAGATAGATAGATAGATAGATAGATAGATAGGCTTTCGGTCTACTCAATACAGTTGTAACGTTATATGACAGTAGCACAGTAACGCTTTTTTTGATTGAGTAGCCGGTCACCACAGGTTGTATCCTGCTTATCCACTCACTGAGGAGAGTCTGAGGAACGATATTCAAAGACGGTAAGAAACGTGTGGCGCTGTTGAACCGCCCATAATGACCAGACATACATCCGACTCTTTAACACCCCATTACTTAAAACAAGCTGAGGAAGCCGGTATATTCATCTGTCCCCAGAGAGAGAGAGAGAGAGAGAACACTGCTGACTGCAGGCAGGTACTTTGCCACTACTGTTCTGTGCTCCGCGCTCGTTCTATATGCGACAGTCGGGGACCTCTTTAGCAGGAAAGCTGTGCATCATCACGGTAGGTGTAAGAAATTATCGTATTTTAACACGTTTGTCACGTTGCGCCCCAGAGGCTTGAGCATGTACATGAAGTTTAATGTAATTTCTGTTTAAAAGGGAAGTAGCGAAATTTGTGGATTTCCCCTCGCCTGCTTCTGACCCAATGCTTTTACTTTGAAAAGAGAGAAAAACGTGAAATACGTTAATTAAAGTTATGTTCATTTCGGTTCCACCCTATTTGCTACATACTAACGATTTACCTCATCTGATGTTCCAGTCAGTCAGGTGCATTGCGGAGACAGATAAACTTTTTCTGAAAGTATTTTTTCTGAAATTGAACAGTTGAAAACTCATTTCTTAGAATACTTAAACTGTGTTTAATAAGTTTAGGCCCGGTGTCGACCCTGTTAACTTATCTAAGTGGTTTATTTACCGTTTATATTTAGACCAGCTTAGAAGGTCTTCAGGGTTACCATTTCTATTCTAGTTTATCTACGTGTCGTGAACTAAGAGAGATGTGTAAACGTGGGGGGGAAAAAATGTATTTTCACATCAAAGCTTAAAATCCGAGAGCTACGGTTTGCCTGTCCAGTGAACTTTCTTGAAGTAGTGCCTAGTTTCTTCTTCTCTCTCCGCGAGACTGGGAGCTGAAGTCACTGAAAATTGGTTCTTCGCGTGAGGTGGAAGAACATTTTGATTTGATGAAATAAACGAACTTGCACCAGTCTAAATGAACAAACTGAGCTATTAAAATGGGGAATATTGTTCGCTGAGTGATAAGAAAATACCGATAGTTTGAATTCTGCCCTTTGAAAATATTTCTCTACTATTTTGTAGCAGGAGAGACGAGAAATTCTCATTTGAAAACAGCAGAGTTCCAAAAAAAAAAAAAACTCGAATAAATGAGGGATATACAGTATGCTGAGAGGAGCTACTTCCACACAGGGGTGGGTCCTGAATTAACGATGCGTTTATACTCCCGGTATGTTTAGCGTCATTTACAAAAAAAAAAAAAAAAGCTGGTAAATTACGTCAGCCATTATTCTGGATACAATAGCAAGAGGAAGGGATCTTTGAAAGAGGGGTTACTGGTGGAGCACATGTGGTAGGAGCTTCAGTGCTAAAGGGCAGTGAACCTCCAGATATCTCCGAAGGAGATGTCACCATTGGCTTAAGAGAAACGCCGAGCAAACGACCCACTCTGAATCAGTTCATTGCTAACTTCAATCCAGAAAGTTTCGTTCAGATGTTTCATCCAGAACAGTCTATCAAGATCTTAACAAAGAATTATGTTAATATGGTTGGACTGCAGTGCATAAACCTCTTATTTCACTTTGGAATGCAGGTCTCCACCTGTGGTGATGCAAAGAACACAGGCAGTGGTCTGTTGACAAGTGGAAAAAAGTCATATGGCCAGATGTGTCATCCTGTACCCTGATCTCAGTGAGTGTATGTGTGGTGCATACCAAAAGATACGAAGAAGCCTATTAACTTGTTTCCCCTGGTAAAGGATTCTCTGTTATGGTGTTGGTAGTGTTTTCCTGTCATGGTTTAGAGCCACGGAAGGAAGCTATTTTTAGTGATCACTTTTGTCTTGTGGTCAATAAGACCCTAAGGTCTGGTCTGGTCTGGTCTGGTCTCCTCTCTTATTACAGTGCTTCCATCCATAGACCATGAATCGTCCTTGAATGGTTTGATCAGCTTGAAAACAGTGTAAATCATGTGTCTTTCCTGTCCTCGTGACCAGATCTCATCTTGACTGATGGTTATGGAAGATCTTGGGTTGGCCCTCAAGAAAGTGTCCTCCACCAACATCCCTAAATCACCAAAAAATGCAATATCCCATGGAAAAATGACGTAGTTTTCCTACATTGATAGAATCTATACTAAGGCACACTGATGCCGTTCTGCTTGTTCATGGTGATCCGGCACCCTATTAAATCAAGTTATGTAGGCATTTTCTTATTTTGGCAGATGCCTGGGCTTTTTTTTTTAATATTGTATCAGTAATTGTACTGCATTTGATGTGGTATGAGTGAGAGCCTACCCCTCAGTAAATTCTTGAAATGTGAGGATGGTGCTATGTTAGCGAACCCATAGCAAGCGTGTATTTTTTTTTTTTTTACCAACGGTCCTTTGACTAGTTTGCTCTTATGCAAACTTATGAATACCAAAAGCTATAAATTTCCCTGTTTTTTTTTTTGTTTTGTTTTTTCCCCTAGTCAGTCATGATCTGCTTTGGTCTTCTCAGTGTGATAAGGAACAACGCTTGGCTGAAGCTATATCTGCTGACAACTCCGTAATGTATCTGCATGCCTCATGGTGATCTAGGATCAGCAGACTCTAGGACTCTGCTGATCTTAGAGAAAGCTACTCTTAACTGTACTGTACTTAATTCTGCTGAGGTAGAGGAGGGGAAAGATAAGGTATGATTAAACCCATGGGAACAGATGGCGGAGTGGCTGTCTTCACCGTTTAGCAACCACCTGCTGATAAACAGAGCTAAACGCTTGGATGGACGAAGAGGGGGAGTGGGGGGTTGACTGCCAGGTGTGATTAGCTCACTCCGGGTGGGAAAGAGTTACCGTAGGGGAAATGCCTCGTGCAATCTGTTGACTGATCACTTTCTATTTGGTTTAGGGTCAGCTTTCCTTGATTCTGTCCTGTTTGTTTGTTACTGTCCCGTCTGACAAAACATTGTCTCATTTATATGAAGGCCTGACTCTCTTTCTCTATATCTCTGTGAATTATGATAAATGAAATACGTTCTGGTGATAATATTATTGAGTGTAGCTCAGCTGTTTTTAATAAAATAGACAAATGAACTGTTTCAATTCTTAGAAATTTTGATAATGTTATGGGAATGCAGCATGCTTCAGACTTGGATAATTTGGCACAGAACAGAAACATCTGATAGTCATACAACTAGTGTCTTTAATCCAGATTAATACCATCAACATTCTTAAAATAGAATGTAATCCAGTGTAATAGTAAGGGAGGTGCTTCGCAAGCTAACAGTCACGCTTTGATTCGGGACGGTTTAAGGAAATAAACAGACTTTGATACAGGTACAGTTGGAGTTGACATAGGGAAGATGGGTGAAAATCTAAGGGAAACATGCTGTAGAAGGCAGAGATAGTCTGATGTACACCGTGGCGAAGGAGACCAAGGCTAGTAGATGGCACTCAGGACTGGACTCAGAGTAGATTTCAGATGAGCGAAGGTAAAGTATTTTCTTTGTATGAAATAAGGAAATAGAACACGGTAAAATATATATATATATATTTTATATATGTGTATGTATGTATGTAGGTATGTATTGTGCAAAGGTAGTATTGTATCTGAAATGTACATTGTGTGTATCTTTCACCTGTCTTTGTGTATCTGTTAAAATGAACCTCTAGTCAGTATGTAATGAACAGAAAGAGACTAATCAGTGATAACACATCTGTTAAAGGATCAATTATGCTGTCCGTCACTGTTGTGGGATACAATTAGTTATTTACATCTTGAGACACAACATGTATGTAATCTTATAATGTCTTTACAGCTGCTTACCAGTTGCGAAAGTATTTCTAGTTACAGTGGGCACTTCTCTCTGATAGGAGATTCAGTTTTGCTCAACCAACCTAATAACTTACAATGGATTTTACTTGTACAGGGGAATAGAATCCTCCCAGAAACCGTGACCAATCTTGGCTGTGTCTGTGTCTTCCAGGATGCATCCACCTTTAGAACTGGAGCAGCTCTAATTGAATTACAATGGCTTCTGAACTGAAAAGAAATTGCTGCAACCCTTCATAGCGACTGGTTCAAAAACACTTTCATGGTGACACAAACACACACGCTCGTACAAAATAGCCATGATTACGTCGCACCTGAATGGTTATGTGACAGAGGACTCGGAGAGCAGCCCTGTGATTGCGGTAGCAAAGGATTGTGGGGATGGAACCCAAGAACGTCGTGAAATGGTGGCAGATTGTGACAAAGAATCCATCATGTCTTGCAAACTCCAGTCACGCTGTAGTGCTCAGATGGAAAAGATCCAACAGTATCAGGAGCAGCTGAGAAAGAAGAGGGAGGAAGACGGTCGTTTTCGACCGCAGGACTCCAATCTCAACTCCTCCCTGCGCCTCAAGAAGTTGTCACAAAACCCCAAAGTGGGTTTTGATAACCCCACTTTTGAAGTGTCTGAAGCGGCCAAAGAAAAAATGCAGAACCAAGGAGAGAAGGCGGATGTGAAGAACGGTGAGTTGTGATTTTAGAACGGCGAGTTGTGATTTTTGAACTTCGCAAATCTAGTTTGGTCGTTTGTCGGTTTTCAGCCATCTACAGCCAGTTGAATACATTAAGGTGTTACGTATGCAATATACAGCTTATGTATGACTGTGGATTTGAGTTAGATTTGCATCTCAGTTGATGTGGTGGTAGTAGTAATGAGTAGTGGTGGTGCGTGTATGTGTGTGGTAGGGCAGAGTTGTTGGTATGTAAGTTAGGTCTCTTATTGTGTCAGAAGGGGAAAAGGCCCTGGACAGTACAGTTTTTTGAAGGTAGAGGTGAGAAGGAGTTAAACTGGAAGTAATCGTTGTGAGCTGGCATTCTGGAATGTCTGGTGTGGCTGAGTAAGGAGGTGTGGGGGGGTGGGGGGCTAGGATGAGGGTGAGCAATTCAGTGAGCCAAGATGGGGTTGTTTGTCAGTGGGTGGTCCACCACCATTCTGTTCAGCAACTAAAAACTCATTTGCCTCATTATGTGCATATAACAACTTTTGACTCCAAACTCCAAAAACTTTTGGTTGTTCAAGAATAATAACAATTAATGTAGAAATAGATATGTGATTCAAAAGACATCTGTTGTAGTGCTGCATTGACCCTTAAAAAATACCTAAATTCAGACCCAACCCCCTCTGAATTCTTGGAAGGTAAGTCATGCCAGACAATACGTGGGTTAAGAGTTCAGTGTTGTTCTATTGTTATACAGCTGTTGTCCCGGCTGCTTGGAGAACTAGCTTCCTGTGCTTTTGATTAAGTTAGAAATGTTTCTCTCTCTCTCTCTCTCTCTCTCTCTCTGACCTGTAACTGTAACCAAGCTCGTTCATTCACATCATCCCTTAATATTCTCTTTTCTGCTGCCCTGACATTAAAAAATGTTCCTCTGTCTCTCTCCTTTGTTGTTTTAGAGAATCAACTGGAAAATAACAGTCTTTCAGGTAAGATGATTACAGGTCTATGTAAAATCTTCACAAGCTCTTTGATACTTGTTCACAATAGTGGCCATTGTGTACACTTGTTGTACAGTTACACACTACATACATCCCACAAGCTCTGTTTTTGATTTTTTTTTTTTTTCAGTGCTGTGGCCTGTTTTACCAAGCGCAACGTTACGGAACATTAGAGGTTTAACACAGATAAAATGAACTGGTGTCTTGCTACCATCTCACCAATTTTAATTGTGATATCTATGAGAACATTTCTTCAGAAACGTATCATTCACTTTGAGTACGGGCCACTACCTGGTAGTAAATGTTTCAGTCAGGGCTACACAACTCATTATTTTCTGCTATTTCTGCAGCTAACCACCTATAGTTCTGTAGTTCTCTAAAGCCTGGCACCTCCTCCCCACATAAAGCCCTTTTTTTCCCCTCAGTGGATCTGTCACATAGGCTTTTCTCTCCCATCCAAAAGCTCTCTGCTCTTCCCCTGTCCCCCCCCCTGCAGAGCTGGAGGACCTACTGCTCTCGCTGCAGTGGGTACAGCCCAGCCTCAGCGACCCGCAGAGCCTGGAGGATGTGCAGGTCATCATGCAGCTGCTACAGCACAGAGACTTCCAACAGGCCTTTAGCATGCACTGCAGCGTAGCTCTGGGCATGAGTCACATTTGCCCCCCTTTCCCGGTCAGCGCCCATGCCCGGGAGCTCTGCTCAGAGGTAGGACACCTGCGCGGGCTTTGGAGGGTGGGATGGAAGAGCGTATTGTGTCTGCCAGGGAAAGGGAAAGAGTATTTGGGGGAGGGGGGGGGGACTTAGGGGAGTAATAGAAGGCAATGAGGAAAGTGTTAGCTGGTAAGACTGTGTTGGAAGTGGTGGAAAGAATAGAGATTCAAGTCTGTGTGGAATAGACTGAAGGGGTGTTTGACATCATTCTTTTTTGAGGTAATGCATTGTTTGGTAGGGTCAAAGGGCACGAGAAGAGAAATGAAAGGTAGCGGAGTCCTTGCGGCTCTGTCAGTATTTATTATCGCGTTGAAGAGGACGAGGGAAAAAGAAATGACGGTAAGAATGAGAAACAGCATGATTGCAAGAGTGGAAATGAAATGAAGATAGATTTGGCCCGAAGGCTCTGTCGAGTTCTGAAGCGCTAGCGTTGGAGTGTGGGAGAGACGGAGCGAGGGAGAGAGAGAAAGAATGGAACAGGAGGTCAATGAGGAGAAAATAGAAGGGGTGTGCGTTACTCTGTCTGGGCTTATCACTGAACACTGAAGAGGAGTGAGAAAATAGAGAGGGAGAAGAAAGTGAAAAAAATGGACAGAGTGGTTCTCCAAGCCGGAGGGGTAGGTTTGGAGGGGAAGGAGGACTTAGAGACTGGGTGAAGGAGTCTACATAAACCACAAGGGTTTTTAAGAGAAAGAGGGCAGCATAAAAGGAGGCCTAATATTTGACAGGTGAAATGGAACGGTCGATAAAAGTATCTGCATCACCTTCCAAGGTGTTCATTCATGTGCTGTTAAAATGGATGTAATCATTTCTTATTGCCTTCCTTTCGAGTGTTTCTTCATTGTTCTGCGCTGTATGTTACAAATTGTATTTGCCGTCATATGTAACAGCAGAGAATCAGTATTAGCGTTCTGATTAGAACATTAGAATCAGCTTCAGACCAACCACTGTGAGTTAAGTCATGAACCAGTGCCCTCTTGCGCTGTCTGGTATTAATGCCAATCAGGGGAGGGAAGGAGAGAGCAGAGGGTGGGGGTAAAAAAAAAAAAAAAAAAAAAAAAGCTGAAGTTGGATGACCGATGAAACAAAGCTCATTTAATTTGTTGACCCCTAAAACGATATGTAAACACTTTCTCTCTCTCTCTCTCTCTGTTTCTCTCTCGCTCTTTCACGCACGTCTCTCATGTGTGTGAATACAATCTGACGCCCTGCCGAAGCGCTTAATGAGGAGTTAATTGCTTTAGCCGTGATGTGCCTAAACTAAGTGGCTCTGCCTGAAGCCTCGTGGTTGGTTGGCCAAGACAGTAATCTTCCTCTGACCCAATGGGGGGGAGGGAGCTATGATGCAGCAAGAAAGAATCTTAGAGGCCCGGAAAAAGACTCTCCAACGGCTTACTGCAGTGTGTGTGTGTGGTGTTTGTGTGTGTGTGTGTGTGTGTGTGTGTGTGGTGTTTGTGTGTTGGGAGAGGGTGGGGGATAGAGACAGAGAGAGTGAAAGAGAGAGAGAGAGGGAGACTGAAGGGGGGGATGGGTGGATGTGCGTCACCTGATTCCATAGACTTGTTAATTGGTGTAATGGGTGAAGTAAGCTGGCTAACTGGAAAAATACATAGAAGAGAGAGAGGGCTGAAAGGAATCAGTACTCACACAGAGCTATTTATGTAATGATACAATCCAGTTACGCTCAAGTGTGTGGCAGAGATTAGTGGTGTGCTATTGTACCTTCACTTCATGTTGTACTAGTGCTACTGGTGGTGGTTATGTGTATATCACACAGTGTAATAACAGGTTTCAAAAGTGCAGTTACACTGTAGTTATAATCACTTTTCTTTATTTCTCCACCATAATGGTTTACGTTCATTTGTACATTCTCATGTGGTGAGCGCCATTCACTGGGCTTCATTTTTATAACTATGCTACAGTCAGATGAATTTAATCAGCAAGTAATTTCACTACTTATTTTGGTGTTTGAATTTGAATTTGCACCACTGTTAAGGATGTAGAATTGGAATTAGATTAGAATTATAAGTAATTCCACGGGGAAAAAAGACACCACCATTCAGCAACATCACTGTTTTCTCAATGCTGTTTTTTAGCTCCGTCAGTTTTCCTCTTAAAATGGAATTGAAGAATTAATTCATAAATTGAACACAACCCTATAAGGTTTAAATGATCCCTTAATCAAATGATGTTTAATGTAATGACTGGGCCTAATAGAGGTGTGATATCTAACTGCTATTCACAGACCATAACCACATTTATCATTTTTATTCATTTATAAATGAGTTGTGGTCATTTCATAAATTAGTGGCATTTTTCTATAAGATTAAGACTGATGTTCCATCAGACGAGTGGCTTTACATCTCTGTCAGTCAGCCTGTTGCAGGAACCTGGATAAGTCTGACTGGACAAGTTATGAAGTCCCTCTGCCAGTCAGCTGGTTGTGACACTGTAACTCTGCCCAGTTTGAATTATGTGTTAATCCAACAATGCTGTGGCTATTGATGTAAGAGCGGGTTTAGTTTCAGTGCTAGGCTGAGCTTCTCATTAGTCCCTGTAAATACAGAAAACCTTTACATGAAAAATTCTTCAGTGCCAAGTATGCATAATGAGCTTTTGGATTAACAAATTGACTAATTTGGTTTAATGAAAACTTTCTTTTCTATAATTTAGGCATACTTTTCTAGCTAATTTTTTTATCACTTATCTAATGCTTTATATACATTACCATTAATCATCATTAAATATAAGCGACCATCTTTCTTGCCTCCCAGTGGCAATAGTTTAGGCTAATTCCACTGATCAGATTTCAAATGTGAGTAATATGAAATAAAAGTTTTCCCACTCTTTTAATATTATTGTGAAATCATCTCTTCTCCTTGGCTTGACACTCTGACTAGAAACTAAAAGGAAAGTCTTGTTGTCTTGTTGATGGTGTTAAACTCTTTGATGTGGCTGATCCTCCCTTTTCCTTTGCCCAGGTCCAGAACATTCTGCAGTCTAGTCAGGAGAGAGACGGCCTGGAGCTCAAAGCCCTGCTGACCTCTCCTCACCTCCAGGTCAGTGACCCTTCTTAGGACATGCTCCATCACAATACTACCCTTAAGTGCTGGTCTCAGATCAGTTTGGTCTGTTAGTTTATGGTCATAAAAACGGCACACACCTGCAGAACATTGCTTTGTTGTGTGTGCAAAGCAGTGAATATTTGAATACTTCAAATATTTACTTGAGGGGGGTTTGCACTCACTAAACTGTGGTCTGTCTCATTGGCTCTGCATGCTGAATGTTAAAGCTAACAGTGGGAAACGTCTGGCTGGTACAGTGGATACCAATGACTTCCTTTAAAAGAAAATGAATTCAAAATCTCCGCACCATCGTAGGAAGCTGTCTAGCTTAAATACAGTATCTGTTAATCAGGCTAGGGTGTATACCTGGAGCTCAGGTACATTGACCTGTGGGTGATGTGCGTGCCAACGGCTGAGAGAGTCACAATGTTCCTCTGTCTAGCGTTTCATAAACCTCTAGGATTACTGACATGGGCTGGGTGCCAGACCTGGGCATTGCTGGTGAGCCTGTGTCAGCGTTCTGTTATCAGCTATTTGAGAACCAGTGCCATCAAGGGAAACCGTCATTAGGACATAATTGCTAGATTTTAGAGAAGAGTAACAGTGTGTGGGTCAGGTCTCAGGATGTGAGTCTCTACGTGATTTTTAGCTTTATAAACAGCTCCAAAAGTGTGGTTTACCAATTGTAAGAATGTAAAGGAAAGCACATGAGTAGGTGTGATGAAAGAGCTTTTGTATTGATCACAATAGACATGTTAGTTTGTAACAATGTGGTAGGCCAAGCATGAGCTAACATCTCAGCTGCTTCTCACACTGACTAGCTAGTGTAAGAATGCAATGGGTTTTTCCTCTGGGGCGAAGGCACAGATGCAGCACTGAATGAATGCTTAAAACAGCTTGGTACTAAACTTAAGTGCTAAGTGAAGTGACTACATTGTTATCCATAGTTACTTTTTTAAAAAAATGCTCTGTTTAAACATATTTTATCAATTTTCAATCGTCAATTATTTTTTCAATTAATTTTGGCCTTCCACATACCCATCGAAAATGATTTAATTTCAGATGTACAGATGAGGGAAATGACTAGCGGTTAAAAATGCCTCATCATAAACATCAGCTCAGTAGCACAGGAGGGAAAAATCAAACCAAACAGGGAAACCAAAGCTGAGCAGCTTGTCTTCCAGAGAAAGAGAGGTGGACAGAGATTTGTGCTGTCACTGTAAACAGCAGGGGCATGGATGGCAGCCACTTTGCCACGTGACTGAGTGAACCGCCAACCCCTCTGAGGGCGAAGGTGCTGACCCTTACTGGCGTCAGATCCAATTAGGAGACAGAGAGCGTAGAGACATGAACCAGGACAGTGAGGCAGCTTATCCTCCGCCCCCAAGAAACCCCCCCCCCCCTCCTATCTAGTATACTCTCATCAAACGTAACTACCCCTGCCCAATGCTAGTGACTCAGTGTGGGTATAATGTCTCAGATGGGCAGCATGGCTGGCACTCGGTATAGGTAAGACTCTCTCTACAAACCCAATCTTGAACTCCCACTTTATGTGTGTGCGCGTGTGTGTGTGTGTGTGTGGGTGGGTGAAATTGTTTTGATGATTGATGGCACTGGCTGGCTCCTTAATGTAAGGGAGATTAGGGAGGATTCTGTGTACGTTCGGGGCTTAACCTGCCTCAGGTTTGCCGCTGCAGAGAAAACTAATTTGGCCTGACGGTTATTAATTGCGGAGTATGCTATGCCTGTCACCTTCAGTGAGCCAAAGGAGTGATCTTCCTTTGCTTGTTGGCTTAGAGGTGGCACTGTCTGACTGAAAGGATCTGAGTGAGGGACTGGGTGAAAGTCCGACAGAATGTGTGGGATCATGTTCTTATTTTTAAAACTGAGTGATGTGTGCTCTGTCACGTTTGAAGAAATGAATAATCGTAAGACTACAAAAGGGTGAGGCTTCTAACCTAACTCAGCCAACCTAAATCAAATTTGTCTCATTTTCCCGCTAGACGCGTGATTTCTTTGACTTTTCTTTGAGTCTTTTTTTATGATTTTACTAAACCAAAGCTATTCTGCTTCTTTGACGTCTATTTGCTGTTGAAGTCACTGATGAACGTAGTCGGGCTTAAAAGTGACTGCAGAAAAGACTTTTATTTTGCCACTGAAAGGTGGTCTTTGACAAGAGTATCAATCTAAGCATCCACCCATAGCTGTTTATGTTACTCCTGTCTTAGAGTTTTGGTTATTCATGTGTGCCTTTCTCTTTCTGTTCTCCCTGTCAGCTACAATTTCAGCATGCACAGCTGCCACAAATTGCCACTAAATGTAAAAAGTTGAGCTTCTGTGCTCTCTCCCTCTCTCCCTCTCTCTCACTTTATATACATATACTTATACATACATATATAAATACAAATATATATATATATATTTGTGTGCGTGTGTGTGTGTCAGGCTCTGATGGAGGCTCACGACTGTGTAGCGGAGCAGAGGTTGGACCCGGAGCCCAGAGAGGCTCAGTATGGGGAGACAGTCAAACTGGTTTGTTTGGAGAAGGCCCGTGACATGCCACTGGTAAGTTAGTTCCTCTGCACACTGGCACTGGTGGGTTTGAAACCGTTGACACCATGGATCCACGCTGTACAGCGATCAAAGGGACCTCTTACACCCACATCAGTCCCTTTTACCCATACACAAGGACCTTAAGGAGTGAGTGATTTATGTGTGTGCGTGTGTGTGTGTGTGTATGTTCTAGGGTGCGACAGTGCGGAATGAGATGGACTGCGTGATCGTGAGCCGCGTGGTAAAGGGCGGAGCAGCCGAGCGCAGTGGACTCTTGACCGAAGGCGATGAAATTCTGGAGATCAACGGACTCCCAGTCCGTGGGAAAAACATCAACGAGGTCCACGACATTCTGGTAAGACAAAACATCCACTTCCATAACCTCTTGTGTCATACACAGAAAAGGCCCAGCTAATTCCATGACTATATCTTGAACTGGGCAATCTGTTCAACTGGTTAAAGGTCATAAAATACGTTGTTATGCGTGCGTTGTTATTCTGCTGTTCGCAGTCAAGGATGCACGGATCTCTGAGCATTCTCATCATCCCCAGCTGTAAGAATAAAGCTCCGGCACACCGACACACCGTGGTAAGAGTCTCAGTTCACGTGTGTTTGTCTGAATAAATATGTGAGTAAGTCATTCTTCTGGAGAACTTTCATTCCTTTTTCTGCAATACTTCATGCGTGGTGACCTCTGAAGATGGGCTTATATAGCGAAGAGCATTGTGACATGTTGCATTAGGCACTGCTTTTCATTTTTACCTTGAACTGATTTCTCTTCCAGTACTAAAGTTTAGGAACAGAAAGATAAGATAAGATAAGATAAGATAAAATAAAATAGAACTTTATTCATCCCAAAAGAAATCAACTCCAGGTAAAAGCTCATGGAAACAGATGCAGAGATGATGCATAAGAACAAGCCTCTCTTCACTGCTCTGATGAAGTTTCTTCCCCGTCATCACTAGTGATCAACGCACCCATGCATCCGTCTCCTCCTCCCGTTTGACACAGTACTTTACTGTCTGTCCTCAGATGCATGTGAAGGCATACTTTAACTATAACCCTTCAGAGGACCCTTACCTACCATGCAGAGAGCTTGGTCTCTCCTTCCAGAAGGGTGACATACTCCACGTCATCAGTCAAAACGACCCTAACTGGTGGCAGGCTTACAGGGACGGCGAAGAGGACAACCAGCCCCTGGCAGGTCTTATACCTGGTGAGAAACTAATCTGCTACATTAAAATCTAATCCTCAGACTCCAAGGCAAAAGCTTATAATCTTCAACAGTCATAACTCACTTTTCTTCTTCTTTTCTTCACAAGGGAAGAGCTTCCAGCAGCAAAGGGAGGCTATGCAGAAAAGCCTAGTGGACCGTAATCCAGGAAACACAGGTGGACAAATCACACGCATCTACACGAACATGGTTATGATCCCCTATTTGTGCACCAGTGTTATGACCTAATAACACGGAGGAAACATTAATTGGATCAGTGGTTCTCAACTCCAGTCCCGAGGGGCCCCTGTCCTGCATGTCTTTGTTTTTACTCTTCATTCTCACAGTTAATTGAGCCAATCAAGGGCTTGATGATTAATTGATCAGTGGAATCAGGTGTGTCAGTCCCGAGCTCAGACGAGTCAAATCAAAGCTGTGAAGGACAGGGAGTTGAGTGCCACTGATCTAGAACATTCAGTGAGGGTGTTTCTTACTGTCTGTAATAACAAACATATACAGTTACAGTCGTTAACACAAAAAACACTATCACATCTCCTAGCACCTTCATTTATTCTCATTTATTTTACACAACAGCTGTAGCCTTTCAGAATGCTTTAGAGATATTGTCTTCTACACTGGAGATAAACAGTACTAGTTTTCTTCTCTGAAAGGTTCTGGCTTTTCGTTGTCACTGATAACAGGGGCTTACTCTCCTTAGGAAAGCTTTGGTGTGCAAAGAAGACCAAGAAGCAGAGGAAAAGGACCCTTTATAACCCAAGCAAGAATGTTGGTGAGTGCTACGTTCATATCTCAGTACCCTCCTGTGGCTGAGAAAATCTTTTGAATAATTATGTCTGATTGACACTGAACCCTCTGTTGGTTTTTACTTGTCTTTTACTGCTCTTTCTCATTAATAAAGAGCTTTATGTACATTATTTGCCTCTTATTATCTCCATTTCATCCTTTCATTCTCAAACGAATACCCACTACAGAGCACCGTTGCTGTTTCATTGCTAATAACTGATCTGTTTACATTATTTCTTTGAAAAATGAAATAGAATTAACTTCACGCGTTCGTATCACGCTTTACGCACATTTTAGACATTGTAGCTGGTGGGTGTTTTTTTTGCGGGGGGGGGGGGGGGGAGTTGCTAGCTTTAGTTAAACAAACAGGAAACGAATCAGTACGCAGCAGTTGCGACTGGCGTGCGAATTGAGCGTGATTGGAAAGGATAAAGCACTTTGGAGAGAGTGTCCAGCGCGTTTTGTTTGCCAAGCCGACATCTCACGCTGGGTGTCTGGACCTGCTCGTCTGGACTCATCCTATCCGTTTCTAGGTGTGAGGGATTAGTAGTGAGGGTGCTGTCTGAGCAGTCAAAAACGCAGTGACGAGAGGACCCAGGCACAGCAGGGGACCCAAAGTCCTGTCTAAATCACCTCTGATATCCTGTGACTACCGGCGCACCAAACAGGTGCCACCACAAATGATAAAACTCTAATGTGGGACATTGTTACAGCTTTTAGCTCAACCACAATTTCATCATTTTGATGATCTTGCTCTTTAGGTAGTGTGTTCATTGTCTATGGATCAGAGTTTTAGGTAACCGTTTCACCTGGTCTTCTTTTGGTCATGGATGCACATCCTCAACATGGTTATGCTCACAGAGGTACTGCCTCTGTGGCAGGGAATGCAGTAGTTGCTCTAATTCATAAAGGATTCATTTTAAATAGATTTGTTGAACCTGTACTACATTTCTGCAAAGATATACGTGGAGCTAATGGAGTGATGAAGCCTCATTTAAGAGGCTAACTGGATGAGTATTCCAGCTAGTTCATAAATGATGAGCAGTCTAGCTACTTCATAAATGATGAGAAGTCCAGCTAGTTCATAAATGATGACCAGTCTAGCTAGTTCATAAATGATGACCAGTCTGGCAAGTCATCATTTAAGGTTCTCTTCATACGACTCTGGTTTTGATTATCCATTAATCACTTGTGCTGTAGTGCTGTACTCCTTTTCACCAAGTTGCACTGCCAATATTTGATCCTCACAGAATATTACACTGAAGATGTCCTGACCTATGAGGAGATGGCTCTTTACCATCAACCAACCAATCGCAAGCGTCCCATCGCCCTGGTTGGGCCTGTGAACAGTGGGCAGGATGACTTGAAACAGAGACTACTCTCTGTTGAGCCAGAGCGATTTGCAGGCGCTGTTCCACGTAAGATTAAATGTTGTGTGGTCTTTTAATTGCTGTATTCCTTACCAAACAACAACACTCCAAAACAGGAGGAGATGCTGTGACTCATAGAAACTGCATTACAAGCAAACTCAAAAAGAAATCCAATTTTGAAAAATTGTAGATGTACTATAATAAGCATGTCTGCTCCAAAAATTTGGTCTCACAATCACACAGAAAAGTCACTCAGACATGTAACTCAGACATGTCTACCGAGGGATTTTTCAAACGAGGTTCATGGAACAAAGCAGTTTACCAGCTATTTTGGGATATTCTAAACTAATGTCACATCAAAGCCCAAAAATTATAGTTTGATTGTGCTCAGCATCCTTAGCACTCAAAATTAAAGGTAGATTGATTGTTTTCCTTCAGATAAACTATTAACATATGCCTATACTTGTTTTTCCAATGCATTAGACACAACCCGAAACCCACGCTTCCATGAGGTCGACGGGCGGGAGTATCACTTCGTCTCTCGGCAGATCTTTGAGGCAGACGTAGCTGCAGGGAAGTTCGTTGAGTCGGGCGAGTTTGAGAAGAATTTGTACGGCACGAGCACAGATTCAGTTCGGCAAGTCATTAACTCCGGCAAAATCTGCCTGCTGTGTCTACACCCTCGGGTGAGTATCATGGATTACTTTTCATCCATGACGTGATAAACTGCATCTGGAAAAAAAGTGTTCACGTCGTAATTTAATTTTCGCATTCTCACCACTTAATCTTCCTTCTTCCTTAAGTCCCTGCAAGTGTTGCGCTCCCCTGACCTTAAGCCATACGTCATTTTCATTGCTCCCCCTTCCCAAGAGCGGCTGCGCACCCTGCTGGTCAAAGACGGAAAAACCCCAAAGGTATTTTTTTTGTAAATTTCATTCAGGAGGGTTGGTTGGTTTGTTAAACAACATATGCAGTATTTGAAGGTTTATCAGTGTGTTACAAATGAAATGTATAACACCCCGGTTAATACGTTATTAACAACACAAATAATTGGCACCGCTGGCAAAGTCCAGTTCCTGCATCAACCACTTTACACCCTCTTCTTTTCTTGTTCATTTTTTTTATGTCTTCTCTCCTGTGGCCCTCTTCAGCCGGAGGACCTGAAGGAGATCATAGAGAAGGCCCGTGAAATGGAACAGTTCTACGGCCACCTGTTTGACAAAGTTATCATCAACAGTGAGCAAGACAAAGCCTTTTTGGAGCTACTAAGACTCATTGATAAATTGGACACTGAGCCCCAATGGGTCCCTGCCTCTTGGCTCTCCTGAGCCAACATGGAGGAGTCATCCCAAAAGAATCAGTTTTCCCCTCCACCTGCCACAATGATGGAGTGCTCCCACAGTTCACACTTGCTTTTATAAATCTGAGGACCTTCTTCAATGAGATATTATTCTTGAGATGAGCTCTATTGTAGATTTAGACTGGGTAAGAGAGAGGATCCACATCTTCTTTTGGTTGACATCATTCAAGTGAAATCAGCTCGACTTTGGTCAGGCCATAGTTTTGGGGTGGATTTTCACTGTTTTGCAGGAATGGACACAAAATGGTGTTTCATTTTTCGTTTGTTAAATTCTGTTTTGTTTTTCATTGTTTTTGTCCTTTGCTAGTTTTCTGTCTTTGCTAGCTTAGGTTTTTTTGTCCTTTTGTCAGATAAGCAGGATTTATGTACAAAGTAAAACTATAGAAAAAGTCTATAAGAAATAACGTTTCTCTTTTATGTTTATTAGCCATTTATGAATGTATGCACATACAAGTACATTTGTACCATATTTTAATGGGTAAACTGAAATGGTTCACCTATACCTCACATTTAATGTATGACGTGGAGTGTGTGAAGTGCAGTTGTAATATAGCATGAGTTTTGAACGGAAACCAGCAGAATTGATCGTCTAAGTAACTGACTGCGAGAGGACTGATTTGAAAGATGTATGTAAGATTTGTATCCATTTTTGCAATTTTTGCCAACTTGAACACTCTTATAGCAGAGCAACGTAAAGGGGGTCCCTGGTTTCCAAACGTGACATTTAAGTAGTAAAAATTACAGGATCGTTTAAAAGTTGGTAGGTTCTCTGAAGTTGTAACTCTTCTGCATTGAAACATTTGAAAAAAGGGCATGTCTGCAGAATTATACAGAGATGGAGAGAAGTATAACTGAAGATAATAAGAGATAGTGTGTGTAAACTGTATCTAATTCAACTATTATATTAACCGTCAATCACTGAACACTATAAACATATAGATTTTGGATTAACAGCTGGCGCATTGAATCTCAACCCTTCATATTATGTCAATCCAGTTTCATGGTTTAAAATTCATTTTGTTCGAAAGAATCACAGTATAATATTGGGGTATTCAAGAATTGCAAATAAATACATATTTTAAGTTGTATGACTCCAGCTTTTGTTACTTTATTCTGGGTTTCTGTGTATTCTATGGAAGATACTCTGTCTTTCTTTGCATGGAAAGAAAACCAAGTATTAAATCATGAAAAGCTGACCATTTTTTAAATTGACTTCCCTCTGCTGTACCAGATAAACAAGAAATGACTTTGCTCTGCTAAACTTGATACTCAAGTGCAAAATGACAGCCATTCAACAGCCTGGTGTGAGTTCCTTCTTTGCTGTGAATGAGTGAGTTGGAGGTAACCAAACGTGTACAAATATATTCACTTGTACACTTTCATATTTTTGCAATGTATATAAGCAGTCTACCACTAACATTCAGAACTTTTATGGGCAGTTCCCTCAACTTTTGGTGTTTAATCTTAATGTGCAGTTTGCTTTTAAATCATAGGAGTTGAAGCCAAACATATGGTGCTTACAAACTGTTGTAGCTACAGCTTGTTGGCTACAGTCAGGTTTTCTCTAAAATCATGAAGCCTGTAGGGAGACATTACAAAAGCAAGGTTAACAAAAAGGATCGATGTAGACAGAGAGAACCTACTCTACTAATGAAACGTATACAAAACGGACTGTTTCAGTCGGGTTTATTCAAATGGAGTTTTCTGACAGGGGAGGAGGGGTGGGAGGTTTTGAATACAGATATGATAGCAGGAGTCAAAGGTTCAAGAATCAGCTTATCTCTGAGAAGAGTTAAACATAAGACCGAAATTTCTCAGAATGCTATTCCTGTATTAGGGTTAATGTGTGACAATATCCCACTGATCCTGAATCAGCACTTACAACATTTGGCTCGTATCCAACGTAAACACTGACCTTTCAATCAATCCAAATAAACTGACAATACAAACACTCCGATAAGGAAAAGGTAAACTGTACTGGTGGATACAGCATAGCCGCATGCAAAGATAGACTTTAACTGTTCTACAGACCCCTGCTACATTTCTGTAACTGCTCCCAGATATATGGAATGATCCGTACAGTTCATATCAGAACAATTCCCTTTTGATGGGCTTTTACACATGACACATATTTTTCAGTGATCAAAACATCAATTTTTCACTCATGTTCAGCAAAATGATGATCAGAATACTCGCTTAGTTATGTGATTGTTTTCAATAGCACTAATTTACCAAGATATTTGTTTATAATTATTATTATTATTACAGTGCTAAACGAAATGCATTTGTGTTTAATAATGAACATTCATGTCCTCCCCCTAACAAACACAGAAAAAAAAAAAACCCATAACAGCACCAACATATACACAAAACAAGAGCATCATCTTTGCACAAGACATGGTCGACACGGCCTCTGAGGCACAGAGAATAAATAAAAAGAAGGATGCGCGGTTGGCATCCGGGACGAGAGCGGGAAAGGCCTCATTCAAACAGCAGGTCCTCGTCCGCCTCCTCCGTCAGCATGTTGGCCGGCTCGCTGATGGGGCCCAGCTTAGCCAGACGCTGGGCGATCTCTTTT
Source organism: Chanos chanos (assembly GCF_902362185.1). NCBI lineage: Eukaryota > Metazoa > Chordata > Actinopteri > Gonorynchiformes > Chanidae > Chanos > Chanos chanos. Next base: position 10,836,275 of record NC_044498.1, read on the forward strand.
TCCGTCCTCTCACGAAGCTGCTTCTTCTTCTCCTGAATTTTCTTCAGTCTGGAGAGAGAGAGAGACGGAAAGAAAAAAGACAGAAAGATAGACAAAGACAGAGAGAGAGAGAGACAGAAAGACAGAGAGAGAGAGAGAGAGAGAGAGAGAGAGACAGGAAGACAGAGAGAGAGAGAGAAGAGAATGACACAAACAGCTTCTATTTAGGTTAAGAGTAGGCAGCGGTATGATGGTGTTAATAAAAGAGGAGAAGAGATTTGCAGACTTGCCTATAGAACTCCTCTCTTTCCCTCTCATCCAGCTCTGTGATGATGTAAGTCAGAGTGCGCTCAATTCTTGGAATGATCACTGAAAACAGTCACAAAAAGCCAGTCAAGCACTATCTCTTCAAACAGTCTTTGATACTGTGAACAGTCTCTAAATGAATTTTGACACGTAGTGTAATTGGTGGCCATTATGTTTTACTGCATTTGGCTGGGCTCTTCAACCAGCTGTCATTCTCTACAGATCTGTCTTACCATGCTCAATGGCATTCACACGGCGATTGGTGATCTTAATAGCTTCATCCAATGTGACGAAGGAGGTCTGCCAGACAAATTCATTGGAATAGGCTCATGAGTTACAATAACATAACAAATTACAATTATATCTGACTATGTCATTCTCAATCTGCCAGAGATATTTTGATTTTTAGTTAACTGTCTATTAATCATTATTATGAAGCATAAGTAACTAACTCTGTTTAGGCTGAGCACTGAATACATAACGAATGTATGTGTGATGAGTGCCCTCTACCTGTAGGGAGGCCAACTCCACCAGCAGCTCCACAGCTTTGGCATAGTTCCTCTTCAGCCTGGACAACTGCTCACCACCCCTGGCCAGACCAGTCAACTCATAGCCTTGACAGAAATGACATTAACTTACAATGGTATTCTCAAAGAACTGATTAGCAATCGTTCCTTGTTTATATTATTATCTCAACCAAAACTCAAATGTAAAGTACCTTGGGGCGGGCATATTCAGTGTTTGACAATTAAATGATGTTACAAACATGGTATGCGTCAACATTTTGCGGTATCCAAGACGTAACCTGCTTTCTACGAGGTCAGACAATTTCTTTATGTGTAATGAGGTCAATCTGTAAAGGCTGTGCTTAGACAGGGAGCAATGAATAAACACTTACTGTCCCCTCCCTCTTGGTAGTGCTCAAACACAGGAAGAGTGACCCCTGGGACACGGGACAAAAAGAGGGAAAACACAGTCACTTCTTTTTTAGTCATGCTCAATTTAAGAACTATTTCCTTCAACCAAAGCCCAAACTTTAGCCATTCTACAAAACTGTCACTTACAGGTATTTCTGCACGAAATGAATAACTTTAAAGTCATACTGAAGATGTATGAAACAACAGATTTGACACACCTGCTACATTGTCCCTTTTTGCTCGAACCTTAACTTGGGCCTTATTCACGTTCTGGATAACCGTAGTGCTAAAGAGACGGAGTATTCGGGGAAAAAAGCAGGTGTCAAAACAAAAGTAAAATAACATTAAATGTGCGCGCATCTCAACTGCATTCCGCTCCTCACCTAAAGTCTCCAGCAGCAAATTTGGCTTCAGCTAAAGAAAAGGCTGCTTCTCTCATCACTTCTCCCATCAAGGTTTTGGTCTACGAGTAAGCAAAAGATCAAAAGACCTAAGAACCAAACTGTCAAACGAGGTTGTCATTTCAATCAATTATGAAGACAGTATGAGACTTTAGAATTAATTAAATACTCAACAGTGAAATACGCACTTATTTCCATCAGTAAATGCATCTCAGATGGATCCGCTGTTTACAAATAGTTGAATACTGCACTCTACGCAAAATTTTAATCAAGAACTGTCCATGTAACAACTCACCAACATCCATCAATAAATTTTCCTGGGTAATATAAAAAATAAAAAGGAAGCGTTTTGTCGTGTACCTCAATAATTTTCCTAAGAATCTGACGGAAACGCATTGAGAGGGCATCAGCTTTCTTCTTAAGCAAATTACGTCCAGTTTGTGCTCCTTTCAGACGTGCCTTCATAATGGTCTGGGCCCTGCAACAATCAGAGAGGTTTCAAAAAGACCGATTCACACAGGCCATGGCAGGCTACTTACACACAGAACTCATTATTGAACAAAATGCGTAACACATAATATACAAATGCACGAAATGAAAAAAAACAACAACCGATATGTATATTTGAGTTCTGTTATGCTGTAAATACAGCTGCAAAAAAATGGTATTATATGGTAATTGCCAGTCGTGAAGTGTGGACGTTTAAAGTGTCCCCGTAACTGTGTTCTGGGGCCTCACATGACACTGAGTGCAGTACACACTTCCGTTTTTAATACGAATCTCATTTACCCATGTTGATAACACTGACACTTATTTCAGATCTCCTATGTATTATCAATATGCAAAATTCATGTCATCTTCAAGAGCTTGATATCAGATCCTTAACAACAGACTACTGCGATAGACTATAAACGATACAGCATCTCTCAAAAATCCTTACTTTGAGGGGCTATAGCTACAGGAGAAATGTGATCCAAGGGTAAACGGTTGCCGTTTCTACTTCATCTCAAAAACAGTTAATGTCGCAGCTTGACAAGGCAGTAAACAAGTTAGTATTTCAACTGACACTTTAATATCTGAACAATGTCCTTAATATAGTCAACTACGAATACGTCTCATCTAACCGCTTGTCAAGGTAAACAGCCACCGGCCAAACTAGCAATGGTCTGTCTTAGTAAAATGCAGCAGCGTAATCTACAGTGCAAGAAAACGTAACTGCTCAGTGAAATCTGAATTGTATGTGAAACGCAACGAATTGTGCTAGCTAGGGTATAAGACATTGCATTGACGTTAGCTATAATGACTAGCACAGTAACGCTAACTACTTACATTCTCGAAGGGAATATGTCGATCCGATCTTTTCCTGACATTTTGCTCTCTTCCTTTTAACAAAGAATATGCTTGAATCGGAAGCAGTTGCCTTCACAAAGTAAATGATTCGTCTTGACAAACAAATTTACTATGATTATTTATCCCACCACTGTCGTGACCCTCATAGTAAAACGATCGGACATATAGAATCAGCTGACCCCTAGTCATGTGACATTACTTTGGCAGGAATTTACAAAATGGTGCGTTCATGATCGTGAGAATGTGCGCAGAACCCGAGTTTTTGAGCGGGTTCGATACGATATGCGCAATTCAGCTTTACCCAGTTTCATTCGGCTTTGACCTGCCTTGCATGTTACATTTTCAAGAGTACTTCTTGTTTCTTGTTCCTTAAGCCATTGTTATCTTCATTAGGCAGTGATACTACATTTCATTTCTCAGGTGCCACTTCACAGGGCATTTGTATTCTGACATATTAGTAACACACGAGATACAACTAACTTTACTAGTCGCAGAGCCCTGGATTAGCTCACTCATTTGTATCAGTGCAGTGCTAGAGAAAAAAAGTGCTGTCTAGTGAATTCCTAGGACCGAGGCTGCATATTTGTGATCTGTGATGATTTAAAGGTCAGCAAAACCACATACCACTGCAGTAAGTCTGTGAAATATGAGCCATGACATAAAAATCTTAAACTCGAACAATCACAAGTAATTGTAAACACATTATTAATTGAGTATCGCGCTCTAAAAATACGACATTAAGACAACGTTTTTTGGCATATCTCTGAAGTTTTAAAATAAGTTCCAAATTTGTTTTCTTTGCCTAGAATTCAGAAAATTAACAAATTATCATAGAGCTGCAGAGCTAAGACATAGCAGATAAAACATCAAATTTGAATTTAAAAATTGTGACAGCAAGTCACCGTAAATCTTGAAGGATATTGATGGGGACGAGGGAGCTGACGCTTCATGTTTTAACTCATTACATTGACATGTTTTGAGGGAGATGGAAATCAGTTGGACATCTGTCTGGCATGGACATAATCGTCATTTTTCGATCACTCCGATTCTTCAAAGATTAGAGTTTCTTTTGTCATAACATCTATCTTCGGACGACCACGGAATGATACTATCAGGGGAATACTAGCAACCTCGTATTTGCGAATAAGTACAGGAAATATTCCAGTCCAATAGGTGGCAGTATTTCTTCTTTCCTGGCACACATGACATGACAGAACGATGGGCGAAGAAAAAGACTTCCTTTCAACTCAAATGCTCGAATCCACATAGCTAGTCATTTAACTCAATGGCTAAACCAGTTTACTGTTTTCTCAAAATTTAAAGGATTTTTCTCTCAGTTTGTAAAAATATTGATTCAGACCACGTGACTTATCAGTAAACCCAAGGCTCAGGTAAGGTTTCATATGACCTCTGATCAGTTTAGTTGCCCTGGATGATGTGACGAGACCATCAAGCCTTACAACCAGCCTGTTAGCATGTGCAGCATGCAGTGATGTTGGCTAACCTACCTAGTTAGCTGGTCGCATTAGTTTAGCTTATTGAATAATACGGAGCATTTTCCGTATATTGTCTTTAATGCGAATTGTAATGATCATGTCCTGTGTGCAAATGTCGGCATATTTGTATGGAATGTTTGTGTGGTCTTAAAATGTGTTAAAGGCAGGCTAATTTTGTAGAGTTATGTATATTTGAATTAATGCAACATCCTCGGGGGCATCCTGGATAGGGCGATTTTTTTTCTGTCAAGTTTTCATCAGCAGAATTATATCATAACTAAATAAATTAATGTCATGGTTTTGCACTGTGTTTTCTGCTTGCGTTATGCCAGCTTTCGGTATGAAACTTTTCTGTGAAACTTATATTTTCTAATGAAGGGTCTGCTTGTTTTCTTCGTGTAGTCATGCCGGGACTCAGTTGTAGATTCTATCAACATCGCTTCCCAGAGGTGGAAGATGTGGTGATGGTGAATGTACGCTCCATCGCTGAGATGGGCGCCTACGTCAGCCTATTAGAATACAATAACATTGAGGGGATGATTCTGCTGAGCGAGTTGTCGCGTCGACGTATCCGTTCCATCAACAAACTCATCCGCATTGGCCGAAACGAATGCGTGGTGGTAATCCGAGTCGACAAAGAAAAAGGTGATAAGAAATGCCTTGGCAGATGTCTTGAACGTTATTGCGCGGATGTCAGTTTGAATTTGACACGTCCACTTACATTCCCCTCGTATCTCTCACCAGGGTACATTGACTTGTCGAAGAGAAGAGTGTCTCCAGAAGAGGCAATAAAGTGTGAAGACAAGTTTACAAAATCCAAAACTGTAAGTGACTTTGAACATTTGTACCGTTCATGTATATCACATTCATCACTATTAGTAACTTAATACAGCTGAGCTCCTCTTCCGGCTAGACTGAATTCCGAAGCGTTCGTTGGACTGACTCTGTTGTTGCAGGTTTACAGCATTCTCAGGCATGTAGCTGAAGTGCTGGAGTACACAAAGGATGAGCAACTGGAGAGCCTGTACCAGCGCACTGCCTGGGTTTTCGATGAGAAATACAAGCGGCCAGGATACGGTGCCTATGACGTCTTCAAACAAGCCGTGTCGTGCGTGTCATGTACATGAAGTAGACATTATCCTCCATAAAAGACTCCCCAACACAATTACGTGTCATTGCTAGGCAAACTTTCATAGCTCTCAATTTCCTGAAATCAAAGACTGCTTACTCATTAATCCGTTCTCTCTTTTCATTGTTTCCCCCTCCAGAGATCCCTCCATTCTGGATGGGTTAGACCTTACAGAGGAGGAGAGGACCGTCCTGATTGACAATATCAACAGGCGGCTCACACCACAGGCTGTCAAAATCAGAGCAGGTGAAGTACTGAAATACAATATGTATGGAGGCTTTGAAGAGTTGAGGATGTCAGATAATGGATAATGTTGGCTTTAAAACACTTTACTGAGTGAATGTGTGTGTGTTGTTTGTTTTTTTTTGTTGTTTTGCTGATAGACATTGAGGTGGCATGTTACGGATACGAGGGTATAGACGCCGTCAAAGATGCCTTGAGGGCGGGACTTAATTGCTCCACAGAAGCTATGCCAATCAAGGTGAGTGGTATGAAGGTCTTCTTTCCTTCCTATATGCTACAATACAGTTAACAGTTAACAGAGGTCTACATGGTCAGTCAGAGCAGAGCAGCAAGGATGAAAATCTCTTATCCTGGCTGTAAAAAGAACGCTTTTTAAGCCCCACTGAGTTCATCAGTTATTGGAGTCTCACGGTTTAGGTTGTCCTTTTCAGATTAACCTTATTGCTCCACCACGGTATGTCATGACCACGACCACTCTGGAGCGCACAGAGGGTCTGTCAGTCCTTAACCAAGCCATGGCTGCCATCAAGGAGAAGATAGAGGAGAAGAGGGGTGTCTTTAATATACAAATGGAGGTAAGACCTATTTAAGTTGTACAGTCCTCATTGATCATCTCCACCGTGCTCCATTTTAGCAAGTCATATGTGTGATGTGTTTGGACTTTAAGTGTTTTTTGCAGTCGAAATTTCATACACCAGTGAGTTCTCAGTTTTTTTTTTGTGGAACGTTTAAGATTAAGACATTCTTTTTTGCTAGCCTCAGTCTGTCCTCTATATCTGCACTCACAGTCAGGGGTAACTACGGTAATAACGAAACTAATTTGCTATGATGTTTTGAATGTGTAAAATATACTGCCCGATGTTTGAAAAAGATCTCTCAAACAAGAGGAGGACAGTAAATTCTTGCCCAACAAGGATCCTCTCTTTGGAGGTCCATTAACTGCCTTTGCTACTCAGCTAGTCAGTCAAAAATAATCTTACTTTTCTGTATCCTGTCTTTATATTTGATACTTCCATTAAAAAAAAAAAAAAACAACGGAGCAATCTGTTGAAGCCCATTCCTAGGTTCTGTGTGATTCTGAAGCGTAATGCTACACAGGCTGGATCTACACATTGTACTCTATAAAGACTATAGGATCCCCCCCTCAACCAAAACCTTTCTTTCTATGGTGAAATATGATGTCACGTGAACCATACTGAGCTCAGTATTCATTACGTGCTGCTGTTCAGACCAGCCTCTGTGTCAGCAGAACATTGCAGATACTGTAATTGTTGTTAGCCATGTCTAACGGCACAGTGGCCTTGTACTATGTATTGGAACACATGCAATCAGGTAAGCCGTGTGTGTTTTTTTTTTTTCTCTCCGTCCAGCCCAAGGTCGTCACAGACACAGACGAGACGGAGCTGCAGCGACAGTTGGAGCGTTTGGAGAGAGAGAACGCTGAGGTGGATGGTGATGACGACGCTGAGGAGATGGAGGCCAAGACTGAGGACTAGGGCGTCGTCCGACGGAGGCGATGAAACAGTTTGCAGAGAGAAGGGAGTACTAAAATAAAAGTGATTAACTGAGTTGAGCTGTGGTCGCAAAAAAAAAAAAAGCCACAATTAAACTTTCTATTAAGTTTTGAATATCATTATGAATTACCCAGGATAAAATGATTCAAGTTTTTGTAAATGCTGATATATCACCACCATATATCATTTAACATGCTTTTGAAAAACTGTACGGGACAGCCGGTGTGATTTATACAAGCTTCAGAAATGGACACGTATCCTTATCAAATATGTTTCCTATTGCATTTTCAAAAGACTGATTTTTTTATCGTGCACCCCCAGACTTACAATTCCTAAAGATGAGGAAAAGAATATTTAAGTGCAGGCTTAAACACGAGTATTTTTAAGAGTTGGTGAATAATACCCTTATACTCAAAAGTGCTGAATTTTTAAAATGTTATTTCCTTTTGAGACTGTGGCCTTTCACCTCCTTACTGGGAAGAGAATTAGGAATTTACTTCTGTGGATGCTGGCTGAAAGAAAAAGGCTTGTTAACACGTGTGGATTATATTATCTCAGCTCTGGTTAAAGAATGGTCTAATTTTGCTCAGAAGATATGAATAAAACCCTGGATGTTTTGAGCCCATGATGTAAGTTGTATTTCCAGTTATTACAGCAGTGACGGTCCATATTTATGTTTGTGAGAAGGTTTCCACCCACTTCCCCTGATGTTCTGCATTTGCATGTGCCTATGCCTAAGGAAAGAATTCAGGATTGACTTAGCTACCCATGCATGGTTTTACCCAACTGTTGTGATGAAAGCTTATTGATTTCCGATGATGAAGCAATTTCTACTCATGGTTCAACTGTTGGAAAAAAAAAAACTTGACTGTTCAGGGTGGACGTGCAGTTTTTGCATGTAATTTCAAATAAGTTCTATGCATTAACTGCAAAACAGTTTTTATAAAAATCATCTTTATTCAAAACAGATTTCCACTGGTAAGTACAAAAATGAGGGAAACAATGTTTTTTGTACCAGCATAAATCAAAATCATTCAGTACATCATCAAAGCTCGCGAACTCCCTGAAGTGGTGGTCAAAGCTAGACTAGTGAGGATGAAAACTCTTTGGTACAATGTTGACGGTACCAAAAAGGGGTGGGGGGAAAAAAAAAACACCAAGACTTGTTTTCCACAGACTTCAGTTTTAGTAAAGCTACAGTGGGTACTACTCACAGAGGAAAAATCCAAACTGACCAAGTGTGCCGACGTTAAGATGAAAACAGATGAATCATCGTTTTCAAACCAGAACCTGCTTCAATGTAGAAAATGCCGCATGCTTTTGTTTTTTTGGAAAGAGAGTTCTACGCAGACTTTCCCTCACAAGCATAAACAAAGAAACCATAGACGCGGTTTCAACAAGCGAGATTTGCTCCAAGATAACGTGGGGTGGGGGAGGGGGGGCTACTGAAGCTACAATGTCCCCTGAACTTTGTCAACAAACCTAAACTGTCCTGAGTGCTTTAAATGTGCACAGCCCCAGCTGAGTGGAGGTTCTGTGTGGCTATGAGCGTTTTGCATACTTCACACCATCATACGGTCCATGTGAACGCACACTGCCTGATGTCACATGCAGGAGAGAGTCCAGACGGATGGATGCCGTGGAAAACAAACGACAACAACAAAAAAAAATAAACAAACAGTGTAATATTCGCTTAATATAAACAGCTTAATAGGGCCCCCAATGTTTCAAAGTCCACAGGTCACTTGATTTTACGAGTAGTTTCCTTTTTCTTATCGACAGGAACTCATGACTTATGAAATGAAACTGGGAAGTAAAAGCTGAATGCTACCTCATTCAGTTTATCCTCTATTTCACAAGTCCAATCTTCTTGGCTTCTGTCTCATATATCAATAACCTCCACATCTTGACAATAAAAACCTCAGCCTCCTCGTCCAGCACCTGTGAAGAGTGACACGTTTCACACGGGTTATTCTTCTGCACGAACCATTACAACACTGACACATCTGATAGTGAACAATCCATGCTGACCAGTTAACAGTAGTCTGACACTCACCATAGCAACATCGTCTAGGATACCTTGAGGCGTACTGTGTGCCATTACCTAAATGGCAAAGCAAATACAGGTTATATTAAAACGCATAAATTCATCAAAAACCACTCAACAAACAGCCCACAGTCAGTAAACTGCAGCCTATAAATATAAGCAAATGTCGTGAACTAGTCCACACCTACTGCGCATTTCACAAAACTATATATACACGAGACATGGCGTTTCTCTAAATGCAGTGTAAAAGCAAACAACAACATAAAAAAAACAAACGAGTTTGGCAGATGTCCCCAGTGTTCTGAGTTGTGTTAACCAGACATCCTGAATGATGACAGTGTACTGATAGTATCTTATACGCTCAGCAGCTCTGCTACTTCTCTTTACTCAGAGAACATCAGAATCTGTGCTTATCTCAGAGATGTCATCAACCTGATGCACAATCACGTACCTTTGAGCAAACAAAATCGACTAGCGTGGCTTCCTCTTCACCGATGTACTCTACAATCTTCTTATTGATCCACGGCCGGATCCGTTTCTCCATGAGAGCCTGGGAAAGAGAATCACATCGCAGTTTCAGCAGGACAGTTCAGAACTGCTCAAAACTTCCTCAGACTGACTGCTCATGTTGAAATGAAGGATTGGGGAAAAGGAAGTCAGTTTTAAGAACAAGGCCTGCTTTAGCTTACGGTAATCAGTCACAGACAATGTGAGAGGCAATATTTAAACTTATGGTTTGCCATATTACATGTGTGTGAGTAGTCAACAGAACACTGACACTCAGAAAAACTACTTTCAGAAATTTCTTTTTCATAATGTTTGAAAATAATTTGACTGGTCTGACGAGAAAATTACAAAAAAAAAAATCTTTTGTAACCTATGAAAACTATCAGAAAATACAACTACTTATTCCTGTGTGTGACCTTGCAAAGTGACCTTGATAACAACACCCTTTCTCGAGCGCCACCCCCCCCCCCCCGCCTCACCGTGTCGATCATGGACCAGTCCAGCGGGTAGCTGAAGAGCTCGGGTTTGCCTGTGGGGATTTTCTCAATCAGACTCTTGATGTGTTTGCGTTTCTCCTCAGTGTTGGCTCCTTTGCCTCCTCCCATTCCAGCTCCGTCCACTCCGCCTTTGTCATCGTCACCGTAGTCCAAAGGCACCAGCTTCCTCTTCCGCGGCGCTTCTTCAGCCTCGTCATCGTCGAAGCGATTAAAGACGCTGTCCACCGGCAGTTTCTTGCGTTTGGCGACGCTGGGCTGACTGGGGCTGCCCGTGGGACCTTGGATAGCAAAGAGAGAGGAGAAAAAGAGGTTAAGGAGATTAGTCTCTCCGTCTCAAATTCAATTCCAATCCCAATTATGGTGACATTTGAACATGGAAGTCGCTTGAAACTACTTTAGAGGCACATGGTTTAGAGGCAAAAGGAAACAAACGGTGGCGACTCACCGAGTTTGAGGCTCAGGCCTATCTTGGGGCGGTGTTCTTCCTGAGGTGGGGCGCCAGGGGGCGAGTTTTCATGTGGAATAATGATGCCGCAGGGTGACTCCTCCCCGGGCGTGTTGGGCGTGGCGTTGCCGCTGGCGGAGGACACCGACGTGGCCGCCAGGGCCGTGATCGGCCGCAGGGTGGGTTTGAGGCAGGGCTTATTGTCAGGCTGCTCGCCTTGCTCCTCCTCCTCCATGTCTTCGCCCTCCTCCACCTCCTCGTCAGACGGGGGCGGGCGCGAGTGCGAGTGGGAGTGGGAGTGCGAGTGCGAGTGGGAGTGGGACTTGGCCCCCCCTCTGCGTTTGTCTCGCTCGTCCCGCGGCGGCTTGTTCTCTTTCTCTTCCTCGAGCTCGAGTTTCACCGGGGGCTGGAGCAGACGCTCTGCTTCTTCTTCCATCTGTGACAAAACCAACAGACACAGATGAGCGCAACTGAGTGAGATTTATGAATAGCATCGGTCGAACTGTAAAAGGAAACAGACAGGCGCTGCGGCATATGGCCTGTCGCAAGAGGCGGGAACACGCAGCCGCGCCCACGGCCAGATGCCCTCACCCTGCGTAGTTCAGCGTCAGGGTCAGGGTGTCCCTCTGCGAGGAGCCTCTGTCTGATCTCCTCGTGCTCCTCTTTCTCTCTCTTCCTGTCTCGTTCATCCATCTCCACCTCCTTTTCTCTGTCCCGTAGCCGCTTCTGCAGCGCGCTGCCCCTGCGGGTCACGCAACAAACACAATTTCTTCCCGTCAGTCAATAAAAAAAGCAACAACACTGGAGCCAAGTCTATCACGACAGAAAACAAGGGAGTCACGTGTGATGAAGGTCTCAAGATTTTAATAAGTCTCAATATCTTCGAGCTGTGTTCTATGCTAGTGCTGAATTTAACTCAGTAGGTTTATACTAGTAGTAATACTGTTAATCTGCTGGTCCTCTCTATGAATCATCTTACCTAGTGATGTGAAGGGTACCCGTTTGTCTCTGTACTCACCTGTAATATTTTGGATCATCGCGATCATCATCATAGTCCTCCAGGAACTCCTTTAGGCGTTTGCCCTCTTTAGCCTAACGGGCCAATAAACCCAAATCTCAATTACAAAACGCAGATTTACTCACTCTCAACGCATGCAATTACCTTAAAGAGCTAAAGAGTTCAACAGAGCTTTTACCGTCTTTACTGTGAATTATCTAACAAACATACTTATTTCAAGCAGTTTTGACACTAAAAATTCTGAAAATGTCAAAATTACTGAACTTTTCACATCCAGTCAAAGATTTGTATTCCTCATTACCCAGTAGGTTCATACAAGTGAAATGACATGTTTGCAGTTCCGTGGTGCTGCAAAACTGTCTGTTTGACTGCACTCTGACAGCATGTCATATATAAAAAAAGCATTGTGTTGTATTGTTCTGGTTATCCGGCTCATATCACAGGCTAACTATCACGAGGACCTGACACACTCAGACAGTGACAGCGTTCACTTACCGTTTCACGCCTGCGCTCGTCCTCTCTCTCCACTTCCTTAGCATAATCTCTGGCCTTCTTCCTCTCTCTGATTTCCCAGTTCTTCAAACGCTTCAAACGAACAACGACAAAAAAAAAAAGTTACTTCAACACTACTTAGAAAACAGCGTATGCCGCCAAGTTCTTTAAGGAAACAGTCTTAATATTAAAGCGATATGGTCCCATAAGGGCCAATAATGCTATTTGACCCATGCACTTCATCTTGTTTCAGTCCTTTCTGGAGACCAGGCCAGTCAGTGAGTTCTCTGTACCTCCTGATAAGCGGCCTCCTTTTCCCGGAGCTTCCTCTCCAACCTGCGGCGCTCGTACATCTCCTCCTCATCTTCCTCGAGGTCCCGTTTCTTTCCCCGCTCTCTGTCACGGCTCTGCTCTCTGGAACACAAGCCGTGAGCGTTCAGCACGACTGTCCCAGACCTCTGTTCATGTATCATCAGTGATGTATCACTGATGAGCAACTCATCATTTGCATGAAAAACAGTCTCGCTCATTAACTTATTTGTTTTACTGATCGGGTCGTATCCCTGATAAAAAAAGGTAAAACGCTCCTCATCTCTAGCACAACGCTTAGAATCGTAGCCTGTCAACTGATGATCTCAGTCTGAATCCCAGTGTCTGCACTGAGGGATTCACACATGAACTCGAACTTCATATTTAAGCTGGATTAAAGCTGACCCTTTCACCCGGTGTTTTGTACGCTACTTACCTGGACCTGCTCCGGTCTTTACTCCGATCGCGGATTCTCTCCTTTTCCCACTCTCTCTCTCGTTCCCTCTCTCGTTCTCTCTCTCTCTCCCTTTCCCTCTCCCGCTCTTTCTCCCTCTCGCGGTCCCTTCTCTCCCGCTCCCGTTCCCTCTCTTTGTCTCTTTCCCTCCTCTCGCGCTCGAACTCCAGCCGTTCTTTCTCTTTCTTCCCTTTCTCCTCCTCCAGTTTCTGCAGGAGAGACAGACATCGAGGCTTAGTCCATATTCACCCACGTCAGACAGCACTGTTGCAATAAGTCATACAGACAGGAAGTGGTTTCCAGTTCCTGTGACCTGACACTAATGCCATTCCACATATAATTCAGAAAAGCTGCTAAACCCAAAAAACACCAAATTTTGCTGTCATGTTACAAGGACGTATTTAAATCTAAAGAAAATGTTTTTTTCCCCAAGTGCTTTACGGCGTATCATCAGTGACAGTAACCACGGGAATGACTTTGGTTAATGCACTGCATCTCGGTGATTCATACCAAATGAAACAGAGACACATTTAATATTTCGTAGTGAATTCTGTAGACATAAAAATATCTGGAACCCGCAGGATGAGATTAACTAGAGCAAAATCGTCCGTGCCCTTACTTTCTGAGAGAACCACGTTCTCGCAAAAATATCTGGGTGAAAATTCTGGAAACCACTTGCTTTCGAGACCTACTTTCCACGTTTAAGATATGAAAGCATTCAAAAAAAAAAAAAAAAAAATCAGGTAAAGATGCTGCAAAGGATAATCTCTCTTTTTCAGAATGTCCGTCTCATTACAGCAGCAACAGAAAGGCGTCAATCCGTTTTAAACTAGGTTGTTGGTGACTTACAGGTGTTGAACTATGGATTCAGTGCTTCGTTGCCCCTACAACAAGCCTTTATGTTAGGCCTGGGAGAAAAGTAGGTCAAACGATTCACAGGAATATTAAAAAAAAAAAAAGAGACACATGATTCTTTCTCTCATGTTATCACAAGCACCCTCACATCCAACATCAGAGCATTATGGTGACAGAGGCATTGCAAACTTGTCTTGTTCTTTTGTTCAGAATTGGAAAAGGAAAAGAAAAAAAAAAAGCAACAAACAATATTGTAGAGTCTGGCTTACCCCCACTGCAGTCTTCTGTGGCTCTCTGGGGTTTTGACTCTCAATCAATGACGATGACAGGTCATTTGGACAGCATGACACCCACAGTTTAAACAACATCTAAACACAAGGGGCTCTCTAAGGCTTACACACTCTAATCCGGAGTGTATGCAAACATCGATTCAGTGTTCTTTTGTACTCTTTTGGGCTTTTCACCGCTTACGAGTTTACCGGAGAACTCGAAGGGCTTGGCAGTCCGCCCCAAGTCTTATGACCGTCTTCAAACCTGTCTCTAAAACGAGACGTGTAGCAAAAGTGGAACAAACGTTCCATTATGCTGGTTCAAAAGGAACACTACAAACAAATACATATTCACATAACTATGGGTCTGATGCTGCCAAAGATGTAGGAAGTAAAGAGAAAGAGGATGAACACACAAAATGAGGGGAAAAAGAAAAGAGCAGGTTGCTGGAAGGGAAGAGTGGAGATGGTGTCTATAATTAACATTACTCTGTGCTTTTTCCCGTCAGACACGTTGGCTGATATTATCCGAGTTGTGGTTGCCCCCGTTCGGATACACTGCTGTGTTTCATATGTGGCTGGTCGTGAGTTCAGCTGATCCCATCAAGAGAAACCGTGTCGTTCTCAGAGCTTTGACCTATCCTGCACTGAACTTTCTCTCATGGTCCTTCACCTGCTGTGAGCTGTTTGACAGTGATGCGTCTACAGCCCTCACGTCCGTGTTTACAGTGGGTTGCTCTGTGTTCCGCCTTTTACATGACACATCAGTGGAAATATGTGGCTAATAGCACTTCACCTTTCTACAGCCTATGTAACAATAAACTAATTATAATTAACGTTATCACAGTCTAATTGTTATTACTGGTTGGGAAATGTGTGATTTATGAAACAAAAAGGAAAAGAAGAAGAAAAAAAAAAAAGACGATAATGGTGATGATGAAAATTAGAGGAAGAGGGACAGGAAACGAAAGACAGCAGAAGAGCAGGTGAGAAAACAAACAGAGAGAGGAAGAGAGAGAGAGAGAGAATAGTGGAAAGCACACACACACAGGGCTAGCTCATACCTGACTCGTTCTTCAGAGCGTCTGTGTGCTGTGGAGGGGCGCCCCCCCGCTTATATACAGGCCCGGGGGCCAAACTCATTGCAGTGGTTATTGAGTCTCAGTGTCAGCAACACAAACCATTTAGTCAAGATCATCATCTGGAATAAGAGGAGGACTCACACAGGTTCACTGGGCTTCTAATGGACTTCTAATGGAATTCTCATTAAACGGAGGCTGAAGACGAGATCCCTGCAGTAGTGCGGCATGTTTTTCATCGTATGATTTGTGCCGGGTGAGATGGGAACAGACGCTTCGAAACTCAGTTTTGCTTATCACTGCACAGAGCAGTTGATACATACATGGGGGTTGGAGTAGCTGACCAAGACAGGAAAATTACGAGTTTTGAACGACTTTTGCCTTGTTCTCATTTGAAAACCACCATAAAATGCTTGCCTTTAGTCCAAAACCAATCTTTAAAAAGATCTGCCACAGTTACCCCTGTGAAAGTCCTCCAGAAGGGGGCGCCCAATATATGTAAAGAAGAATAGGAAGCTCATACTTACATCCTATCCACGTAACTTTTTCCATAGCTCTGAGATTCATCTTGCTTTAGTCACCATATGATCTCTATCATAATGGTGGGGTTTAATGAATAGATTAGCTTTAGGGAAAGTTTACATTATGACCATGCATTTGTTTTTGTGTTTGTGTGATGACTGATGTCTGGTTTCTTTAAATTAAAAAAAAACAAAAACAAAAACCAAACCCCTAAAATGACACTCCTGTACATCACACAAGTAGCCAATTAAAATAGCAGACCACGACAATTGTGTTTAAAAAAAAAAAAAAACGAGTGACAGATTTGTTTGTTTAGAATTTGTTTTTGTAAGCTTAAATATTTAAAACTCATTTCGATTCTGAGAACCTAATTCAGAGTTCAATGTCCAATCATTACAAATATTTTCATGTTAATTTGTTCGATCTGTTTTAATTATTTTTACTATCCCTGTGAGACACTTCTGTTTGTTCTGGTGATCTAAACTATCTGAGGACACTGACTGTCTAAACTAGGTGTGTACAATTTTGTTAACCTATCATGTAAGAGAAACAGGAAAGTTACCTTGTGGGTGTCACGGAATTTGTTGATCTCCCTGGATATTAAGTCTCTCTTGTCTTCCTCCATGTCAATAGCATTGATGTCCTCCTGTACAGAAACGAGGTGGTAAACATTAAACACTGGGTGCATTCATCAAAATATGCAAGGATAAACTATGTTTACAATTAGACAAGATTTACCAAGTGCTTGTGCATATTCGGTTTATTCTAGCTTTGTTTATCGATGACAAAGTTCAGGGTCAAAGCAAAAATTTTGAATCCTCTAAGAACATTGTTTACTCTCATACCATGAAGAGAGGAAAAAGAAGGGGGGGGGAAACAGAGTAAAAAGGATGAGAAGCAGACATACCTCTTCTTTCTTTTCCTTTTTTTTTCCTCCGCCGATGAGCTTCATCGTCTTGTGTGGGAGCATTCAGCTCATTAGAATATTCTCGGATGAGTCCATCGATGGCTGTCTTGACCATTTCGTCACGTTTTTTGGTCTCCTCGTCCAAGATCTCCTCTTCCTCCTCTGCGCCGTCCTCAGCCTTGCTATCCTACCAAAGACAAAGGGTTTGGGTGCAGTTTTAATAACCTATTGCAAAACGAATAACCCAACACTAACGGCTGGATTTCCAGACAAGGTCTGAAGGAAAGAAAAAAAAAAAAGGCTCGCAATAAAATTAATTTTTGAATGTTATCCATTCAGAATTTATTTTAGTCTGTGACCAGATTTAATAATGTGATGAGAAATGAGAGTAAAATCTCTGGAAACCATGGACTTCTAACACTCACCCCATTAGCACTTTTCTTCTTTGCCTTCCACTCATCGAGCTGGGCCTTGGTTTTAGCGTCAACCTTCACCAGTAGCTTCTTCTCCCCGACCTGCAGCTCATGGAGCAGCCTCAAAGCACGCAGCGTGGACTCTGGCTCCTTAAACTCACAGAAACCAAAGGCTGACAAAAACACAGGAATTAATCTTTGGAGAAATTTGATTCTCCAAGAGCTAGAATTTAACGAGGTTGCGTAATGGGCTGGTAACTGAACGGCGAGTGACTTTTGAGAGTAAGAGACGCTTTTGTTTTACCTTGAAGTTTACCAGAGGCTCCCTGGACACGCTTCCAACTCAAGACCAGTCCACATTTCTAGGGAGTGAGAATGATGGAACATGACAAATCAGCTTAATCGTGCATCAAAGAAGAAATAAAATACATAACACAAGAAAGCTTTCTGCTATAGTGGACATCAGGTGACAGCTGAGATCTTAAAATAAAAAAAATGTTCCCCAGTGTTAATTATTTCATTCATGGTGACTTAACTTAAAGGTCATGTATACAAACCTACTTAAATTCAAGTTCATTTTAAAATTTCAGAGCTGCTCAACTCCTTCTACAAATGACTCTCTCACCACATTCTTTCAATTGCACCATATTTCACACCAAATATGAAACCCTAAGACTGAACCAAACTAAAGTTATGATGCCTCATAAAAGAAGCTGTATCATCCAAAACAACTGATGCAAGGTTATGTTAGGTCTTCTAAGTGCTGAAAATCCATGATTTGATTACTGACTCTGTGAACTGCCCTGCTCCTCATGGGGCACTTGGGGTTAAGGCTGCAATAAACCTGTGCTTTAATAGTTTTGACTAACACCGTACATGACCTAGTAATGACAATAGAGCTGTTCAATACCACAGATAATAGGCATTTAACAACCTCAGCATGCTGTGAAAATAACACGTAGCTACATCACATCATACAGCTTGCCATTAAAAAGTCCTAACCAAACAGGGCTATTCAAAACTGCGGCAAACAAAGCAATGAAGCTTAGGTAGTCCCTGCTTTCGGCTCCCTCTCACTCACCGCAAGCAGCTGTCTAATGAGCATGTCTGAAGCCTTCTCTGAGATGTTCCCCACAAAAACCGTTGTGGTGGGACCGGTGTTCTCCTCTGTCTCCTTGGGACGGGTAGGTGGGAGCTCCTTCCTAGGGACAACGGGTTTGCTAACCACAGGCACTGAGGTGGGCACCAGAACCTGTTCAGAAAAGGACTAAATAAATACGGAGCCATAGTCTCCCTGCATTTCAGTAAAGTTTCAATAAATACCTGAACCATCACACGCCACATATTTACAGTCATTTCATCTTCACCAATATCCTGCTCAGATACCACAGAACAAGGCAAATGTGAGTTAAACAGAATGAAGAAAAGGGGTACCGTTGGAGCAGGGGTCATGATTCCCATGTGGACTGGTATCATTGGGGTTCCTACAGATAAATGAACAACATAATCATTTTCACTGGTTCACACAGAAAGAATTTTATAACTATAAATACAATTCTCAGCAGTAAATTAAACTATGAGCAGGAAGCAGTTTACTGTTAATTGTAAGCCTACAGGACCTGAAAGACCTGTGCTTTGTGTTACGTCTACTGCCCAAGTAGATGTGTGATGTCACATTGACGCTATATGTATGTTCCCTACATCTGTATTTCTCTTACCAGGGGGCATTGCTGGAGGAAAGCCTGCGAACTGTGGAGCAGGCATCCCAGGGGGTAATGGGGGAATGCCTACTTGTGGCCGATTGAGATGAGGGGGGAAAGACATCTTGAGAACACCCACCTAGGACAAATTAGTATCATGATCACCATAAACCAGTGTCCCGATCCATAATGCCACCAGTAATTTGCAAACATTCTCTAATCTGGCTACTTCTTTTGTTGGCGCTCACTTTGGATGTTGAGTACCCAATGCCGGACTCCTCTCCTCTTGAACCAACATTAAAACATGTAGATTGTGATCCTTGCCAACAATCAGCCCTAAAACTGCCTCCTGCATTAATTTAGCGATGATGCTTCTCTTTGCTATATACACGGGTAATAAATAATGGCTGTGCAATGGGGCCCTAATAACTATTTAGTCTTCAACCCGGCTAGTTAGCTCAAACGAAATCATTCTGAGATGCAGGTTAACAATCTATGTGCCAGATATATTGTGTGGGAAAAGATATTAAGTTAACTAGAAGCTTAATTAGTGGTCTCTCAAGTATTTATCAAAAGTAACAGCTCTGAATTAAGCTAAATTTTTTAGTTTTGTTTTTCTTCACCTCTTAGCAAGCTACTGTAGCTAACTAGCCTGTAGCAGAAATGCCTGTAGCGAACCTAGCAACAGTCATGCGGCGACGTGCCACCGATAACCAATATTTTTAAATGGGATTCAGAATATCTTATGTGTACAAAATAAGCACGATAACATTATAAGTCCACAACAGTGCAATAATTTTAATTTTACTTACCCTATCTTTATTATTTCTTGATCCTTAGGGAGTCTTCTTCGGTAACCTGATATCGAAATTACCGGAATTTTTTCTACGAAGTTGTGATCACACTCTTCTTTAGTGGTGTTTTACGTTCCGGTTTTGTGCTCAGTTGTGTTTCTGCCACCATCAGGATTGGAGGTTTCCAACCTCAAACAGCAGCTTACAGCAGTATCCACTGCAGGATGACAAGCAGAAGACAGCGAGATTCCCCTACTTGTCCAGGGAATGTCTAATTCTAATATTTAAAATGTTAACCCAGGATATGACAAGTAGCCCGCCTCCTGGTGAGCACCCAGCTTCACTGAAACTAGTGTCTTTCATCATCAGTATCTTCAACATTAATGTCCATGGAAACTATTTTTTGTGAGTGATATGATGAGGTTATTTATCACTTTTAAAACTATGCAATGGAGTGTCCTTGTGTTGACTCAGTGATTCTCAAAATGTTTCAAGATGTCAATCTCTTATAGCTACCTATCAGAAAGAAAGAAACTCGATGCAAAAGGAACGTAACTGAGGTGATCTTACAGGTGCCACCACAATGTTTCAGGTTTTCCAGAAAACAGTACACCAGTATGTTTGTTGTCTAAAAGACTACCACAGTCAAAATGACAGTCAAACTGACAGAACCAGTGGTTAAAGCATTTATTTATTATTTACTAACAAATAACATGACAGATATCCATGCCCACTGTGGCATAATGACCAACCCATGAGTACTTTCTAATTTTGGGGGGATTATTGTGAATTGTATTATATTTTGGACTCTGATCAGGCGTATCAGTTCGTTTTCTTATTATGTCACATGAGCTGTGGATTTCTTCAACTACTTCAGAATTATTTTAATATCAACCTTTGGGTCACCAACTACTTCGATGAGCTCCTACTCTTTATAAATGAAAAAATTAATATCATTCCCACTCGTGTAAGGATGGGAGTAAGTGGATAACCTGTTTTGATAGAATTTCATTAGACATATTTATAGGCTTAATGTATAAAGATCTAACCTTGGTGACATATAGAGTATAGTTTTGCTGATAGGGTCCCTGTCACATTAAATAAAATTGACAAATACAATTACTGTAATTTCGATGGCTTATTATGTTGTGTGCATTATTTGAACAACTCATAACCAAACGCTTAAAAAATAATAAATGAACACATGAGTGCGTGACTGTCTAAAATGAATGATACTTCATTCTAAGCACACAACAATAACAAGAGAACAAAAATTAAAATAGTAATCAGGATACATTTTCATGCATTAATGAATCGACACATAAAAAGTTTGTTCAGTTCCTTGAACTCTTTTTTTTCCTGTTGTCACTATGGCCACTAACTGGGCGCAGCAAAGGAGACACACTGAGACCTAAATCCGTGTATCTTCTGATTTACATCTATTTAATATATCGTTCTTTGCATGTTGTAGGTGTCATTCATATAAACATACGAAGTGATGTGATAATTTGAGAAATTTTGTAAGATGATCGCCCGGCCTAAACATTTCTATTCAATCATTTGCTCATTATCGGAAGGCCATGTATTAAGAAACTATTACCATGGAAATAATCACGCGCTCTCAGCGTGCCCCCCCAAATCCGTCTATCGCTTTCCTAGACGCCGCTCTAGATGAGCAGCTTTTTATTTACTCATTAATTACTTAATTTATTTAATTACTTACTTATTTGTTCATTTAATTTTATGTTTAAACACAAATAAGCACAGGGACACCAGGGACGTTACAAAATAATACACAACATAAAGTCTTAAACATCAGCAACCGTTTCCGCTAAAGACTGCGTTTGACACACACGTCACATTTGGGCGGGTTTTTCATGGAAAATGCTAGAAACTGACGAAGCGCTTCCATCTTAATTTACTGATATCCTTCCGTCGTAGAATGCAGTACTGCGGCTACTGATGTTGTTATGTACTCTCTGATGTTTCTGATATTTTAGACGTTCATTCCACGACAGTTAAGAAATAAGCGAGACAATTAATCTTGCTTTCGCAGAGGATACAGTGAATGACCTACTGAAAAAGTAAATGCAAAACATAAGTGCAGCCGAGCTGGATTCTGACAAGCGGTATAATTTGTCATTTTAGTCAAATATAGGAAGCTATCAGGAATGTTTAATACGGGCGCTCTCACAGTACATGATGTTCAAATGGGTATATAAATAACATACACCCCCAGTAGCTCACTTATATTACAATGGATTCGGCTAACCACAGCCACAAAACGAACAGTAGATGCAGTATGTCATTTGTATCATGGAAATCATAATTACTGCAAGCATAAAAACGTGTGTGCAATGAAATCTTCATACCATTGGAAAATAAAAGTTATATAGATACTCTACATTTGTCCGTGTAACATTCTGATGAAGCTGGGAACTGAATTCTCAATTGGCCAAAATTATATTTAGATATGCCCACTAAATAACACAATGCCTTAATATTCAAGAGAACGAAATCCAAACATTCAACCAAAATCCCTCACAGGACTAAAACGTGTTTTAGGTTTTGGGAGTTAAATGTCTTCCAAGCTCTTCTCCCCGCGGATGGATACGCCCGCACATTCAAACACAGAGGGTATAAAGATACCGGTCTTCTTCAAACCAATTCTCTTCCACTACGCCGTGTAACAGTGCTAGGGGGATCTGAAACGTCGGTTGCATTTATTCAAGAAAAAGAAACAAAAACAAGGTATGATTTTATTACCAATTTAGAAAGGAAACTTGACTGTATTCGAACATTTCGCTCAGTTTTAAATGAACAATCGGCCTCGACTGCTGTCCGGTATATCGACATACATAGCTTGTTAGCATCATTTCTAGCTAGACAGTCAGCTTGGCATGGTGTGGTGTTCCTCGTCTGTTATATCAGTTGGTGAGCGGCGGTCAGTTATGCAATTCAGAGCTAGGCTTGTTGGTAACCGGTCGTTTCAGATAATGAATAAGTGAAATAAGTATTCGATTCTGCTCAAGAATTGCGGAGTGCCTGTCTAGCTCGAGAATGTAGTATGATCGTAGTATCACATTACTATGTGATATAATGGCAAGTGCAGTCACTCTTGTGTATTAGTGCTGCGAACATCGGTGACAGATTTGGAGAATACACACAGATCATACCGCACTGTAAAGTGTTCAGTCCAGCCTGACAGATTTGATTTCCCCAAGCGCCCTATGCAAGTGGATTTGCGGGGTATTTAATGGAGTCCGACAGATGGTGGTTCAAAATCGGACTAAATAGTAATGGCCCACTAAATGATGGTACGGCAGGTGTAGTTATTGGTCATGCTCCTCCTAGCAGAACATAGATCCATGGGAAGGTACAATAGCAGATCAATAGCTTAGTGACACAAAGAGCTGATCTGCCGACCTGTAAGCCCGCTGGATATTGCGGCTGATATTATCGTTTGTTTTAGCTTGGGACATTTGATCATTGTTTTGAAATTTAGACGTTCACGTGGCCCACATCTCTCGACAAATTTACGAAGGCATTCAGTAATGCCGGCCAAACCTTCTCACGGCTAGACGTCTCGGCCTAATTTAGCACGTGTTCTGTCTATTGTGCGGTGGCTGAATAGTTTTCGCCATGTTCTTCCTTTGAGCTACCCTTAACTTCCGGCATAGCAATCTTTGTTAAAGTTTGATCCCGCCCACTGATACCGAATGTCAGTATCGATCAAACTGTAGGGGTTTGGAGTCCGACCGTGCTGAATAATGGAATGGTGTTTTTTGAACCAGTTTTTCTGCTCTGATCTCAGAGTTTTGCAGCACTTGAAAATGTATGTAGTTATGTACACGAGGGTGAATCACAGTACATGATTTATGTCTAAAGGTCTATTGGCAGGACTCTTGAATAGATTTAAGATCATTTACTATTATAACATTTGAGATCTTGGAGTCAATGAAACTGAAGTGAGTATGGTTGTATAAAGGTTAGTCTTGTACTCAGTGTCATCTTGTTCTTCAGATGCCTGAAGAAATGCGCCAAGAGGAGGAGGCTGAGACCTTTGCCTTCCAGGCAGAGATCGCTCAGCTGATGTCCCTGATTATCAACACCTTCTATTCCAACAAAGAAATCTTTCTCAGGGAGCTCATCTCCAATGCCTCTGATGTAAGTTGAATGCCAGAATTGGTAAGAGAAATACACTAACCTTAACTGGATATTTTCAGTCGTTCAACCTCTTAACAATATCTTTCCCCCCCCCATCCATAGGCCCTTGACAAAATCAGATATGAGAGTTTGACTGATCCCACCAAGCTTGATAATGGGAAGGACCTCAAAATTGACATCGTCCCCAACGCACATGAGCGCACCCTGACCATCTTTGACACTGGAATCGGCATGACCAAAGCCGACCTCATCAATAACCTGGGAACCATCGCCAAGTCAGGGACCAAGGCCTTCATGGAGGCTCTCCAGGTAAATATACGCAGTGAAAGGTCCCTGTGGCCATTATTAGATATTTAACTAACTGGGCATGTGGATGTGAAGTGTTTTATCTTGGAGCATATCTTATGTGGTTATGTGTATGCCCCAACATTCTTAGAATTTGCCTTTGTCTGTTTCTTAGGCTGGTGCAGACATCTCCATGATTGGTCAGTTTGGAGTGGGTTTCTACTCTGCTTATCTGGTGGCTGAGAAAGTAGTCGTCATCACCAAGAACAATGATGATGAGCAGTATGCCTGGGAGTCCTCTGCTGGTGGCTCATTCACAGTTAAGGTTGACCATGGTATGTAATGGTTCAGTCCACCTCTGTGACCATCAAGGATCAGAATTGCTCCCACTGCTTTGCTATCTGTGTTAATATGCTAATATCCACTGTTGTCATTTGCAGGTGAGCCCATTGGCCGTGGAACCAAAGTCATCCTGTACTTGAAGGAAGACCAGACTGAGTACATTGAGGAGAAGAGAGTGAAGGAAGTGGTCAAGAAGCACTCCCAGTTCATTGGGTACCCAATCACTCTTTTCGTAAGTGACACTCTTCCCCCCCCCCCCCCCGCCACACACGCACAAACCTATGGTTCTTACAGAGCATTACTTTTTTTTGCCACTAAACTGGCAATCCATCAGACAGTGGCTTCAGAATGCAACTATTTAAGAGCATTTTCAATGTTGATTATTCATGAGTGACGCACTAGTCTCTTTGGACTGTCTGACATTGAGTGTATCATGAACACTAAAGGTGGAGAAGGAGCGTGACAAGGAAATCAGTGACGACGAGGCAGAGGAGGAAAAGGCCGACAAGGAAGAGAAGGAGGAAGGTGAAGACAAGCCCAAGATTGAGGACGTTGGCTCAGATGACGAAGAAGATTCCAAAGACAAGGACAAGAAGAAGAAGAAGAAGATCAAGGAGAAGTACATTGACCAGGAGGAGCTGAACAAAACCAAGCCCATCTGGACCAGGAATCCCGACGACATCACCACCGAGGAGTATGGAGAGTTCTACAAGAGTCTGACCAATGACTGGGAGGACCACCTGGCAGTTAAGGTATGAATCGGGTGCAGAATGAAATCTTTGAAAAGGGGATTAAGTTAGAGTTGACAGGGATTTTTGGTTTTGATAAACTGGAGTCTGCTACGTCAGCACTGCCACAAAATATTAAAAATGAAGGTAGGACTCGCTATGCACTTTTTCCAATCGGTTTGACTTTTGTAGGTTTTGTGCATGTTCCTGCTCTCTCGTATCTAACGTGCATCAACCTTTTCCATAGCACTTCTCTGTGGAAGGTCAGCTCGAGTTCCGGGCCCTTCTCTTCATCCCCCGCCGTGCCCCTTTTGACCTGTTTGAGAACAAGAAGAAGAAGAACAACATCAAGCTCTACGTTAGGAGGGTGTTCATCATGGACAGCTGCGAGGAACTCATTCCCGAGTACTTGAGTAAGACGATTATTAATCTCTTTTTGCAATGCGCACATAACTGGAGTAATGTGGTATTTTTACCCCATTCAATTAACCATACGACTGACTTCAATTGGCAGTCTGTTCAAATAGGTTTGGTGATGAGTAAGATCATTTGTCATGCCTCACATTTCTCAGCACTAGAATGAGGATCCGGGATAATAATTTGCTTTTCACAGGCCTAATAAACAGTTATGTAAGCTGAAGAAAGCTTATCTTATGTTTGGAATAAATGCCTGGTTTTAAAATCCCCTGTTCAGGACATAACTGTTCTTTTCACACTCTTTCAGATTTCATTCGTGGTGTGGTAGACTCTGAAGACCTTCCACTCAATATCTCCAGAGAGATGCTGCAGCAGAGCAAGATCCTCAAGGTTATCCGCAAGAACATCGTCAAGAAGTGTCTGGAGCTCTTCGCAGAACTGGCTGAGGACAAAGAAAACTATAAGAAGTTCTATGATGCCTTCTCCAAGAATTTGAAGGTAATTTTTACATTTCTCGGACATTGATGGATTATGCAACCATGTTGATTTAGAGTTTGTTTTTTGTTTTTTTTTAAACCGTACAGACATCAGTTCTGTACAAGGCCTGTGTTTTTTGGTTTCCGCCTTATTGCCTTCCAAGTGCATTGTGGGCTCTAAAGAAGGCACATTTGTTCTGCTTTATGGACTAGAATCATGCAGACTCACCATTCCAAATCTGCTTGACTCCAGGGAACTGAGTCTTCTAGCACCCCTTGAGTCATTTTAAACAAGGTCTGACTTTTGTCTGACTGATATCAGAAAATGCGCACGTGCGTTCACATGATATAAATGGTCAACTCATTTGGATTCAGGCCTTTGACGCACCTCTCTTTCCCGTAGCTGGGCGTCCACGAGGACTCACAGAACCGTAAGAAGCTCTCCGAGCTGCTGCGTTACCACAGCTCCCAGTCTGGGGATGAGATGACCTCCCTGAATGAATACCTCACCCGCATGAAGGAGAACCAGAAGTCAATCTACTACATCACCGGTGAGTTTATTAATAGTTACAGATCCAGACGTCTTTGCAGGACAACTTTTTTTTTTTTTTAATTTGTTTATCCAAGCGGTTCCAAAATCTGAGAGAAAGGTGAAGGATCAACGTGAAACTCATGAAAGCCTTACACGTCTTGTGTCACCAGGTGAAAGCAAAGACCAAGTGGCCAACTCTGCCTTTGTGGAACGCGTGCGCAAGCGTGGCTTTGAGGTCCTGTACATGACGGAGCCCATTGACGAGTACTGCGTCCAGCAGATGAAGGAGTTTGACGGAAAGACTCTGGTCTCAGTCACCAAGGAGGGCCTGGAGCTGCCAGAGGATGAGGAGGAGAAAAAGAAGATGGAGGAGGACAAGGCCAAGTTTGAGAACCTCTGCAAGCTCATGAAGGAGATCCTGGACAAGAAGGTTGAGAAGGTAAGCAACCTGGAAGTTTGTAATACCTTCCCTCAAAGTCTTTTGTCTTTGTCCTGGATCACAAAATAAGGGCTCCTGACTCTTGCTGCATATTTCCAGTTTCTAGCAGGTGCCCCCCAATTCCACTTAACTGGTTAAAATTTTGGTGAGTCCATGTAAGTGTAGATTGGACCCTGGGTGTGTGTTTTGTTTTGCCAGAGACTGTAATGGAAATGGTTACTTTTTGTTGGTTTGTTTACCTGAAGACTCATTTGTGTATGTATGCATTTTGGTGTGCTTGATATTAACACATTAACACGGTCATCCCTGTAAGGTTTGCTTAACTGGAAATTGGGTGATTTTTTTTTTTTCTTTGCATGAATCAAGTGATAAAGAACTATATTTGAAGTAATCCTGCAACCTGAAAAGAAGTGGTAAGTAGACTAGGATCAGGATAATGGTACCCTTTTTTTAATGACTCTCTCTCTCTCTCTCTCTCTCTGTCTCTCTCTCTGTGTCTCTGTCTGTCTGTCTGTGTGTGTCCTCCATTTTTAGGTTACTGTATCCAACAGGCTGGTGTCTTCTCCTTGCTGCATTGTGACCAGTACCTATGGCTGGACCGCTAACATGGAGAGGATCATGAAGGCCCAGGCGCTGAGGGACAATTCCACCATGGGCTACATGATGGCCAAGAAGCACCTGGAGATCAACCCCGATCACCCGATCGTTGAGACCCTGAGACAGAAGGCCGAGGCAGACAAGAACGATAAAGCTGTTAAGGACCTGGTTGTCCTCCTGTTCGAGACCGCCCTCCTGTCCTCTGGCTTCTCCCTGGATGATCCTCAGACACACTCCAACCGCATCTACAGGATGATCAAGCTGGGACTGGGTGAGTGGTTCTCTATGTTTAATAGTTTGGAGCCTGGAAATAGGATGGTATTTGTTGGATTTTCAACATGAATGGGAACAGTGGGGAAAACTTTCTTTTGAAAGTCTTTTCCCATAATTTCCCCCCTTGTAGTCATGCTGCGGTGACATTTTTTGATAGTTTATTTTTGGTGTGAGTAAATGTTTATTTTTTAAATCGTATAGGCATCGATGACGACGATGTCGCCACAGAGGAGCCAAGCTCTGCAGCCGTCCCAGATGAGATCCCACCGCTGGAGGGCGATGACGACGCATCTCGCATGGAGGAAGTGGATTAAAAACCCCAAACTACCTAATTCAAAAGCCACACACTTCCTGATGTAATATGTACTTGTAACCTTGATGGGGGAACCTGGTCATTGTCCTTCATTGTTTAAAAAAAAAAAAAAAATTGACCAGCGTTGCTTTGTCTTGAGCCATATTCCAAGAAAAAAAAAAAAAAACACTTTTAATTATTTGTTTTATAAGATGGATGTAACAGATTGAGAGGGCAGCTCTGTCCAGTAAAGCACCGTGTTGCACTGAGATTCTTGGTGTGAGGGGTTTCGGGGGTGTGATGGCGGGGGGGGGGGAGGGGAAGAACATTCCATTTGACAGATCATGGAGGGATGGATGGGTTGGCCCTGCTGTTTTCAGTGTAACTCATGCACTGCATGGTAATGTGGACTGTAATATTCATTTGCCTGATTCCAGGCATGTGCATTCAATTTATTTCTCTTTTTTTTTTTGCAGAAATTAAAGATATGTTGCCATAAGTCATTTGTTTGTCTTCTGTTCAGAACTTGGAGAACTGCTAAATCCCAAGCTGTCTCGGTTGGTATGGGACACACAGTAATGAACCCAATTTTATTCATTTCCGTTCCTTTTCGTCTAAGCAACCAAAGCTGTCTAGGCTTTTAATTCACAGTTTATCACCTCACAAAATTCAGCACTAACATTTATTAGGTCAATTTCCACTAGACCATGTTCCTGCTAGTTTTTCAAATCAGCTAAACAGAGCCCACGAGGCAAACATTTGACTATTGCATGAACTGAATTTAGGTATGAGAGGTGATGATGCAGCTGAAATACCCACCCTAGGCAGTCAGGTTAGATGACACGAAGGCTTTCATGAAAGATTATCACACTACAGATGATGCTCTCACAGCAACGAGGGCTACCACAACTGTGCTTTGTGCGCAAATTTTAGTTTAATCTCCACACAGGGAGCCACCGATGCAATATTAAAATGTAGGGCGGTTTAAATGTGTGCAGCTTTAAGTTTAGCGCTGTTTGTTAGTGATCAGCCGCAAAATAGAATGACATTGGATTCTCTGACATACATGGATTAAGTATATTGAGTCATTGTAAAAATCATTTCTATTTAACTGATTCCCCGTATAACTTGAAAAAATCTCCCAGGTTTAGGTTTGTACCTCTGATAATAGGTTTTGCAGAAGCGTTTCAGGCAGTTTTACAGAATTGTTGACCATTCATTTCCTCAAATTACAAATGGCTGGGGAAAAATAAATTAAAAAAAAAGACAAAAAAGTCATCCTAACAATCAACCCTAAAACACACAGTACAAAAATATCAGCATGCTAAAGGACTGAGTGGTGTTCTGTGGCTAAATAAAGTGGCTAATCTGATGTTCAAAATCAGTTTGCTATTTAAATGTATTTAAACATATATATTGAAGTTGCTGTATTATTCAGACATAAAATTATAAATGTCTCTGCACTCCTCAAATGATTCTCTGTGTTCATTTGGTAAGGACCACAACAGTTATGATCAGTAGCTCATCTTTCAACATTTTTCTCTTAACTTACCGTTTGGACTGTGGACCTAAATATTGACGCTTCTATATTTTATAACAGGTTGAACTCATCTTTGATCTCTGTGAGTTCTGCCTGGGTGGAACACGGACAGAGTGAGTTATACTAGACTGTGTTTCTCAGTAGAACCACATGGTGTCACTGTTTCCCATGTTAACCAACTGTTATTTCTAAATGTGAAAAAAAGAATGTGAAAATAAGTGTATCGGCGACACATCCTGAAGTACTTAAAATCTATTTTTTTAATAGTGAAAGTGATGCACGGTCACTTCTGACTTTATCCATTCAAAATCTGCAGTAAACTCTATCCCATGATTTCAAACTCATCGTCACCCCCTGCCTATCAGAAACAACTTACTATCTCAAAGCACCAGGCTGAAGATTAAGACACAAACAAAATATCGTAAGATCAATTTTAGCTCATTACAGTAAACTGAAGGCGAAGGCGGAAAAAAACATAACAGCACACCTTTTGTTGTCTAACCTAGAAGCTGTAGTGCTTCTTCGAACTGAACAGAACTGTTTACTCATGTTTTTTGGGCTTCTTTTAAGTCACATGTTTTATTGTTTGAGCGTGATGAATTAGAGGGGGAGGAGTAGGTAGACTGCACAGCGTGCATTCACGCACCGGTGCAAGAATGAATAAGCGACACACCAAGAACTGAAGATAATCTCGATTGATTAGCGTGGGCGTCTTACTCAGTGCAACCCACTTTTCAGATGAAGCTGCAGTCATTCCGAGAGAATGTGTAGAAGATCACTTTATGTAGTACCACTGACCTTTTAAGTGTCATCGGTACAACGCTGAGTAACAGCAACGAGTGGTCGAGTTGTGGAGTTATCGAGTGGTCCGGCAAAAAAAAAAAAGATTTTAAGGTTAATTGTGTTGAAGTCCAAACATCCATTTCTTTGTTCAGTCGTTTAATTTAAATATTTGGTCCCTAAAAAACAGCAGCAATTGTATTTCCCCCCCAAATGCACAGGTACAATATACCTAAATACTTACCTAGTACCCGGTGTAAACACGCAAAGCCTGTTCACCCGATAACAAGAAGAAATTCTCACCTAAAAGCTTCATAACTTCCCAATGCTTCAAACATCGATGCATATACCTGCACTAATAGATACACTTGTGAATTCTTGTGTGGCTTTTATTATACTTTTATTCTACTAAAGACCTGGGAGAACTGAGTGAACATTTTGCTTCACTGGGTTTGTACAGACAAAGTTCTGAAGTGTATTTCTACTTTTAGTTTTGTCTTTGACTTAAATATTTGCACAAGTGGTAGTCATTCCTTCAATCACAACTGTGAAAACACAGTGAAAGTTTTGATTAGTATTATGCAACCTAAAAGACCTGGAATTGCAACTAGGGTCAAAGGAAGGAAATGCATTGAATATAGTTGTTATTTTATATACATCTGTTCAACGTTTTTAAAAGACAAGGAAAATCTATATCTCATGTCAGCCTGCTGGTTAATCTGAAAATCACATAGATAAATCTAAGACTTTAAGTGACTATTCATAAAGTATTGCCAGACTAAGTCAAGATCATTTCTTGGTAAAAGAAAAAAAAAACTGGTAGCAGAATGTCAAGGTCCTCATTTGGAATTGGGGTTGCAAAGGGCATAAAAAGTAGTGATGAACTAAGACCCTTTTCAAGCGAGACCCACCTTCAGTTTCAGCCTCTGATTTCCTGTGGAAATTTATGTTTGGCTTTTTATATCTGGGCCATAGCATACAATCAGACACCCACGCGTTTGGCAACGAAAGCGAGGCAGGGAAGTGATGGTTGTACAAACGTAGTCTTTATAACCTGGGAAACCCTTTTCTCCCACAGCAAAGGGAAACTCACACAGGCGATTATGACAACTAATTTTTGTATACATTCATACTGTAGCATCCCAATAACTCAAACCACTCTTTAGAAACATTGAGTCATCAGAATTCAATTGAAAAAAAAAAAAAAATTTAGGTTGGGGAATGAGTGTGTGTCAGAATTACGGTTGACTTGATTCACCCTGTTCCCCTGATTTGAGTGAGAAAACTGAGAGTTTTATCCTGTAGCAACACACATACAAGTTCTAACCTACAAAAAAACCCTGAAAACAGCACCTCTTCCATTGTCCCCATACAACTGTTCTGAAAACTTATCATTCTGAGAATCAAAATATCACCATACTCCATCTGTACCACCACAAACAGCCAGATTGATTCTTCTTTTAGAGTGTGGTTTTCTTTCTACACATCAAGGTCAGGTATGGTTTCCATGACGTGGATGAGAATGGGGTTATGTGAGCGTGTGTGTACGGATATAGGAAGAGCATTACGTTGTCACCCAGGATGTCAAATCTGCAAGATAGTGTCAAAGTGCATTTAAATATGCCCAAATTAACCAAAGATCACGCAATGCTGTACAGAGTGAACAGAAACTTCCTTAGCAAAACGAGGAGACTGAAATGATCTAGTTGCAAACGCTCGTCTCCTACACCCTTAAAAGGATATGATGTTTCATTTATTGTTCTTTTGTTTTGATTGTATTATTTTGAATGGAAGTCATGCATATCCACTGGTTTTAAAAGTTTCCACCAAGACTGTATGAGAGCGTGGCCTCACATTACAACAGTTAAGGCGTTTATCAGCGACCTTAATCAAAGATAAAATACTGCATGCGACGGCGTGACGATTTCACAACGATAACTTGGGGACAAAAAAGGGTTACAGTTACCACCTATAAACCATGTACAGTTCATTTCCTGACAGTCACGACATACAGATTTTCTCATCTTCTGAGTCGAGGCATGAACTAATCCAGTGTGTGACTTCTCATTTGCATTACTAAAAAGAGGTTGTGAAACAGTGTGGTGACGTCACAGGTGTGGTCATAGAGAAAGAATGGGATGACTGGACAAACAAGAGTTGCACAGCAAGTCATACGCAAAGAAATGCATCATTGTGCAAGAGGGTCATTGTGGAAGCTAAGGAGCATTAATTCAGAAATAGATACTTCTTTAACCTTTTCATGTATGTGTGGTTCAGTTAGACCTTACTCATTTTAGGAAGCGTGTTTAAGCTTAACAATAACCAAAGTTACATATATCATGTGCTCTTTGCATACAAAGCATATTTTATGTCAGTAATTTCATATGAAGATGTTTAAAAAGATGGAAAATGCTAGCGACAGAATATTACGATAAATTATGAAATTTTGTATACGGGGAATAATTAAAAACATCAAGTATTTTTTGTTAAAAAATATCATTTGTGCATTTATGGTTTTTCATCTCTAAGATCTCTAGAACTGGTGGTATGGAGAATACCAAATTCATACAGACAAGGCACTAATAGAGCTTTAATGGATGCCCACACACACTTACCAGCAAGAATTATAGAATGCACGCATTCCTTCACACGGTGCAATTTTTTTTTACAAATATCAAAAAAATCAACTGGTCAGCATCTCCATGCATGACAAAGTCTTGGAACACGCTGCTGTAAAGGTGACATTCCGGAGAGAACATTTTGGATGGAATATACCAAGAACTGTGTGTTAAGAGTTACTGTAATGCTTATGGAGTATGTGTTTAATGTTCAAAATACAAATCATGCTTGCTTTTAGAGAATAAGATCATGAGACTTTTTCATGACAATGAAAAAACTGCTTAAATTAGGTTTACCGAAATTAAAATACTGTGACTCATCTATTAAAGCACAAGACTTTCACTAAGACAAAAGAGCAGCTTTTAGTGCAAAGTTCCTGACACACCAGCAGACGTCTCAGTCTTACAAATTGGATTTAAAATATCGTGTGTATTTGACCCTTAAACTTCAAGTTCTGAAGGACCTAGAGTTTCGTAGACATAATATCAGGAGCACTCACTGAAACTAATCATTAAACACAACACTCAAAGTTATTTGAAAAATAAAAAGCCTGATTTCCGCTCATATTTCTCAGTAAAATACCAAGTCACATAGTATAAATGTGCTAAATGTACTATGGGAAATACAACACACCAAACTACCATGGAGACCAACTATTCTCAGAGAAAGAACAACAGAAATCACTGTGCATTGTGACATTTCATGTCAAAAATGTGAGAAGGGCTTTATTTAAATAAAAGTTAGTTGAAAACATACAGTGTTGCATCAGATACATACTCACAACATAGCGGCAAAAAATAGGCAAAAAAAGAAAGAAAAAAAGCAGGATTTTCTTATTTTTAGAGATTAACAGAGATCCAAGCTTTCAGCATTCTACTTGCATAGTCACTTTAAAGATTGTTTTATAGGAGAGTGGAAATGACCAATCAAAAAAAACCCAAAACAACAACAAAAAAACCAAACCAAAAAAACCCCTCAAGCAACTGACAATTTGCTTTAAGTTTTAAAAAAAGTTTTAAGTGTCTTATTTAAATGCCTAATTCATCATGTACAATCAACATACAAATACAAAACGCCTGCAATTTCTGCTCGTATGCCGTTGGAACACTTTGGTAAAAAAAAAAAAAAAAAAAACTCCCCCCAAAATGAATCCTTTTTCATTTTTGAAAATGAAAATAAGATCAAATTCTTCGCTTTCGCCAAGTCTCCTTGAGAGTAGCATTAGTTTGTTACGGGTGACGGAGAAGAAAAAGAGCCTGGACTTCATTTAAGTTATTCTCTAGTAACAATTAAAGAAAAAGAAAAAAAAACACAACATGAGGACCAGAGATAAGTCACCTATAATATTTAAAATACAGATTCATCAGAAATGTGGTTCTTCCTCTCCAACATGGCAACACCATTAGTACCCGGTGAAGTAAAGGCACGCGTCTTTCCCCTTAACTGCCAGAGAAGATGCTAACACCATAAACTACTTTCTCACATACATTTCCATCCGAAAGGCTGAAAAAAAAACAACAACAACAAAAAAACCCACAGTCACATATAAGCATCAGTAACAAGAATTAAAAAAAAAAAAAAAAAGAACATCCCCTCTCAGAGAAAACGAAACAAAAAACTAAAAAACAAGGGTTTAAAAGGAAAAGATAATCACAAGTTTGATTTCACTGTACATTTCAACCAGTAACTGTTCTCATCACCAGATTATACGATAATCTTCTTAGGGAATATTCCCCAAAACCTTTTGAAAATTACGACAGTAATATCGAGATAAATCATTTCTGGTGTCCTTTCACGTATCATATCTGAGAAATAGTGTAAGGATATCATAACTTCTGGAACTTGTTCAATAACCGGAAAGCATGATGGTTTTCCACAAAGACATCACATCTCGTAAAAACTGAGGTTTGATCGTAAAGCTATAAACTGACCAGTCAATGGATGCATTTCATTAAGAAAAAACAAAAAAAAAACCAAAAAAAACCCTTAGTTTATCTGGAAAAAATAAAAGACCAGTTTTGCTTATATTTGTCTGTACCTGTTATTCAGTTTATTAATAAGACCATGGTCAGGCATAAAAGGGACCCACGAAACATTTTCTGAGTGCATTCTTTTCTTTGTCTGAGAGGATGGGAAAGCGACAACACACACTGAGAACGACAACTTTAGTCAGGGCCCCTGAAAAACGTACTAAAATTGACGAATGAATTAATAAATGAACTCTGTACAGTAGAGAGCAGAGTAAAAGAATAGATTGTTTAGCCTTGGGCTTTATTAAGTCCCGGTCTACTGTTTGTCAATGGGAGGAGCTTCATTATGATCAAAATACATAAAAAGCCATCATTCACAGTTCAACACAAAATAAAACACAAGAGGGTACTTTTTCAGAATGTGCTACTTGTCATATAATGGTGTGCTGGACAAAGCAGTGAA
This sequence comes from Chanos chanos, assembly GCF_902362185.1. NCBI lineage: Eukaryota > Metazoa > Chordata > Actinopteri > Gonorynchiformes > Chanidae > Chanos > Chanos chanos. The sequence continues at coordinate 10,871,838 of NC_044498.1, forward strand.
AGATTTGGGCAGTAATCTCTGTAACATTCATACGTCCACAAAACTGGTTTTAATTTGCCACAAGTAGAAAAGCAACTCCAACTTTCAGTATTCAAAGCATGACAAAGAAAAAAAAAAAAAAAAAAAAAAAACATAAAACAAACAGTTTTCAAGGCTGGCGGCCGTGAAATAGCTTTTTTATGGGGGGAGGTGAAAATGTACTGTTGGGAAAATTGATGCGAAGAGTCTTAACTCCAGTCAGGCATTTAATGCCCTGAACTTTAGCAAAAATTCACTATAGACTAATAGTGATCTCAATTCCACTACCACTTCATCGCCAAGAGTTGAGACTGCGCTGTAAACCAATGTGACTGTGGTCAGTGTCTGCCTGGTGTGTGTAGAGGGATGGGGTGTGTGTGTGTGTGTGTGTGTGTGTGTGTGTGTGTGTGTGTGGAGGGATGGTGTGTGTGTGTGTGTGTAGAGGGATGGCATGTGTGTATAATACACTCGTATCCCTGGCACATCACTCTTAAAAAAAAAAAAAAAAATTCACGTTCTGAGTGAAAATGGATTCCCACATTTTTGGTATGTGCTAGAACATTATGTCATACTCCTTAAGGTATAACTGTTTCCATTTTGTATACAGAATTTGTAGAGTGATTGACAGCACATGTTACTGTGGGTTTGCCAAAAAATTGACAAGAAAGTGTGATACTGTTTAGCACTAGAAAACAGTACGGACCTTGATGCTTCTATACAGCAGCAGTGATAAGACTCAGAATAGTACTGATATTAACATTCAATACCAATATATTCAAACTGTCCATCAACAAAAGCCACAGTGCAGCTGAGAGCCAACAGAACAAGTGTTGGCCAAACTATAGGTTCATTTTTCCGACAACTAAATGCAGCTGTATGGGGACCTGATGATACTATCACTCACCATATGAAATCTCTAATCACAGTAACCATCGGTCAGCTCTTGAGTCCAACCTGTGGACACAAGAGCTAATCTAAGGCTGATGTGAGTTCTAAGCCAAAATTGTGAATTAGAATAAAAGATGTACATTTTCAGACTCAAGACAATTTTGCCAAAGTAGGACATTTTTCATGGGTAGTCATCAAGGTAGTAAAGTGCTAGAGGAGTTAGTGGTGGATTTGACAATAGTCTTTACATTTAATGGGTGACTGAAAAATATTCATGTATATCGTACATCCTGTGATTGTATAAACTTCCCATCGGGGTGTTTCACAGAAATCCAATTTACAATGGAGTTCAAACGTGTTTGAGAGAAGGCTTCAAATAATTCATCTGTCAACTATCAAATATTTATCCCTCACTCGGTGGATAAATATACCTTTAAAACTGTGAATCTGTGGTGCTGTCAACTCAACCCCTCAGACGCATTCAGAAACAAACACACCTTAAATAAACAGTACATTTCAATTCTTCAGATGCTCTGGTATGTCAAGACAAAAACCCCTTTTAAAAAAGGGATCATCCCTTTCTAAATCCCGGATCGTATAAAGTACGCAAAGTTACGACACACACACACACACACACACACACAGACACACAGACACACAGACACACAGACACACAGACACACAGACACACAGACACACACAAAAACCCTTGACCATTGAAAAAACTGCCCACAAAAAAACTGTGGTTTCCGTACACATAAATCTTGTCCTCGTGCTGTTTCCCTAGACTTTCTGAACTTGAGTCTGGGCTTGTCGTTTACCGCCTTTCTTCATCCGGCTGCGGGCGTAGATGCGGAGGAAGAGCGCGAAAAACACCACGCCGATGCCCAGGCCGCCCACGATGGTGATGGCGTGGCCGTAGAGGAAGCAGGACAGCAGAATGGCGATGGCCTGTCGCAGGGTCATGATGATGGTGAAAACCGCGGCGCCAAACTGGCCGATGGTGTAAAAGATGAAGAGCTGTCCGCAGGCCGAGCAAACGGACAGCAGCACGGCGTGGAAGGCGAACTCAGAGTGCCGCGTCATGAAAGCCACCGAGTCAAAGAAGGCCCCCTGCTCCAGCAAAGAGCCGACCGTGAAAAGGCAGGAGAAGAGGTTGACGCCAAACATCATCTGTACCGAGGACATCTTGTATTTGAACAGGTTGTCCTGCCAGTTAGAGGTAAAACTGTCAAACATGATGTAGCCGCCCAGAATGATGACCCCGGAGAAAGTGGTGACGGTGGACGGGTGTTTGTTGGTGGAGCTGGAGAGTAAGAACATACTCACGCCAATGGAAATGAGAATGGCTGTGAAGTACTCCCAGTACTCGTAGCTCTTTTGCGACACGATCTTTCCCATCAGCATGACGGGAATGACTTTTGAAGCCTTAGCTAACACCTAGAGAGAATGATAGAGAGAGAGAGAGAGAGAGAGGGAGAGGGAGAGAAAGACATCATTTACAACTTACCTCATCTTTTTTATACAATAGAAAAAGAAAAAAGAGCCAACATCTCATCTATTTGTTTTAGTTACATGTCTGAATGACAAAAAAAAAAAAAAAAAAAGCAAAGCTCTGTTTTCTCGGGCTGAAACTTCAGTCCTTTGCGAGCGGTGCAGTAACATACCTGTGTGGGGAAGCTGATATACTTCAGAGCTTCATACTGACACCAGCTGCTGAGGATGTTGGAAAGAGAAGCGAAAGAATACTTGTACATGGGCGCACCGTGACGCGGCTGCTTAAAGAGGACACACCACAAGCCCGCCACCGTCAAAGCCAGGATTCTGTTCATGAAGACGAGGAACTGAGAGTCTTTAAACCGTTCGCCTGTGCCTTCCGCGTCCGTAGCTCCGTAAGTTCGGGTCATGACCCGCTCCTGAAGGACGCCCCATGTCAGGTAGGACACCTGAGGGGGTGAAGAGAGAAAGCGTGAAACTGAGAACAAAAAAACCTGTGGAAGCCTGGAAATTACAGCAAAGAGAAGATAAAATGGTCAAAGCAAAACTTTTTCTTGGGCAATCCAGAGTGTATGTTTGAAAAGAAGTATAATAATTTACTAGAAGGTACCCACTGGGAGAACTGGCAGGGAACTGGAACAGGTGTGGTAAATGTTGATGTGTAAAAGAACAGTATTCTCTCTCAAACCCTTGTGCTAAGCGTGTTCTTTTGTGGCCGATTACCTGGAGTCCAGCAGCGCAGAACACCAGCTTAATGGCCTGGCGAGCAGATGAACTTTGTTCAGTCTCATTTCTGGACGACAGAGCAGAGGCATCATCCAGCAAACCAGACTTCGCTTCATTCCCAAATACACAGGCCTTTATGACAGGGAAACAGAGCCCCCGACCTAAGGGCAAGAGAGAGAGAGAGAGAGAGAGAGAGAGAGAGAAAGAGAGAGAGACATTTTAGTGTCAGAGCGTGTGTTGTGGGAAGGGAAAGTTTGCTCCCTACTAAACCATAACTGGACAAAAGCATTTGTTTAACTTTTTTGAATTCTTCACTTTTCCCCCTTTTCTCCTTTTTCTACTGCAGTGTTGCCAGAGTGTCGCTTACACAGCAGTCCCCGGCACAGTATAGCCAACTAATGATCCGCTCTTGGCAGTGCTTTTCACATGACTGTACACACAACTGAATAGGTGCTGGACAAACAGAGATCAGCGCTGTGTGAGAAGAGGAGAGGAGAGGGGAGGCCCTATAGCTGTTTGGCCAGACCAAAAGGAACAGGGAAGGGAGTGGAGCAAATCAATAAGCAGGGGTAGTTGGCTGTGACTAAACTGAGAAAATTTTCCACTAAACTTCATGACACGGGAATTTTTTTCTCCCTTTTTCTGTTTTATACAACACACAAATGTAATGGATATTGTCCCTTTACATTGCACAATATTATTTCTAATAATATAAAACATAATCCCAAAAGACTCATTATAAACCTTTATGCCATTACTAACTTGATTTAGTCAAGATTTTTAAACCAGATTTCACCTTATAATTCACTTTCGATGGTGAAAAAAATCTCTCAACACATGAATCACCGTGCACAGATAAGAGTCTTCCTGAAAACCAACATGTCTCACATTAAAGGTGGAGGTGCATTTCAGCCATTACCAATATATGAAAAAAAAAACACAAAAAAACACCACCTCTGTAATGCAACAGCTGTCGTAGGTACAGTCAAAAATACCTAGTGCTGGAGTCATTAGAGAGAAAACAGAGGGAAACATAATCATTAAGAAACTAAGATAAAGAATGCCAGGATGTGGTTATACAAAGATAAGCATCGTCCTTTTCCTCATAACCAAGAACAATGTGCAACAAATCAACCAAAGGATGGTAAGACAGGGCTCAGGCTGGTGCTGCTGCTGCTGATTGGCTTCTTAGTGACAGCTCCCAGTTTAATGTTTTGTTAAGTAAGCACAACACATTAAGCAAAGGGAGAGCTCCCGGCTACCCCTTAGGCAAATAATAAAGCATACGTTTGGGACTGGCTACACACGGCTGTTTCACACACCACCAGTGAAGGCTTTGCGATCCTGAAATAAACCATCTACATCTAAGGCGAGGCACATATGTCCTAAACAATAAGACAAAAGACAGAGCATGACAATGAGACAGGTCATGACAGCCAACGCTCAACAAATACTCGATCACGTTTTTCCTGACTGGACAGAACCGTTTTTCCTGATGGTCTCGAAATTCAACTGAAGGTTAGTAGTCTTGACTGTGACAACTACTTATCTATTTTGATCTATGTTTAAAACTTTAGATCTCTGAATCTTACATTCCATTCATTCGTGACACCTATATTTAAAGTGACGTTATACTCAGAGCACCACTCCCCAAAGGATGCTATACAAAGGCAAATATGTAGAGGGGTTGAGATTTTAATCAAGTGACAGACGATGAACTTATAAAAGAGGTCAATGACAAAAAAAAAAAACACGCTTGTTGTTTTTTGTTTTTACAATACCTGTTTCTAAATAGTTGATCCTCTTGAAGTAGCTAATCAGGAAGTAGCCGGGAATGATGATGGTGGCATACCCCAGGATGTTGAGGAAGAAGCGGAAGAGCCACACATCCTGCCAGCCCTCCAGGAGAGATATCTCCCCAGTGTCAGCAAACACAGCAGGCAGGTGTAAGAGAGCCAGACCTAGACACACCCTGAAAGTAAAGGACTACTGACATTACCGCTCTGTCTCTTGATAACATGACCGGCGAAAATTCAGCAGGTTCCTCTACACCCTGACATTGTAAGAATTTACTTAGATGTTAGGTTGCTTTTTGGCACAAAATTTGAGATTCTACTTTTCTAGACTAGAAAGCATATTTCAAACAGCTAACAGGTGTACTCTGAAATTATGGTAACCCTGGTTTTTACAATGCTATTCTGCAACCTACTTGCTTTTCTGCTTCCAGCATATTCCATCATGCTGTACACTTTTCTGCCTTCACTACCCACATACTTAACAATGCCTTCAACTGGACCAGCTGAGCATCCCATTGGCCTGTGTGTACAGCCTATTCCCTTCCATACATTCATCTGACACTGTAACCTACACTCCATATACTCAGCCAACTGGGAAAACCTTAGTGTCACCTCTGCTCCTTGAGCCAAATACCGAGAGATTTCAAGGGTGTTGGCGATGAAACTCAATCACATAATGTAGAACGGGGTTACGAGTGTCTCAAGGGAGTGTAAGACAACCTTGCTTTCAGAAAGGTGCAGTCCTTACCACACAGCCAAGCGTACTACGCATTCTTTGAGAGAGACTCCTCCTTGTGCCGAGCTGTTTCCAACAGAGCCCCTTTTGTGTACAAGGCCAACCCTATCCTTGACATGGCAGCTCTAAGACTGGACCACTGTGCTTCAACCAAGCTCTTACATTAAACAAGATCATTTCATGGAGCAGTGAGCTGCAAGCATGTTACTCTTCCGTAGAGCTCATGAAAAGACAGCCTGTCAGATCCAATCTAAAATATACGCCAATACAATTTAATTCCAATCTGTATTGTGGAACGGAGAAAACTACAAAATATGTAAAATTCCAGTGTCCAGTTTTAAGGCTTCTCTGTGCCAGTCTGCCTTTTGAAAATTTGTAAAAACTGCACTTGAGTTTTGTTCATTGTGGTTTATCTGTTCTAAATGTAAAAATGTCAAAATATTTGTTACGCTTAAAAATATAATCTATTCCATAGACTCATAACAGTAGAACGACACTAATTTAAGTGTATTAAACTCATCACTATTAGGGGGAAGTATTGATTAGAATGGAAAATAACCTGTATCCAACCTGCAGAACAGGTTTTTAAAGGTGACTGGATTTTGGTCTCTGTGGAATAAGATTCTTTTCTGTGGGAAAACATCAAACTTGATCATAGCAATACACCATTAGCGATGACCTGACTCAAACTGCAAATGAAAATACGTCGATCACGACTATTTGAGAGCATTATTTGGTGACGTGTCGACCAAACGTAACAACCCGTGGGTGAGCAGTTTGCGATGCAATAGTTGTCACGCAATTGTCAAGAGCGACGTTAACCCAAGCAAAGCACCGAAAAATCACAATAAGAGTCAAGAGTCAGGATTCTTCATATAATGCTATCTAACAAATTGATCTTCTTGTGGACTATATGTACTGCGAACTTTGGACACTTTCACTATCATCAATTTCAGCCATCACATATCATACCTGCAGTCAGTTAAGCATCTACCTGCAATTTCTAAAGAGAATAGCTAATTTAAGGTTATCAGCAATGCTCATATTATCTCGCAAAGACCGATAACAACTCTTTAAGCTATTATAAGAATGTGATTTATTATTAACTTATCTGAATCATATGCTAGCCGCTAGCCCGCATTCATTTTAATATCCCCAAATGTTAAAATTTTATTGTGAACAATGTCAGGTGTGTTGGATTCACTCTGGGGACTCTTACAATTTCGCTACAAGTATTTAGCTTGGAACTGTAGCTAACTACGTATAGCTAGCCGGCTACTTCACTAACCTAGTTTAGCACAGTTATCCTAGCATGCACACTTTGTTATGCTAGCTAATGAGCCAACCTGAAGCCATGGTAGATTCACTCAATTAGTTACTGATCACCTATACTATTGATCACGGGCTTACTTCAGATGCAGCATCATTGGTACAATGTGTTCTAACATTACCTCCACGAAATTGGTGGCATTTTCCACGGCACACTTTTGCAAACTCCTTAAACCCGGCGCTTCACAGACGCCAAAATCTTCTACCACGTCTCCTGGTGCCGAGCATGTACCATTAGAACGCACCAAACTTACAAGTCGACTGAATAAATTTCTATACGGCCAAGAAAAAGTTGTTGCTCCTTCCTTTTCTGCCGAATGAATCCTCCCCTTCGGAACACCCCCTCAACTCATCGGTTGCCTAAGTGTTGACCGAAGACATCCCTTTCCACAGAGCGGAAAACCGGGACCAAGCAGTACACATAAACATATATTTTTTGCACCTAAAGAACTCCCAGCGCATCTGGTGGACGGGAGGTACAATTGCATGCTGAAGTTAAATGACCGAAAACCCGCTGAAACTCTACCTCCTCATGTGAATGCTACAGACAGACATACAAGATCTTTTTTTAAGATATTAAAACGTAATTTTGAAACCACGCGATAAAATAAGTCTCCATCAAGCATCTAAAATGCACAAAAGTACAGGGCCCAACACCTTATTTAATATGGGTGTACTTGGCCACATCAACTTACCTCAGACTTCCACAGTGTTTTTGTCACTGTACAGTGTACATATTTTGAGTTATACTTAAAGGACCAAGTGTAAGTTATAAAGAGCAAACTTCTGCCAAATTAGTTGAAAGTCTTTGCTGCTTCTTCAGTTGTGAGTAAGACAGAGAGAAAGAAACTCATTTAACTGGAAACTTTTCAAGTGCCAGTCTACTACACAATATTGGGGAAGCAGTTGATACAAATCAGTCTGCAATGCAACCAACAGGAAACAGAGACAAGAAGAAAAGATAGAGGAAGTCCTTTTCTCAAAATGTCTGTTACTTAAGCAATGAGATTCAAGATTTTAATTTAATTTGTTGACCAAAACACTGCAATTATATGGCCAGCATAGTTTTTGTTGCATTTCACCATACCAGCAGGTTCAGATTATTGTTTAAATGTACTTAAAATGTGTGTGTGTGTGTGTGTGTGTGTGTGTGTATATGGGGGCGTATATAATACTCCCACACATTGACACATTTATTATGACATTTTAAAAAGACACAGTGCTTTGTTGTCAAATATTTTGTTAAGCAAAGTACAACTGCAGTAATGCAATACTTGTTTTTTTGATAAAACAATGAGATCACATAACAGATGAAATATGAGACAACTGATAGTTGTTCAATGGATATCTACCCATGAAGGAGCAGCATTTTTAATTTACATAGCAAGTTCTTCTATAAGAACATTGTGTGCACAATCTGAAACAAACAAATTAATCAACAACACCAGAAGAAAAAAAAAAACACCCCACAAAAATTAAACTGAGACACTTGCAAAAACCAGGAATGTTCAGTTTTGCAATACAGGAGGTATATTTCCTTTGCTTTAACAGCGACCTCTATATAAGAAAAAAAAAAAAAACCCTGAAATGGTTGAAAAAAAATTGACTTAAAATATGAGTTCATTAAAAACAAACTCAACATGTTACAACAGATAACCACAGGAGAGATTGTATTAGAGTATTGCCAGGGGAAGAAACAGGAAAACAGAGGAGAAAAGTGTTGAAAGCATGAATGTACTAGTGCTGCACATCCAAACTATGTGCACGTTGGTTATATTCCCCATTACAGTGTAAAGAATAAATCTTTCAATAATTGTTCAGAGAGATTGAAGCAGTCACTCAACACAAACATTAAAAAATCATCATTAAAAGTGAGGGTCAAGATAACTGACAGAACTTAAAACTGAAAGACATATCCCAGCTACACCTGCATGAGGAAATGTATTGATTATTACTTGATCTAGTTGTCTGTTTGTTTAGCTGTCTTTAGTTTGTTCACTAATAACACCTGACATGATGTCCATCAACTGGAAGTTTTGGGGGGGTTTTTAATAATATTTTCCACTTAAGACATGAAGTTCTCATGTAAATCATAATTAAGTTTTATTTCATCATTTCTCACAGACGATTTATTTGAGTTGTAGGGGCTTATTCCAGTTCTAGTTTTGATTTTGAATCAGATAAAATAAACACTTTCTGAACATCCCCCCCTTGTGAATCCATGTTGAAAGGACGCACCAATGTTTGAGAGCAACAATTTTTAATTATGAATTTACACACACAGGACTGTGCATCAGAGCAAACTGCCACTGAAAAACTGAAAATGTAGATTCAGAAAACAGGAGATACTATACATTTTCAATACTGTAAAATCTGCACTTGTGCAAAAAAGGAAAAAAAAGGTTTCCTCAAGTAGGAGTAGCTAAGGGAAGTGTAGGAGAATGCAGTTTAGCTGAACTGGAATCAGGCCGAGGTTTTTATTCCGATCTTTAACCTTCCCACGCAAATCCCTTGTGCTCAGAGGCTTATGGTCTGAAGTGATGATATGCATCATATAAACTCTGATGAAATTTCAATCCTTCCTATTTATGAATATTTATATTCCTGTTGTTATGACAGTTATAGGTTCAAGATAAATGCTTTGATGTTGAATAAGTGCAGAACAGCCTTTATCAAGATTATTTAGCATTATTGATAAAAATACGTACCTCTTAATCAGCAAGGAGTTTTCTAGGACCTTGATTCCGGAGTTGTATTTCATCCGTTTAACTTATTTAAACCTACAATGAACAAACAGTTTCCCAAATATTTCTACATTGTGTTTTTCCATAGCTATTTGTCAAAGGTTTTCAACTCTAAAGGTGGAAACATTCAGAATAGATCTACATGTCCACTCTCTCTACCTTGCGCCTTGTGTAACGATTCAGCCCTTTCCTCTCACCTATACCTCTCCTAACAGGTGGACCTGGAAGGACATTGTGTGTAACAGCTGTATCATGTTTAAGCATGCTGAGCTGGTTAATATGATTCTAGTCACTCCATACACAGCAAAACTAATGTAAAAAAACAAAAAAGTCAGCCAAAACAAAATGAACAGAAATATTAATCAATGAGAAGTCTTGTTACACAACTTCTTTTCGAACTACTCAGATATTTTATTTCCTTAGCTGTAGCCTACATTTTTGTTACTATTAAAATATTTTTTTTCCATTTTCACAGCTGAAGTAGACCACGTTGTACCACCATATGCAGACCACACTGCTTCAATTTAGAGTATGTTGTTGCTACTAAAACATTTTGATTATGTCATGAAGCAGACTGTAAAATGTTGCAAAAGAATGGAAAAGCATGAGGGTGGGTCATCACCACGAGATGTCTCAGAACTTATTCTGTACTTAATCAGGCCGTGACGCCTAACCTCCTCTTCAAATCCATAATGAACTCCTTTTGTGACAAATAAGACAGACAGGAAAGGGTTTTTTTCCCAACAGTTACAGCTAGTTGACAGAAAATCCAAATACTCAAAGTTCACGTTTCTCTTCACCTCCATATTCAGAAATTTACACCGACAGTTCTTCCCATGATCTGAATATCGTCGAAGGGAAACAACGCGAGGATCTGAAAAATGAGAAAAAGATTGGAGTTACACTTTTTCTATGTTATTATATCAGTCGCCGCATCGATACGATTAAACATAATATTTACAAGAATGCTCAGAACTAAACTATACATGCTATACTTAGAGAGTAAATACAAGTGGCTACATAACATGTACACACAGCGTCCATGTATGATCGGTTACACGACTAAAAAACTGTAACCTGTGCTCGCAACGTTTCAAAGAGACTCTTTTGAAAAAGCCTTACGTCGTCATTGCCGTCAGCGAGATCGAGGGCGGTCTCATCCTCGATGTTTCGGATCATCTTGTCGGCTCCGGACTGGCACAACAGGTTGGCGATAGTGGCGTCCTGTCTTCCCACAGCCAGATGGAGAGCTGTGCAACCATTAAACATGGCTGCGTCCACATTAGCACCCTTATTTAGCAGCAAATTCACTGAGGCTGTGTCGTGAATCTCTACTGCGATATGCAGAGGCGTCTTCCCACTCGTACCCTCCTGATGGATAGGTACAACACATTAATAATATGTGAGAAACATTCCCAAGGCTTTGTGGGTCAGAGTCTCGTAAAACCATGAACGTAAAGCCGACGCAAATAAATCGACAACTACTGTAATATGACAATCAGAACAAATGGACTCCTTATTCAAAGCAGTGTAAGTTTCAGTATTCACAATGTTACCTCTAAAAGTTTGCTTTAAATAAACATGTTTCAAACTACAAGATGAGACAGTTGGGTAAGAGTATTACTATTACTAGCTACAATATTTCCATAAGAACAATTATACAGTTTTATCTAAGGAGAGATGAGTAGTATGAAGAAGGGAGCCCCATGAAAAACCACAGGTGACGTGTGTCGCCCCTGTTACAGAGAGCATTTCCTCCCAGACAAACAGAAATGAAACCAAGCTGACAGACTAAAATGGCACCACATAGACATTTGGCCCCTAAAAAATGGATCTCAGTGCAAAATCTGCGCTTGAAAAAAATGCAGCAAGCAGTATGAACCCCCCCCCCCCCCGCCCTTTTTAAACAATGGTTTAGTATAATTATTTAACAGCAATACTGACTGGTACACCATTACAGTCCACAGACATGTAATGTCTCTAAGTTACACACCCACATAGACACACAGACATAAACACACACCTGTATATTCAGGTTGACCCCTTTTTTCATGAGAAGCTTCATAAGGCGATGATGTCTGTGCTGTGTTGCTATATGAAGGCAAGTGAGACCTGTGTGGAAAGACATTCTGTTTCAAAAACAAACCTTGAATGCTCGGAGATCAAGGAAAATTCACCTTAAACTGAGTCGCTAAAATTGTCAAAGAAAAAGGGTTTCCTGGTTCAGAGCTTCAAATGAGTGACAAGATGTGTAAATACCACAGAACTGCACTAAAAACGTACAATCCTGCAAAAGGGAAATAATTTGCCCTGCACTAGTAATCAAGTAATGTTTGCTTTTGGTACACAGCCAAGAAGCCGTAGATATTTTGAAACCTAATTCCGACAGACAAACAGGAAGGAAGCAAAACTAAATAAAGAAATCACACATGGACATCACATTCCCTTTGCTGATGATTCTAATACAACAACAGCTGTCAAACCCACCCCCCCCCCCCCCCCCCCGCCCCCTGCCCCCCGCCCCGCCCCCCCGACCATTTCCTACCTCGCCAATTCTGCATTTCAAGCACATGAGCCAGTTTGCTTGATGAGACCTCATGAATCATCTCACTGGCACACTCTCCCCGACCCTGTTCACAGGCTACATGGAGGGGCGTGTTCCCATCTTGGTCCTGGAGCTCTAAGCAAGCCCCCTTCTTCATTAAGTCTTGTACCACTGACGGCTGGTTCAGGTAGGTGGCCAGATGTAATGGCGCCTATAATGGAAGCCAAAGGGCGCTTTAGTCTCTGAGAATATATGTGCTGATTGATAACTAAGGCAATGAGACCGCTGCAGAGATAGATCATCAAATTAAAAATAAGAATTTCAATGATGGCATGTTTGCTTGAAAGCTATATCTCTGACACTTGAAACAAGTCATTTTTTTTAGCTTCTTAAGCGAAGACTTGGTGGTTTACAGAATGTGTCCTCCAAAGCTTGGGTGGATCCACAGCACTGACAGCAGTAGGTGACATAACCTAATCTTAAATTAATCAAAGTCTCGCCATACACCAAACCATCTTGGCTGCATTTCTTACATACTATGTGGAACACATTAAGAAACAGGATATTCAAAAAAAGACTCGATAAGTTCCAGTGAGAGGGTACAATGCACGGCTTACTCAATATCGGAGTGCACATATTGACTGTGTCAAAAGGAAATTAGTGACTAATAAAAAAAGTCTGGCTTATTTACGTGGCTTTTGGTAACCTCTGCAGAGAGAGCAATGTTTCCGTGACTCACAGCTCTGAATGCTGACTACATCAGTTCTACCCTTTCAACTTTTGCAAACTATCTTTAGCAGCAGTTGGCTTAGCCCAAGGGAGACAGGGCCTCTATGAACATGCAACAGATGGCTACAGTGATGAGAAACTCTGAGACAAGCTAAATAAAAGCACCTAAAAGTCACAATTCAATTAACGTAGTAACTAAACTATTTCTACAATATTTTTTCCAAGGAAGGAGCACAAAAAATTTCCGTTTCAGTTACCATAAGGAAGCATTAGTTTGACCAGTTTCACTTGTCTGCTTTTCTGGCAATGCTAAATATCTGAAGAGGCAGTGCAGGTTTAAACCTTTTAATCTTAACGCATTAATTAGTGTCCTAAAGAGTCAAACTGTACCAACGTGACTCTGATATGGCAAAACTGGTAACAAAGTAACTCTGACATAGCAAATCATGGGTCTAGGAAATGCAGTTGTTTAATTTGTACTTCTAGGTCTCCCCATCTTATAACTTCCTTGTTAGAGCCATGCTTCCTGGTGACTTGCACAACTTCAGAGTTTCATCGTCCTTTCTAAACATAGGTGCCAATTACAGCAGGAAGAACATTGAGAAACTCCCTTTGTATCCGTTACAACAAAATAAACCATTGTTTCCAGCTGGTATTTTGAGACCTTAGACATAACTCTTGTTTTTCTAATGATAATTTGTAGTGGGAGTTTACTCTTTTCAATCAAAGAACATATTGCCAAAACCACACAGGGGATGGTCTGAGGGGACGTGTGGGTGAGAACGGATGTTGTATGTAATCCGTTAGCGTGTACACTTACCTGATACAAGTTGTTTTGAATATCCAGGACATCTTTGGGAAACAGTTGTATTAACTGGCGTGAAAAGTCTGTCTCTTCATGAATTATGGCAAGGTGAAGAATTCTGCATGATAACAAGAAGAAAAAAAAATTGGGTTATTATATTACCACAGGTGAGTTTAAGCTTTGAAAGTCAAATACTGGTAGGAGGACAATGGCAAACACTAAAAAATAGAGGAAAGCATGTATAAACTTCCAATAACATGTAGCTGATTACGAGGAAAAAAAACCACCCTCACAAAATGCTGCAGCATGCACAGAGTGGTAGAGTAAAAGGCACAGTGGTTGAAACATTGCGCAACGCTGGAACTTTTATACAGATAGTACTTTGTTCACAGCTATAGCTCTTCCATTTCCTGAAAAACGGAACCCTGATGTGCTTACTGCCATCAGAGTGGACAAGGAGTGTCATGGTTCATTTAAACAACAACTTTGATGGAAAATCAAGAAGGAAGTTAAAACAGGCTTTTAGAAAAATACAGGGAACAGAGCACTGTCACATTTTTAAGAACATTTCTATTAATTCCATGAAAAGTGCATGTGTGTGTGCGTGCGTGCGTGCGTGCGTGTGTGTGTGTGTGTGTGTGTGTGTGTGTATATATATATATATATATATATATATATACACATACATATCATCTTGATAAATGTGCTTATCAGTGTTTGCAGTAATGCTTTTGCTATGTGTTTACATGGAGATGAATAAGCAGAAAAAATATAGGCTACTCTGGGAAAGCCTCACAAAGAATGGGAACATACTGGAGACTACAGCATCTTTACAACCCATGCTTCATTTTCATATGGGGAAGCTACATTTAGCTGACCTAATAATAGAGTGTTATGAAAAGAAAAAAAAAAGAAAAAGACAGAACACCTACTCAATCCACCCACACACCCAACTGTCTTTTGAAGATTCAATGCAGCTGCAACGAGAACTAAAGCACTAAAAACTAATATGATAGATATGCTACACAAATTGCACATGCAGTTCTTTGCAAAGCTTCTTTGCTCTCTAACGTGTCTAAACTTTGAGATTCTGCATGTTTTGAGATGTCACCTGTCTTGTCTCTTTTCCCGGCATGTAAGGACCTGCTGTTGAATAAAGATTACTGTAAAGCAGAAGGAAGCAATTCTACACCAAGTCTCAATGTGTTCTCAGACTCTCAGCTTTAGATAAACAACATCAAATTGTTCTGCGATTAAAAAAAACTTTTTTACAGTTTCTGAGATGCACTGGCATCACTGATGTGTATCTACTCACAAATGAATTTTATTTTTTAATCCTGTATTGCTAAACAGTGTTCTTCCATGCCCATGTCATAATCTGAACCATTCTTGTGAAAAAGGAAATCTTGAATGAAAATCTTTTTGAATGATACTCCAACTCCTGCAGTAAAAAGAGATAGCATTGACTTAATGGGGAATTTGTGCTGCGTACTGCTACCATCATAGGTGCTTTTTACTGGGGATATTAAGGGAAAGTTTAATAATGCTTCCTCATGACAAAGACTAAGATGACGAAAATGAAAGGAGGTCACACAGTGTAAAGACAATAGAAACTTTTAATTCTAATCATGGTTACACTGATTCACTACTGAATGAAAACCCTTGATCTGCAAACTATCTCTGAATCCATCAAAAACAGAAAAAAAAAATTAAGATAAAACACACATGAAAGTAGAGGGTGAGCCAGACGGGTAACTGTTCAAATGTGTGTACACTTGAGAAAGTGTGTTACGGCATAAACACGCATTGTTGTGATGGTTATTTATATGGATGTAAGCGTGTACATTAAAAACTTGCAGTGTGTGTTTCAATGAATGATGCATTTTCTACATTTTTCTGTATGTAAAAGCTTTTAGTTTATCTTCTATGCATTTTCAAAATGCAATTGTTTGTATTTAACTCATCAAAAACCTTTTTTATAAACATGTATATAAGTCAAGGAGAAGTATCAGAACTTGTTTCTGACTGAACATGGGGAATTCCATTGCTGATGTGCACACTTCTGCTTTCTCACAGAGAGGCGCCATACAGACTAGTTCTCCAACCGCCTAAATTATATAACCAAAAAGATCCTTCACTATGGTCCATTTAATAAGTCAAAACATCCAGTTTCCTTGAGGCAATAATACAATCTTTGAAAGTTTGTGACATAAATGAAATGTTTTAAAACATCCTGTTGAAATACTTGCAAGATTTTTTTTTACACCTTACACAGTTCACATTTAATGTGTACCAGGCAGGTCCACACACATTAATGTAATTAAAGCCACAGTTACTGCTGTTGAACAAGTTCAAACCAAAATCCCATGCAAATTTACTGTGAGCTGTAATGTGTAAATATAGTAACTCACTTGGAGTTAGAAACAGACACAGACAACCACTCATCCAACCAGGCATGATGTCAAAGACAACAATCTGTTGATGTAAGGTGTAATTTTAGCCTCCAGTCACAGTGCCAGGTAAAATCCCAAGTAAGCACAGTCTTCCTTGTGCATTGTATCTCCTCCATATACAAGCATGTTGCCTTCTACACTGCTCTCGTAGCTGGTACGAATTAAGCTTTACATACATGATAAGCTGTGTGACACAACCCATGCACATAAGTGAACAAATGTATTTCAATCATGACTGAAACGATTGAGTCAGTCTCTCAGTGGTCTGAATGCTCTTGTGTTCCTAAAGTACAAGTGGACACTGCAGTGCATTCGTGCTTATAACCAATCCCCCAAATTATATGCAATTTCAAATCACACTATGTCTGTGTTTTATACAAACATGCTAGTGTTCAAATCAAAAGCTAAGAGTTAAAACTGTAAAGATCAGAGGAGAAAAGGTTATTTTGATAAGGTTACAACTCGCGCCTTTGAATGCTTAATTCAAACGATATCAGACACCCAGTACCCAGTATCAGTACCCATGTTCTATTCAGACCCCAAACGCTGTTGCTTGAGCCTTCTAAAAAGTCTTCCTGCCTACAGGAATAAAAAAAATGTAAAAAGTATTTATCTTATCTATTGTAATTTAAACGCTCACGTTTGTAATAAAGCGACAAAGGCTCCTGTATGTGCATAGACAGTATCTGAGTTCCTGTCGGTAACATAGGCCTAAGAAATATTAAAAAATGACCCTTCGCCCTTTAAAAAACGTCTGCTAAGCAAGGTTCCCGCCATATTTGTAAGCTCTAAACAGTTACAAACATTAGATATGCAAGTCTGTAAAGCAAGGGGGTTCAGACAGTGGTTCTAGACCCCATCCATGGGAACCCCCTGATAGTCCTGCAAACCCGTAATAGGGTTATGACTCGCTGACCTATGGAACAAATTAGTGGAATGACTGGGGGTTCCCAAGGAGTTGTGAAAGTGACACTCCGCCAGGAAACAACTTGTAAATTACACTCGAGTTTCGACCAACTGCGTGCGCATCGAGTCGCAAAGAGATTGTAACACATCGTTGGCACTCATTTTGACGTTATTCTCAGTTATAACGTAGCCCACCACATACATATATGCACAAGACTCCCGGGACAGTAAACTTTCAGAAAGTTCTTGCCTGTCGTACTAAAAAACTTGTTTATAGCATATGTTATATTTCAACAACCATTCATCGAAAAGTTGCATTTTACACTCTTCGAGACTATCTAGCCGGTGTATAACACTGTTATATGACAACGGAAGCGAGGAACGTGCCATGTAGCCTATTTATAAAAGCTAAATTAAAATACCTGGTGACAGAAATTACAAAACAGATCCACCACACAAAGATGAAAAAGAAGCTTACGTGTCTCCGTCCTCTGTGATGGTTGAGAGCAGATTTACTTCCTCTTCAATGGATTTACTTGTCTCTGTGTTCTCCCCGCTTTGGCCGCTCGTTATTCGGCAGACCTTAAGATAGTCTTCCAAACTTTCAACTGTGAGTGACGAGGACGCATAAGCAGAGTCCACCCGCTCCTCTGTGACACTGTCAAGTTTGTCCTTTGCGTCTGTATTGGACGTTACAGAGTCGTAAATTGTCTTTGCGTATTGATCGTCTTTAGGTAAAGATTTAATCGATTCAATTCCAGAATCGGTCCGATTTTCCTCCGAGAAGTCAATTTTACCCTTCTGCCCACCGTCACTCGCCATGTTTAACCCCGAAAAGGCTTGCTGAAACTATACCTGTAGCTTGAAGAATGTCTCTCCCTTTCGAGTCACCTGAAAATTACCGTTCCTTTGTGAAAGCAAACACATGAGTCTTGTTTCATGCCCCCGATTGCTTCTCTTTTCCCACAAGCTACATAAACTTATCTCTCAAGATATGTTTTCAACTACGACAGACTATATTTTGGAGAAACACAACCGAACTAAAGACAATCCGGGCATCAGCGGTTACCGACTTTCTTCACCATCTGTGGTATGCATCGGACTGGATGTAAAATGATCAATTGCTTAGCAAAACTATACAGCCAGTCTGAGGGCGGAGCAAAAACGTCTCACATGGGGCGCTCTCCGAGCGTTTGTTAGTCTGTTTTTGTCAGCTGTGGGAATTCCCCACAGGGAGTGGCGTGTAGCGTGATATAAAGTACCTGATGGGGACTTAACCCCAAATGAAGAACTCAGTAGGAGAAGCAGTGTTCGCCTTGGTGTATCAGTTAGGATACAATGAACAGGCAGTATTGGACCTAAGATGATGGATTTACAAAATTATGAAGTGTGTGCGTTTGTATGACTGTTTTTCAGTGAGACAGTGAAATCTGAAATAGAAGGAAAAGGAAAAAAGGAAAGAAACAAATGATATTACAATAAAATGCCATTACAGGCTATTATAATAACAGATTAATATTTTATTACCACGTTTGTGACACATGGCAGAATGTTAACTAGAAACAACATAGGCTGAGGTAACTATTCTACAGTAACAATGCAACTAGTGCTGCTATATAGTGCTGTAATATATCATGTATAGGAATCAACTTAGAGACATAAATTATTATTCGTAATGCTGACAATTGCCCATGAGTGCACAGCTGTCCGCAACATTTCATACAGTACCCAACAGCCATACTCGAGGAAACGTGAACATAACTCTCTGGAAAATGACTTTGAATCTTTGAAAATAAAGTGAAATAAGGGTGCATGTCAGCAGAAACATTTGTAATTGAGTAAAGTACAAATACGCTATTCTATAGCACCAGTGGCGTGCATGTAAGTTCACTAATCACAAAAGTTCCCGTGGCGCCCTAGTTTCCCAAAATGCTTAAGCTTTTTCTGCCAGTTAAAAGCCCTGGCTAGTAGCTGTCTGGAGCTTGATGGACAGGGATTTTGAACAACCTGCAGTGTGGATCTCCATCACTCTGCTTATTAGACTTATGACAAAGAGCTTTAAAACTGACAACGCGGGATCCATAGAACTGAACTATATCCCTGAGTCACAGATTTCCAAGTGACAGAGCACATTTCGGGGCATCCAAGACTACTACACACTGTCACTACCCCAGTATTCTAAATAAATTTCATTTTACAAGGCTCAGCTGTTGAACATGTGATCACTTCATCCAGCACTTACACAGTACCAGAAACATATAATTAATAACTGAACTTGACCAGTGACAGTTTGGACCCTCACTTAACAAATGTTTTATTAAATAAGTTTTCTGCTGACCTACTCTTTAAAAAAAAAATGTTTGAAATACTGAAATGCGTCTTGGAAATTTTTTGGTAATGTTTCTATGGCAATTATAATTCTACATTACTTGGTGTTCAGCAAGTGGATCCCTCAGTGACAAGATTCATTTTAACCCTGAGGAGCCTTGCAAGTTCCTCTGAGAGGTACAAAGACAACCGCTTGTAATATCTCAAGCGACCACTCAGTGGAGTTACATCTCCATAAAGTGCACCTTGACGACTGTCTTCTCACGCGATGAGTTGGAGTCTGAGTAATAACACTGTCCCTCTGAGTGTTTCTGTTAGAAAAATCAATTTTGTCAGAAAAATCAAAAACCCCAACTAAAATGTCTTGATAATATGACTATTCTCAGTTTGTCAGAGGAAAGCTTGATCAGCTCAGCTGCAACAATTTGTCATGGGCATGAACAGTGACGTTCAGTGGGCTCTATCTTCAACAACAATGGGTGGAAATTTAAAATACACCAGTAACAAGACATATAACCGCACAATCCATTTAAATCAATCAACAAGCAAAAGAGTTTAAACACGGGAATACACAGAATGAAAAAAGAGTTGCCCAGGTTATCTCTTGGAAAATGGTCAGGTCAGCAGCTGAAAAAGAGAAAAATGTATACATTCCCTAAATACTACAGAAATCTACTACAGGATGACATGGGAACAAAAAAATATATGGGTGGTTCAGCAAATTTCAGGCTGAAGCTCTACAATGGCCGGAAGCATAAAATGGCAATAAGGAAGCTGTTGCTGAGAAACTCTTCCATAAACTTTGGTTTAAATTATGTAACTAATGCAAAACAATGCCAGAAGAATAGACCCATGGGCCATGTTTCACATCACACATGAGGTTCCTTTAAACACATGCCTAATTGTTCGTAGGCATGCCAAACAACATATCATGGCTACAGTTGTTAAACTGACCATGTTAATTAGAAGCGATTTATCCTTTTCTTTTCTTTTCATTTCTTTTCTTTTCTTTTCTTTTCTTTCCTTTTTGTTTGTGGAATCAGTTGCCATTTTAAAAAAGAAAAATCTTTGTGTCTCCTGAAAGTTGATTGATCAACATTTCACTCAAAAGTGAAAAAGAAATGTCAATTTTTATACAATCTTATTAACTTAACATGCAAAAATGTTTTTTGTCTTGATTTTTTTATCCTACATTTTAATAATGGCTACAAGGTGGCCTAATGTTAATGTGTATTCTTGGAACCTTTAAATAGAAAAAGGTTGCTATTAGAATTGTCTGTAATACTGAATATTCGTCTTGGTGTCTGATAAAATGACACACCCATTGTATTATGTGTTTCCCCCTATTATGACACATCATTTAAAACTATTTCAATATGGCCTAATCTTTTTAGAACTCTCAGACCTGTATGAGCGGGAGCTGGTACTGAGATGAGTAAAGAAGTAAGCTAAATAAATGACAGATGTGAATGACAAATGTACAGTAGACCGTGTCTACTTAAGATCTGCCCTGAACGGTTTCTGATGCAGGAATTTAACCGGTGAACGCCGTCTCTGAAATGTTATTAATATTCATGGGTTTTACCAATCCTCCATACACCTAACCTTTATTAGCATATACATGTATGCCAGTGAATCAGATGGGAATAAACCACAGCACACACAGACAAGGTCATATACCCCTCCCAGCATATATGAGCGGGACAGGAAAACAGTGACAGTATCTCTTTTCTTACTGCTCTTCTCGCCTAGTCTCCGTTTACCTGGAAAGAATCCTGGTGGCACTGCACGCCGCAGCGTCGTTTACCTAACCACTGACTGCACCTCATTGCTATTCCTCCAGCATCGTCACGGACCGTGCACGTGCACTCGTTAACTGTTCATCTTTTGTCCATTAGTTACATGTGTAGCAGGAATTGTCTTTTCCCATCTTTAGTTTCAGGCTGACTTCAATTCGTGGTGCATTTTTTCTTGTTCATTTACATCAAAACGAAACCGTTTGCGTGCGCCTGTTTTTCGTTTTCTGATGTTTTTACCCCGGCCTTTGCGTAAGGATGGATAGCCAATCCACAGAAACCTCAGGGATGGCTGTAAATCGCACACATAGGCTTTGGATTCCCGGCACAGTCTTACTGGATTCCTAATAGAGAAGAGATTTTGAAACCGAAGCTATGGGATACTCCTAGGGGTAATTCACAGTTTATCCCGTTAAGGTTGTTGTAGATTATGTATGGAGGGTTACTGATATGTTGTGATTTAGAGCTCCGTATTCATGAGGTGATCCATGCCCCGATTTCATTGTCAGCATCAACATGTCCCCGGCATCGGCCACGACAGCCAGTGAGAGCAGCACCACCGCTGTTCCTGAGGACGAAGCTGAGAGTCCCCGCGAGGAGGTAAGTAGAGACCATGAAGCTTTATGATGTCTTACCCACACGGTACTCCTAGATGTTCCGCATTATAATAAATAAACTTATTAAACAAGCAAAATGGGATGAGTGCACTATTATGATATGTAATTTGAAATAAAGCCCCACAGCAGACTATTTATCTGATCAGGTAACGTAGCGTTTATTAATATATGATCGAAACAATTGAACAGTACTTTGAATAGCAGCCCAGTGCTTTTGTTATTAAGTTTGCATATTTGACTGATGTGACTGACTAGCTAATTGCAGACTGTGTGTGTGCTTGCGTGTGTGTGTTTATATTTGTGTCCTCGGGGGAGGCGGTGAGAGTGCGCGCTGGCGCGTGTCTCAGCTTGGTTATGTCTCCCCTCAAGCTCATGACATGCATCCTCTTTAAATGCCACTTCTCTGGTGGGTATCAAATTGATTGACAGCATCCTATATGCGACAGAGACCCCATCACAGAATAATGGCATTGCAATGTGGTAATATTTTTCAGTGAAGATCTGTGGCACTTCACTGAAATGCTTATCGGCTTGTGTGTTCGTTTGAGCACGAACCTTTCTAACCATGCTAGCTCTGTATCACACTGACAAACTCAGTTTAATGTGAAAATCGGAAACTTTTCTCAGGAAGCCTCACTTCACATTCACGTTTTTTAAAAAAAAAAAATGTAACGTTTCTTAAAGCTGTGCAAGATTAAATGAGATTGTTCATTAAGAGTTTTTATCTGGGCCTGAGGTATGTAAAACATTGTCAGGTCTACGTAAACAAAACAAACATGGAAAACACAGTCACTGTTAGATTTAAGGAAAACATCAACACTTGAAGAGCGCCTTCTGGAAATGTGAAAGCAAAACATTAACTGATTACTGTGTAGCTGCTATTTGTTATCTGAAATACGTGTGAATAGAAGGAGACAAGCTCAAGTATGTCAGTAGGTCTTTTGCACTTAGGTGCTAAAACGTCCAGTTGAACTTTGAGCAGCTACTTCAGAATATTCTCAAATTTAACTAGTGAGTACCTGAGCTGTACCACAGATTCACATAATCCTGTGTAACACACGTACACATCAAATATTCTAAGAAAGGTTATTCAGCATCCTGACAACATGTGTATTTGAGTTTCATCAAACCAGTGCAACCCAAATCAGTCAGTCAGAGGCCCAGCAAAACATAAATATGATATGGCATACTGTAAATTTTCTCAGAAGCAGAAACCACATCTATAGATAAGCAGAGGTGCGGAGATCAAATCAGTGATGATCCTTAACCGTAAACAAAGCGAAAGGCACAGCAGAGTTGTAGTCAGGCACAAAGTGCTGGTTCTGTGTATGACAACATACCGCAACTTGAAAATATTCTGTAGGAAGTGGGGACGCTTTTCTCACACCTTCTTTTCCTCTCAGCACCACCTGATCAAGCCAGTGAGAGCCCACACCACAAACGAAACTTATGTTTAACCACAGTTTTCTGAGATACGAGCTTCTACGACCATAGAGACCATATGCTTCATCTGTTTCACAAATAAACTGTTTAGTAGCTTTATGTGGATTTATTGTTATTTGAATATTAGAGCACCGACTTTGCTTATGTTGTGAAAATAAATCTGTTTCTTGTTAGGCTGTATAAGAGGCATATGTTTTGCTACTTAAGTGATTTTTTTCCTCCTTCAAATTTGTATTCAGCAGCTCTCTGCTCTAAATGAGGGATTAATTGCTTTGATGACTCTCAATCTTATTTTAAAAGCTTCATCAGGTCAGAGGCAATTATGATAACCATTTATCCCCATTAAAAATGTTCGCGTAATTACTGTGAATTGATTTAGAGGTGCTTAATGTATGAAATAGCCACCATACGATAGATCATTTTCTGGGTGGTACCGGTATGGTCGCTAGATAATGGAAAAAAAAAGAAAAAAAAAAAGCTCAAACATAGAAATGTTTTAGAAACTTTCTCTTTGAAATAACAGTTCAATTGTTAGAATGACACAGCACCAGATTTACCATTTAAAAAGCAGGGGCACTGAACAAGTAGTCTAATTCATTTATGAAATTTTGGATTCGAAATCAGCTGAGCCTGAAGCTCTGCCGTTAACAAGTGCTAAGTGGGACGACTATGGGTTTTTTTATTGTCTTATTCAACTGCTGAATCAAAAAATGGATTAAAACGAGTATACGTATGATGTACAACCAGTTATTTAAATAATGTCTGATTAGCCTAAATTTGTGTGGAAACTGAATGTATTTGTAGCCAACTTAATCATGGTCTGTAGTGTTATTGTCAAAAGCTGTGAGGTAAAATATTTGAACATGGACTCATACCCTTGGAGAGAACAGGAATTAATCTTAAATTCATGAGTCATGGGTGTTTTCATTATTGCAGAGGTTTCGTCTGTTCTCTGTTCTTTGATATCAGCTATATTCAGTGCCTGTGGGAGAAAAAGGCAGTTCATTGTTTAGTAGCTTTTTCCTGTTCCAGAGGAGAGTAGTGGTTAGGGTGGGGCTCGTAGGATCATGTGACCAGGTGGAGAGGAGAATCATTCTGGAAAAGAAATATCTATTATTTATTGCTTGCTGGCATGAAAAGAGCATGACACCGATATGTGGTCTTGAGTTTAAGAAGCATTACCAAACAGTAAGATTGGAGGTTTCAAACAGAGGAGCTCAAGAGTGGGATAATAATTTCTAAATACAAAATTACAGCCTTTATGTGTGAAATATTGAATGTCACAGGCTGAAAATGAGAGTCCTTAGAGATCACTGTAGATAATGCCATGACTGAAATACAATACAGTCCGTGAATTTGTTTCCAGGGGTCAAATTTTGATTTAAGTTAGTAGGTGGCTGCTTAATTCTGGATGATTTAATTTAATTGGATCAGATTTATGATGGGTTCTGTCTCTTAGCAACTAAAACATAATAGAACAAAAAACCACAAAACAAAAAATTCTGTTGTCATTTGAAGGAAGGCAAGTTCTAACTCAGTAATTGGCATTTCCAGCTGCATTATTCTCTCCTGTATTAGACTTGCATATTTCCAATAATGCCATTTTTTTGGGTACAATATTACCATGTTACACGGTGGAATATAGAGTGTTGAGGATGAAGTAAGATTTAAAGCTTGAGTAATGTGACTGATGTGCTAATAACCAAATGCAGAGTGCTATTAACCATTCATCCATCCATCCATCTGGCCATCCTTTCAGCTAAATCAGTGCCAAACCTTTAGGCAGACTGCCAAAAAGACACTAGGAGCCTTTGATATTTTAGCTTGCAGGCATGTATGCCCTGGGCTGGTAGGAAATGGCACCTGTTTTATGATGTTTGGGTGAGATCTGTGTGTCTTCCAGATGACTCGGCTATGACTGCAGAGTGTCTCAGTGCACATTTCTCTCTATTTTGATATATTTCTATATAAAAAAAGTCACTCTTCACTATCTGTTAAAAACAGATACAGAATTCTCTCTTGATCTGGGCGTGCAGAGTAAAACTGAGTCATTAAACTGCAATAAGCAGAACGAACACGATTGTTTACGGTAAAGGCTGTATAAATGTTTCATTATGACGAGGAAAGCTGTGAACTTGGAGCTTTTCGCTTCTCCGCAAGGCAAAGTGAGGCTGTCGGAACAGAGAGTTATTCCTTGAATATTTCATATATTATGTAAATGCGTTCAAGGAAGAAAACATTGTGCTCTTTTGCTTTTAAATAAGTACAAACAATATCAGTAACGTTCCAGGAACTGCATGCACTATAACATTAATAAACATTTCACAGTAATACAAGTAGCCTATTTCTTTCCTCCTACTGAAATATATTTGGCATCACTATGAGATAAAATTTCATAAATGTGTAGTACACTGAACAATACAACAGATGACAGATTATTAGCCAGTATGACATTCAATAGTCAATATTTACATGACTGTGTGTGTGTGTTTTTTATTATTTGCATGTCAAAGTTGAGAGAAAAACTACGTGTAAATAGAGTTGTGGGTGGATAGTGGGATAAATGCAGAAGGAAGACCATCGTATACATCATCTTATACATGTAAACCCCCCCCCCCCCCCCCCTTCTTTTTCCCTCTTATAGCAGCGGCCTCTGAAACAGTCCCTGAGCAAGTCTCTGTGTCGTGAGTCTCACTGGAAATGCCTCCTCCTGTCCCTGCTTATGTATGGCTGTGTGGTTGCAATGATTTGGTGTCATGTCACCAAAGTGACACGCCTGACTTTCGACAATGCCTACAAAGGGAGGATGTCCTATCACGAGAGCCCCTGTTCCAACGGGTACATCTACATCCCCCTTGCTTTCCTTATCATGCTCTATGTTGTCTACTTGGTGGAATGCTGGCATTGTTACATTCGCAATGAGCTCCAGTACAAAGTGGATGTGGACAGTGTGGCAGAGAGGGTGCAACGCATGCAGCAGGCCACCCCTTGCATCTGGTGGAAGGCCATCAGCTACCACTACGTGCGGCGCACGCGGCAGGTTACGCGATACCGTAACGGTGACGCCTACACCACCACGCAGGTGTATCACGAAAGGGTTAACACCCATGTGGCTGAGGCTGAGTTTGATTACGGCAACTGTGGCGTGAAGGACATCTCCAAGCGCCTGCTGGGCCTTGAGAGTTTCCCCATCACGAAGTTACGCTTCACAAAGTGTTTTAGTTTCGCCAACGTGGAGTCTGAAAATTCCTACCTTACTCAACGAGCAAGGTTCTTCACAGACAACGAGGGCCTGGATGACTACATGGAAGCTCGCGAGGGCATGCACCTGAAGAACGTGGACTTTAAAGAGTACATGATGGCCCTCTCAAACCCAGACCAACTCCCATGGTACGCCTCTAACTGTGTCTTTTGGGTGGCAGCAGTGCTCACATTCTCATGGCCCCTGCGGGTGTTGACAGAGTACCATACGGCGTATGTTCACTACCATGTGGAAAAGCTGTTTGGGTTTGACTACGTGCCCGTCACCCCCATGGACGAGCGCCCCTATTGCCACCGCATCCCGCGGGTTAACACTATCGATAGCACTGAGCTAGAGTGGCACATCCGTTCCAACCAGCAGCTGGTGCCTAGCTACTCAGAAGCGGTGCTGATGGACTTGGCGCAGCTTTCGGGGTCTGGGACCTATTCGCCGTGCGGCGGAGGAGCTGGTTTTGGAGGTTACCGGCAGAACTGCGAGCGTTGTCACCGCGCCATCAGCAGCTCGTCAATCTTCTCTCGCAGTGCCCTCAGCATCTGCAACAGCAGCAGTCCACGCATGCCCTTCAGCTCCAGCCGCTTCTCGCTGGGCCGTCTCTATGGCTCACGTCGCAGCTGCCTGTGGAGGAGTCACAGCGGCAGTCTGAACGAGCCCAGTTGCCCCACTGAGAGCACGCACTGCCTGGCAGGCCCCCTGGCACCTGAAGACAGCCCACCCTCCCCTCCGACCTACCAGGACGCTCTGTACTTCCCAGTGCTGATTGTGCATCGCAACGAGGGCTGCCTCAACCACGACCACCGTTCACTTCACCGCAACGGCTCCTGCGTGGAGACGTCCTTATGACCCAAACCTTTCGCAAGCTCTGCATACCAGGGATACAGATTCAGTCCTGAAGAGGCGGCTTGTGCGCTGCTTTGCTCAGCAATTAAACTGATTATATAAAGAGAGCTGACGAATGGGAATCTATCTCTGTTCAAAATTCAAAGTTTAATCAGTTGCAAGCAAAAACTGACTGAATAATCTCCCTGGAGTGAATTTGTGGATAACATAATGGACTTCTTTAAATTGGAAACATGGACATTCAGCAGATACTCAATAAGGAATGTATACCATGGGCTCAATCTGGTAAACGAATACTCACCTCTTTTGGAGATGTATTCTAAATTACTGACTTTTGTTTTCCAGCCATTACAGTGGAACATAAGCTGTTGCTTCCAAAAGTTGAGCTGACCGAGAGTCACTTCCAACATCCTCCCTGGGTAATTACACAATCTTTGGATGCTAACTTCATATTTCCAACAACTACAGTCAAGCCCTGCTTCCTCTAATCCTGATCTGGCCAACAGCAGTTAACACTGTACATCATAACATAGCAAGAACATTCATGTGTGCATCTGTTTGATTCAAGCCAGATTTACGTTGATAAGTCGTTGATTTATCTTGTTCGAAATAAAACAGCGCACTACACAAAGTAATGGTTTTGTCACCATCCCCTGAGTACAGGTTATAAATTTAGATATAAATTTGCTGAAGATTTTGCTTTGGTTGATATGGAAATGATAGAAATACTGTGTAATGATCTTAAATATATAACTGCAGGTTTAATGTGCAAAGTATTTCATAAACTAAGAGGAGCTTTGCTGAATGCATTTGTCTGGATGCTAAATTAAATTGGCCATTTTCCAAATGACTTGAGGGGAAAATGCAAACATTGAATCTCATATTGCAGTCGGTAAAGTATTCCAAAATTGAGCAAAAGTTTATGGGTTATGATTGTGTATTTGATGCTTTTTCTGAAACTGGGTGACACAGTAGAAAATAAATTATTCAAACCACTGAGAGCAGTTTCTGAAGAGCAGGGCTATCCAGCAAAAAATGTTGTTTTTTTCTCTCTCTCCCCTGGCAAGCACAAGACCTAGGCATAGACTTAATAAAGAAAACAGAATACTTACACAAAAGTAAAAGCACACAGAATTAAGTCCTGTTTAATTTACCTTCAGGCTGCATATCTGCAGCATATGGTATTGGGTAAAGCATTGAGAAAACTGGAGAAATGCTGTTAACCATAATGAGCTGTAAGCTTGTTAGCCACCCCAGCACTGTACTACCAGTTCACAGCTAACGTGAAGTCCACGAGGCAGTACATTTGAAATGGAGATGTATAAATATCACAGATGTTTCTTACTCCCTGTCCCTCTATTTTTAGTCATGCAGTCGGTGCCATGAATAATTTATGACAGGAAAGCTACAGGACATGTGAACTTCACACAGAATACATCACGAAAGGAAATCAATCTTTAAATTGATCATATGCCCATTTTTGACAAACATTTTAACAAACAGACAAACAGACAAACAAAAAAGACTCCATGAATAGTTGTTTAGAGCATAAATGATTCTAAGGTTAATTGTTTCCAGTTACAGTGACAACAAAGCAATGGATATGATCTCGTAAAACTCTGTCACCAACACGTTTTACAGTCGGATGAAATCATTCTGCTGGACCATTGTCTTTTAAACTACCTCTTAATGAATAACTGAAGTGCCTATGGTTGAATGATCATTATGTCACCACACACATTTGTCTACACTCACCCATTTCTGTTCAGTTCAGGATCTACATGTGAATATGCATGTGAAGCACTCTGAGGCTTATAGTAAGGAACACGATAAGCAATAATGTCTTTGATATCCCAGATCTAAGATTTATCCTAATGAGAATAAGAGAGTGAGAGACTGAAAAAAGAAAAATGAGAAGGAGGGGGGAGAGGCAGCTATTGAAGACCTAAAACAAACCATCTTCAAATGAAATGCTTTTGTCCTCAGTTCAAATGTCTGACAGTGTCTGATGCTGACAGTGGCATATCTAAATATAACCCACTGCTAAAAATAGCAACGACGGAACTGATTTAGGCTGATCAGTTCTATAGATAGAAACTGGTGAAGAAAAGAGACAGTCAGCTTTAGCAAAAATTTACATGTGACCATTCAGTGAACCTTACTACAAAAAAAGGCTAATTTCCATTTCATTTTTTGATTCTCGTAATAGGTTTTCCGTTCTTTTAACTGTAGGTTACTTGTGTGAACAACTATATATATATATATATATATATATATATATATATGATTGTATCCTGTTCCTCTCGACCATCTTCTCTTAGCTGGGGCTCTGGCCAGTGACAATGCTTGCCTTGACTACTGTCAGCAGTGAAAACGATCCTTGGGTTTAAATCTAAGGATATAAAATTTTATAGTAGAAAAAAAAGACTCCTGATTCTAGGAGTTCCTGTAAATATCACGATGGATAGGAACATCCAGAGAGCCCACTTTAGCCCAGAGGAGTAACGCATGCCTCTGCATCCGCATGTAGGACATCACCACAGCTACTCAGATGCATGCTTAATACACATACAAAACACACACGCACACAAATCTCGACCGCTCAGACACACAGATATCACAGCAAACACAGATCACATTCCAGCTGAGATCGTTAAAAATGTGTAATGTTAAAAAAAAACAAAAAAAAACCCATCCAACCCAGAAAATTGTTATGCTATCACAGTGAGGATAACTTTCGAATAAATTATATAATGAATTGTCTGAACAAAAGGTTCAAAATATCAAACATCTTTTCTCCAAGGCATGTATGTTTCTCACAATCTTGCAGTTGATCAGCAAATTTAAGCTGATCACAGTGATTTACATAACCATATAAATGGTTATTCTTTGCATCACATGAATGTTCTTTCCATCACACGTACTCCACCAGATTGTAGGTAATTACATTCAAAACATGCTTTGGACTGCTTGTCTGTTTTTACCTCTACTTTTGTAAGAAGTGATTGCTTCCCTGTTTCTTGTTTTTTACCTCAACAACAAATAACCAAAAAACCTTCTCACAGCAGTTGTAAACAAGAACAATTAAATGTATTGTGATTCATACATGTGTGGTGTCCACAGAAATCACAGCTTACATGAGTACTCACGCCAACCTGAGATGAACTTAAACGTGGGTTTTTTTTTTTTGACAACACCCACATCTTTTTTTTTTTTTCCACACAGTGTCCTCTGTGAGCAATTTTCTCACAGCAGTTTATAATTAACCCACCCTGCTTCTGTCAACCTCATGACTTATTTTGGGGGAGGCATTTGATGTTTTCTTTGATGAGGAGGAGAAGAAAGGTCAGGGAGATGGGTTTTGGCTGCTCTTTTGAAGGTTCCCATCAATGGGTTAGCTGAGGTGACATTTCAACGTACAGAAGAGAAGGGTCAAAACTCAATGTCATTCTCAACTGACAGGCCATTTGGTTAGTTCTTAAAATCTGATATCAGATTAGATTTTATCTGCACACGGACACAAGACGTTTTTTTTCTAACAAGATATAAAACATGACTAAGACTACTGACAAAACACCTCCTAAACATTCATAAAAGACAACTATGTGTAAATTGGTCATATTGTCCAAATAATTAGTGAAAATGGTTGCCCTTAGAGATTTTAAAACAAGCGTAAAACACTGCTTTTTATTTTAGTCAGTTATGCAGCTAACCCTGTGAACTGATGATGCGTAACAACTGAATGTGTTCATGACTGATGTTGCAAAGGCAAGTAATAATAATAATAATAGTAATTATTGTTATTATTAGTGACTGTTAACCCCATCAAACACTGTACATCAATTCAAAGCAAGTTGCTATTTATCATATAGCCAAGAAACTTTGTGGTTGTGTCTTACATGGTGTACTGTATATATGTTTGTGTTCTGAGGGGAGTGGCAGGTTACATTTTTCCATTGTAAATACACATGAGACAGAGATGATGGGGGATTAATGTTGTCTAACTGTTCAATGTCAAGTGACTGTGTCACCATTGAATGATGAATACGAAATTTTGGTTTCAGCTTCATGGAGCAGGTCACAATACAATGTTGTCTTAAATGGTATTGCTTAAAGTAAAAACAGATGAACCGTGTAAATACAATATACCATGCCTCACTTACATAGCAGAGCACAGTTTTATTTTCTGTAGTTGCTGTTTGTCACATGGTATTTTCTGTGTATCAGTCAAAGGGATAGAACTGAAGGTGTGTCAGTAGAGTTATGGATTTTCAGTTATTCAGCTGTAAAGCATTAGATTGGTAGTGAAACTATATGATTGTGTTAAGGGTGGTTGAAAATGAGGAATTATAGACATCATTTGTCAATATTTATCTTCTATGTTTTTGTTTTCAATTTTCATTTTGAACTCGACATCCATTACCAGGGAAATGTGGACCATTTAGGTCGATACCCATCACATCATGCGTCCATGAGTTTTGATCTATTTCCTGAGGAGTTTGCTGTTTTGAGTTCAGACCCTGGTCAGTCTTGTAAAATCATTTGACTGGATTTGTGTCGCTTGGTAACAGACATCAGTCTTTGGATGCATAATGCTTACTCAGTACTAAATGTGACATAAATTTAACATAAACCGATGTTATCACAATGTTGCCTTTACAGTATGTTGCATATGTACAATGGTTCTGGGCCAAATCTGTGTATCCAAAAGCTACTGAATAAAGAAGTCTGTCTTAATTTGAGGTCAACATTTCCTTCTGTTCATTATAAAGAGCTGTATTTCTAAAGGGCATATGTTTATGGTCAGTACCACGTCACACGTAAATAATGTCTTAAAATAGTAAAGATCAAGTCAAAATTGTGTTTCACTAACATAATCGTACACACAGACTGTGTTTACTGTATGTCAGGAATAATATTTCATCGAAAGCTAATAGCCATGCGCATTTGTCAAAAAAATCAGATTACTCAGAAAACTGACTATAGCTTTGAACAACAACAACAAAAAAAACACATTCAAGCCATTTTCACTCGCAGTCTGCTACTACTCTTGTAGCACTACTGTCTTTTTTTCAGAAAAGCAGTCTCCAGCAGTCTCTAATTTTGATACAATGACTGATTGTTGTGGTCTTCATCTCATTAAGAATATTGCAGTTCAACACCCGAAGCTCCAACCCCACTGAGGAGCCGGTCTTCACTAATGTGTACTCCCCTCTCACCGACCTTCAGTACAGTGTTAATTGACCCTATGCTAATTAATCATCACACGGTCTAATGGGAGCTGGGCGGCGACAGTACAGATGTATGGTGATGACGTCATATAAACAGGGCATTGCATGACCAGAGATCCTGTTTGGGAAACTAATTTCTGCTTCAAAGTGTAAACATTTCGGAGAATGCTAGGATGAGCTTCAAGAGAGTAATTTCTAAGTGTGAAAAACTGTTTACTTGGCTCTGAGGGTTCATGAGTACTTAATGAAAATCCTACTTTAATTTGCTGTCAATGTCTGCATGATAAAGAATCATAATCAGATTCATGTAAGCAGAGGAAATATTTGCGCGCAACAACTTTTTCATGTTGGACATCTCAACAAAGATATCTGTAAATTATCATCTGCTCTGCTGGTAATTAAGAGAGTTCCTGGAAGAAATGGTCAGTGAGGGCAGGGGCCCCAAAATGTTTTTTAAACACAGCACACTGGAACAATTGAGAATTTCTTTTCTTTAAATTTCTCATCTCATGGTAGCCACTACTATCAAGGTAGATAGAGTTTGCACACTCTCCCTATGATGTGTGTGGTGCCAGTCACCTCATCTATTCACAGACAAACTGTGTAAGCACTGTCAAACACTGTAACGCTCTCTCAGATGAGATAAGTGCTATTTGTGCAATGATAGCTGCATGTGATTTCAAGTGACTACTAATGAACAATGAGAGGGACAGTGTCCCCTGCTATCAAATCAGCCAAGGGAACACAGCCTGTTGTATTCCTCCAGATCTCTGACCACAGTCAGCCAGTGTAGCACAACTGGATTTCAAAATTTGCAGGATCCACCCAGTCCAGAAATGTTTCGTTACCAGACATCTGTATTTATTTGCTATTTATTTTGACAGTGACACAAAGTGCTCCACGACACAGATTTCTCAACAGCAGTTACAATATTTAAGAGACTTTATGAAATTGTACATTTTTCGCAAAAATAGGGTGACACACATGTAAACTCCAAAGACACGGACAGAGAGAGCTAGACAGAGGGATTTGCACAGAGAACCTTCGTGAATGTCTTGTATGTTGTCGTTGAAACATGCTGTGCCGGGCTCACTTGGTGCTGGGCTGTTGGCTCATTTGAGGTGGGCTTTGCTCTTGTTGTTAAGTAGAAACTGGGCGATGCAGAACTCACTCACCTGGTTTGTGTCTGTCAGGCGGATATCACACTCCACCAAAGTAGTGTTGTGGCTCATACCCTCCTCTAGCACCTTACCTCCATCCTAAACAAGAGACATCTTCTTAACACTTCCACACAGACTACACCATTATAATGTATGTTAATCTGGGTGGAGGAACTGGAGTCATTTCCATTGCCTTTCAACTCTACTTATTCAGCAGCTCTTATTCAAATGCCAAAATATTATTAATGAGAAAACTGGAGTTCAACTGTAGGCTTTATTGTGAACTCCTGGTTGTCCTTTTTATGACCTTTAAGAAGGCTACATTAGATGGGTGAGGCAGCGACAACGTATGCCTTTGAGCAAACAATCTATATGACCCACTGAGATCTATTAATCTGGACACGAATATTTGAACATTAAGCATATTTAAAGACTATTTATAAATGTATGATATAAATTATGATATACAGACCAGTGTTCAGAGGGTCTTTTGCACATTTCAGTCCCTGTCCGGCATTGTACGCCGAGACTCTGACATAGTGATGATGAAACAAATCGTAAAAGACACAGTTCGTGCCCGAGCGACGCAGCTTGCTTTGATGGAATGGGACTGTAAACGTGCAACTGTGGAAGCTGAGGGGCTACTTAGAAAATCTATCCCCAGAGGAGTGCTTTCCTCTCTCCACATCTCTATCCATTAGTGTACTTCTATCCCAGCACTATGAATAATTGAACAAGAATTACGTTTCAAAAGAAAAGGGCTTATTTTCATATTCAGTTCAAACAGAAGACCATGCTTTTGCTAATATCTATGCTTTCTCTGTCGCTCAAGCATACTGCATTAAAATGTAAGGATGCTGACTACTTTGTGGGAAGATTTATAAGGCACTTATAAAATGTATAATCATATCAGAAATGCATTGGCCAATAAATGGTCTTGCATGATTAGGCACTGAGCAGCCTCATGTATGCCACTGTTAAATGTCTGATACACAAAGCAGTTCTGAATGGGATAATAATAGCCTGTTTTCATTGGTGACTGCAAAAAAAAAAGGGGAAACCAATAAATCTTATCTGAGTTATAACCCCTTCTTTGTATTAAGAGATTTATTAGAAGCACTGTTAGTGAAAAGAGAGGGAGTCCAAAGCATGAGAAGACAGCAGAGACAGCTAGCTGCTGAGGATTGAACATGTGGTTCTGTGAGACTAACCATTAAGCAGCACTCACCACTCCCAGTTTGTTGCAAGACAGGTTGATGCTCTTCAGCCTAGTGTTCATAACAAGGGCCTGTGAAACTGCTGTGGCTGTGGGTTCTGTCATCTCATTGGCTCCCACGTGAAGATACACCAGGGTCTCGTTCTTCAGCAGGGCTTGGGCCAAGGCCTGACCTCCTTCATCCCCTATGCGGTTCAGACGTAGATTGAGAGAGAGAAGGGTGGTGTTTTTGGTCAGGGCGTGGGCTATGGCCTGGGCCCCGGGGCCTTGTATTTGGTTATCATAAACAGACAGGGTCTTCAGCGCACTCTTATTAAGCAGTTTGCCAATGGCCCGTGCCCCGCGGTCCCCAATTATGTTGTGTGAGAGGTCAAGCTCTTGCAGGGAAGGGTGCTCCAGTAAGTAGTTCACCAGAACGCGACATTTTGCGTCATCTACTTTGCTCTGTTGGATTTTCAGCACCTGGCAAAAGAGGAAGTAACAAAATAATTTATTACGTCCAGCAAGATCACTTACAAATTTGAAAGTAACGGGTTCAAGATTAATTCACCAAAAGTGATGCACAGTATGCGCTGAACTGAAAAGTTTACAGGAGAGTCTAAAGTCCCTAATAAAAATGTGTGATAGCACATGGTGTTTCATCAATGTTCTCTGGGCATACTGACTTTTGCCCTAACAATAATATATGAGACTTCCTTGTTGTCAAGGGGCTGGTCTCCGGTAAATTATGTCACTTGAATTAGTGGAGTATCAAATTCCCCTGACCAACAACAGCTATTTGAATTTGAATGGATCGTGTTATCCTCCTCCCCTGCTTGTGGCTCTAACTGCTTAACAATATTTTCAACAGAATCTATGTAATCTAATCCATAATGAGGAAATGTGCAGCATTAGAGAAAAAACGTTCAACTGAAAAATGCATTCTGTTCTTTGTGATACACAGAGTGGAGCTGAGCCCATTCAAACAACTCAGCGTTAGATTTGTACCTTCAGAGTCTTACAGGATTGCAGGGCTTTGGCCAGCGACTCACAGTCTCGTAAGGTGAACTCAAAAAGATTCCATTCAAAGTTCATGCCACATCCTTTAACCCTGTACATTACATGGAATTCCTCCAGATTTGTCAGCTTGTCTAAGAGAATTCTGAAGTCAAAATGGTCCATGGAAGGACCATTATAACCCATATCACTAGCAGTATCTGAACCGTCATCCTCTTCCAGTTTTTGTGGTTCCCTGATAGGTGGCAGAAGCTGAGAGATAATTAGCCGCTTCACATAATTCTTGCAAAGCGGCACCATGTCCAGAACCGTCTTGGGGTCGATTAGATCCGGGATAAAGAGCTCAATAATGTTCTCTAGGTGGCGTTCGAAGAACATGCGTTTCCAGCTGTCGCCGTACGGCAACACGTCACACAATCCCCAGCGCTCCTCACAGCAGCGTTTCCAGTAGCTCTCCTGGCTCACCAGATTGGCTGTGATACTCAGGGGAAGAGAGGTGGATAGCTTCTCCAGCACCTGTGCTTTATGACTGGGCAGGAGTTCATCAAGGATGGGCTTTTCTGTAAAAAAAATAAAATAAAAAAATTCGAATGTAGAGGCTAGA
The DNA here is from genome assembly GCF_902362185.1 of Chanos chanos. Lineage (NCBI taxonomy): Eukaryota > Metazoa > Chordata > Actinopteri > Gonorynchiformes > Chanidae > Chanos > Chanos chanos. The sequence continues at coordinate 10,908,500 of NC_044498.1, forward strand.
TGTTAAACAAAGACAAAGTTAAACTTAGAAAATTCAGGCTATATTTAGATGTATTTCAGAGAAATCTATAAGCCGAGTGGACTGTTTTTTCAAGGTTGCAAGTTGGATTTGAATACAGAGTAAGGGGCAAGGGACAGTGAAATCACATGATTAAAATTCAGTAAATCATTCATACATTTCGTGGTGGAAGTCTATTTCAGGAACAATGCTACTTCAACTTCAATACAAGGTAAGAGGAGAATCGGGAAATTACGTATCAATTCATAACAACACAAAAAAGAAATAGCATCACTGAACAGGTTTTAATGAATGAACAAAAAGGGAAAGATTATACCTTCAAAGTTTTTCACTATGTGCTGAAGGCAAAGGTTTGTCAACTGGGGCACAACAGCTAAAGACCACTCCGGATCCTCTGCTATGATTCTGCGCATTTTCCGGGGGTCTGCGGCTGGGTTGAGCGTAACCACTGGAGGGTAAATGCCAGCTGGGGATTTGCTCATGGTGCTATTCATGTCTGGCATTTTCTGGCCTGGCTGAAGCAGACCTTTTCAGTGCGTTAACAGAAAGGCACATAACAAGTTAGTGAAATACTTAAATATTTTTAGACCTTAAGCTATATAAAATTCGGTTTAATTAAACTGCAATGCAAGAAGCTAAATATGAGAGAGATTTAATGCTTCGACCTCAGATATAAACGATAATTAACGCTAATTCACAGTTAACCCTGAAAGGGTTGTTATATGTGTTTTAATAAATCAGACACTGACACAGACTTTCGTGGGAGCCAATCAGAAAGCCTTCTACAATCTTGCTAACCTCTGGCATGCTGTATAGCCCCGCGGCAGGTTAGGCATACTTGTCTAGCTACTTAGCGTCTAGCTACTTAGCAGCTGATTAATGTTTTGCAGACCAACTATAATAACGTTTCTGGTGGCAGATACAATGAGTCAGCAAGCAGCCCTTCCTTGTATTCATTTTAAAGGTATTCATAAAAGATCATTTATGACGGACAGCTGTATTAAGCGACAACATACCTCCTGTGATATTCCTGTACACTCAGTTGACAGTTTCCTTGGTTACAGAGAAGCTAGACCAAGTGCCTCTTTACACCAGTAGGCGGTCTTGGCTCGCTTCTGTGTTAAAGCGTAATGTCGGGCTTCGTTGAACAAAGATATTTAAATACTAGACGGCTAAAACGGCTTCATGGACATGTGAAATTATACCTATCATGCTTGTAGTCTGTCACTGCCCTATGCATTAGCACAGACTAAACTGTGACAGAGGAATACCTTTGTAGCAAGATCATCAAATTATTTTTAGCCAAATTTCAAAATTTTCTTTCATGTCAGAGAAATATAGTAACCTACTATTTATACCCAGAAATGTTCAAAATCTAAAACAGAGAAGAAGAAGAAGAAAAAAACAATTTTTGAAATATAAAAAGGCAATTCTTTGGTTGAACGTTATCCAACTCTTATCTTTTGGTCCACAGAACCAAGCAAAGAATGAAACAACGAGTAAGCATTCTACATAGCAATTAAATTTCCAGTCAGCTGCATGGAACAGATAACTGTGAGAATCAAAAGGTAAACGATTATCAAAATCTAACACGTTAAATCCCACACTGGTCAAGCTGATATCAAAAAATGGAAATGTATTCATGCACTCACAAAAGAATTTAAAAACATCATCTACATTCCATATCACAGGAACAACGAAACAAACATGGCATAAAAGAATTTAAATTCCCTGATAAAAATTTCAGATTGAAATTCTGGGTGCACAGTGTGGTAGAAGATCAATTTTAGCCTGGAATGATTATGTGATTTGTGCCCTGGTGGATCCTGAAAGCTCAAGGTCGTTTCAAACTCACCACCATACCATCTGCTTTACTGCAGATTAAAAAAAAAATTGAGATCATTTATTTTTGAATATCATATATCAGTGTGACTATAGCATGCAGGACTATCATACAGTATTCTTTATGGTATAAATGTACATCTAAAAATATTTTTTCCTGTGTTGCACATAGAAAACAGCTTTGTCTGTATTTTAAAATTTCTTTAAGTTTTGTAAACATACTTCAAAGAGAATTTTTAATTTGAGAGAACAGTTATTTTTGATTAGTGCAGACGGGTTCTCCTCAACAACAAAAATTCTGACATTGTGGATAAATTTGAAATGGAATAAGAAGGATCCAATGACACATAAAAGCGAATGCACTGCAAAAGTAGGTGGTAACTGGGCTTTGGGATTGCACCTCTCGGTAGTAAAACAGAATTAAATCTGTATAGCAAGCCTTTCATCCTGCTGGGAGGAGCATTTGTGACAAAGCAGGACACCTTTGGCAGATGGTGCGAGAGCTTGGCTGCCGTATGTTTTTGGCATTCATCCAGATCAGAATGAAGACTTGACCATTACTACATAAAAATACAATATTGAAGCAATGCAATTTGGCAACGTCCTTTCTGAGGTCTTGGTTTTGCATAAAATTAAGATCTGATGTTGAATAAAAGGATATAATAATTTCATTTTTTCTCTGTTTTTGTCTGTGTGGTTCATTGACAAAAGCATGCTGTAGCTCTCTCCCTCTCTCTCTCTCTCTCTCTCTCTCTCTCTCTCTCTCTCTCTCACTCTCACACACACACACACACACACACATACACATACACACAACTCACAGTAATATGCAAATCTGTACATGTGTTATATAGGTAATACTTAATTTCTTATGTAAATTAGCATGCAATGGGGAACTGTAAAAAGCTACACACACACAGGAAAAAAAAAAAATCTTTACTTATCTCTGCTCATCCTGCAGAGGCACACAGTTTTGATAAAAAGGCTCAATCAGCTTTGACCTTGCAGCCCCGGCTGACCAGGCTGTTATGCCATCCTCAGCGTTAAGAATGGCACTCATGGGCCTTATTGTCAGCATCGATTGGGGAAACTTTTGTCAGAAGGGGGAGGGTACCGAAGAAACAGGCCTCAAGGTCCTAATGTCTGCGTTGCTTGCCTTAGGACCTGAGCCAACACTCATTCTCCTTCCACACCATTCAGGAAACTGCTGTGATGCCTCATTGACTGGTTTCCTCAGAGGGAAAGCATGCCAGCAAGGCTTACTCACACTTTCATGCAAACCACTTCAGACTATTCAAAATGACTAAACTAGATGCTTGTTTTATTTTCCTGGAATTTCACACCTCATGCACACAATATTTAGTGCAATTGCTATGCTTTTATTCAAAGGGACAGAATCCCAAGACATAATGACAGTGTACCAGCACTGCTTCAGTGATACAGTAATAGAAGGGATATAGTAGGGATATACAGGGATATAGTAATAAGACAAAAGGGTTTCATGGTTTGGCTCTGTAATTAGCAGTCTTTGTGGTGGGGGGGGGGGGCTCTCTGGAAATCTGGAGACTTGAACATAAATGGGAGATGTGAGAGAGGAAGACAGAGAGCAAGAGAGAGAGAGAGCGAGAGCGAGAGTGAGATGAAAGTGAGAGAGAGAGAGAGAGGAGAAAAAGAAAGAGATAGAGAGAGAGAAGAGAGAGTTCTGGGATAAAATGTTGCTGACATGGTTCTTTTCATGACACATCATAGCAGAGCCCATGGAATTGGCTGGATTGTAGTCCTGAATATGGCCTAAGGCCACTTGTCACTGTCACCCTAACGTAACACACCATGACAGACACACGCTTCCCATGCACTGTGCTCCTAATGGACTGGCATGACATAGGCCATCCACAGCACAGGAGGGCACAGATAATTCTGGAAGCTGGCAGTGAAGTGCATGTTTGAGGCAGACCTACTAGGGTGAATCACCACTTTCTTGACCTGCAGCTGCTAAGTCCACCACTGAGATCAGCCCAAATCTATAGCCACAATGTCAATGCAGTACGCTTGTGCATAACTGTTTTGATCTGACCTACTGTTCATTTCTGCAATTTTGTCATAACACGTGTCCACAGGACATGAGTATGCTGATGTCTCAAGACCTACTTTCTAGGTCATTCTGGGAAACTTCTTCAGCAATTCTGTAAAACTAACCCTTGCCTGGACTTTCCAGGATCAGTGCCATTACTGTTTTCACTAGAGCAAATATATAACAAGAGTGAATTACAAGCAACAAGACAGCAGGAGTTTAAAATGGAATATTTTTTAATCCTGACATGTAACTGAAAAAGTCTCTCCATGCAAGCTCTCCATGGAGCCTGCTTGACTTTCTGCCTCAACAAAATCTAATTAAAAGACTGGAAACCAGAGCACAAAGACAGATCAAAAGAGACAAACAGTATTTTGGCTATGATGTCACATCCAAAGTAGCTTCAAGGTTTTATGAGGTAAGAGGTAAAGCTCGTTATAGTTTTAGGTCTCAAATTATGCTTTAAAAGCTATGAGAACTTTACTTAATCGGGGACATTTTTATTACAGTTTTCTCTTGGTGTAAGACAATTTTACACAACAGTAAACAAATAATGCAACTGTGTGTAAAAAAAAATGCATAACACTAGGGTAAAGATTAGAGGATGCTGGAGTATACTGTGGAGATCTGACAAGTCTTTGCCAACCAAACACAAAAAAAACCAACCTAAACAAGACAGATAAGCTTTACCTTCAATACAATTATATGTTTTAATATATTCCTGTCCTGCCCCCTTGTGTTAAAAGAAGGAACTGCAACAGTAGAACCGTCGTGAGAGAACAGGAGCTGTAAACCAGCACTTTGAAGTCTCATCATGGTAGATTACTGCAGCCTTCAGACAAATTTCCTGGCCAAAGCAACCATTTGACAGATACACTAAGAAAGAGAAAGTCAGTGTAATGACTGTGAAACATAAATATGAACTTTATTCAAAATCAAAGGACAAACAGTAACAATGATCTATCAACAAAAAAGTTTAAGAAAAAGAAAAAAAAACAAAAAACCACAAACTGTACATATGACCATTGTAAATGTGCATATGAGTTTCTGGGGTATAAACCCCAGGTAATACTTTACTCTTTAGCTTCTTAGATCCTCTCCAAGTACAACCAACAAACACTGACTACGTTGACTACATTAAGTGACAGAAACCCGCCGATAAGCGGCTTTTTTTTTAAAAAAAAAAATCAACGTTGTCAGTCTTCATCATCAGTGCTGTACAGAGAGGAGCTGTCATCAGTGAAGTTCAGCAGAGGTGAGGAGGAGGACGACGGAGAAGAGGAAGAGGAGCCCCAGCTCTCCTCCGGCGACTCCATGGACTGAGAGTCGTAGGAAAGCATAGATAGATCACTGCTGTTGTCACTCTCGTCGTCATGGATCACCACCACGGCTGGAGACGGCGCTTTTGACTGGACTGAACACAAACACAGATTTAGGACAGAGTTAGGGTCAGCGCAAATTCATCACCGCTGGTTCAGGTGAGTTCACAGCCCTGGTTGTGACAGAATTACCTTTCCGTTAAAGGCCACTATTTAGCTTTGAGAATGAAATAAACAATGGTAATGTGCCATAAGGACTTGTTTCAGCCCTGTCTTTGGTTCAGCGCCCTCTGTTTTTTTTTAACGGCTTGGATGTCAGGATATTATTTGGGTGGCACACCATTCTCAGCACAGCAGACAGACTAACATGGCCATGGCATTTGCAGTCCTGTGGTCACAAACTGACCGTTGATGAGGCGCTAGAGGGTGACTAACCAAAACCGTGCATAGAAACAGGCGGGTCATAGTCTCCAACTGTCCATCAACGAGGTAGGTGCTACTAATACAGAGGCCGGTGAGTGTACAGGACATTGTAAAGAAATCTTTCCTTTTTATATTGTTTTCTAGAAAATTAAAAAAAAACAGACGAATAACTAAGCGTAAAGGATTGTAGGTATTCGGTGGAGCTGAGCGAGGACACGCACCTCTCACCTTTCCTCTGGGCTATGAGTGCCCGGCGTCTGTGCTTCATGTCCACGCTGAGGTTCTCCACCATGCGGTCGATGCAGTTGTCCAGCACCAGAGAGCGAGTCTGAGACTGAATGGCCTGTCTGCAGATGGGACACTCATCCTTACGCTGCCGCCATTCACCTATACAGTGCTGGCAGAAACTATGGGCGCAGCTAAGAGTCACTGCCTGAGATCAGAGTTTGACACGTGAAGGGGAGGGGAAAGAGGGGAGGGTGAGTGAGAAAGACAGACAGACAGACACATAGAGAAAGAATTTTAAATTTCCTGTCTTATAAAAAGATCAACAGCCGGTCTTTATTTTAACAAACCTAAGTACGGTATGCAACTGTTAGTCAGCAGATACATAATGGCATGAATAAGGAGAGGGCTGTCCTGACTGGTCCAGTGAAGGGAAAAGACGTTCTCTCTCTAATGCTGACGTGTCCCATCCTTCAGTTTAGCACAATTATCGGATCTCTCACCGTCATGAAGCAAACGTTTTTACAAACAATAAGGGTGACAGAGTCTGATCCAGAGAGGTGCAGTACAGGGCAGAATTTCTTAGTAAGCTGATAACATTAAGCCAAAAGCCAAGGCGGTCCAACAGGAATGCTCCCTCTCGTGCTCCTGAAAGGAAGGTTTGACTGTTATTCAGGAAACTTGCCTACGTTTCCTCGTTTGGTGTTTTACCTCAATGAAGAGCTCGGAACAGATGATGCACTGAAGTTCATTTTCAAGAACCTCCGTCATCTGTGTCACCACTTCCTCCTTCTGAGCCCTGGCCTTCTCTTTCTCCTCCTGCAAAAAAAATGGTCCAACTTGTCAGATTTTGCCAATTTTTTTTTCTTTTTTTGAACTGAGTTACTGGCCTTGTTCTTTGAACTGTGTTCACATGGCTGCAAAGCAAAGAGAAATTTGGAAACAGTTCTGGAACTTACAACAAAATGTCTGAAAACATATGGATGGTTCAGATCCCACTTGGATCCTTGCTACTGATGATCGTCATGGCTTATAAGATAAAGTTGTCGACTAAAAAAACAGAGGACCCGACACACGCAATATCCTTATGTTGTAAAAACATTTATAAATATTGTGTGTTTCCTCATTTGTGAATCTGACCTGATGTGGTCACAGTTATCTGCGTAATCAGATAATGACCTTGTGCTCTTGTTTACACAATGGTTTAGAATTCCCCTAGACATAGTCATGTGTTGAGTCTAGCTGTGAGGGCATGTGTAAATTCTTTCAGTAGCATGACAGGTTTTTTAAATGTTTGTCTAGTGTTGTAGTGGGCATGTGATTTTTTTGACATTGAAAAATTCAGGAAAGCTATCGTTCTGTTGTACTCTTTCATTCAACGATTTGGTATTTGCTGGGGAAATTTCACACATTCTTTCCATGTTTTTTCCCTACCTGTAGAGCAAATTATTACTATAAAAAAACATCCAAAACATTTAAGTCAATAACAAATGTCTAAGTCAATCAGTTGGCTATGACAGTTATTCAGGTAATTTGACACTGAAATGTTGCACCAACATGTGGAGAATGACAACTGAAATGTAGGTTGCGTGGTTTAGAAAAACTTGGTCACCTAATGATGAACATTATCCCTTACAATTACACGTATGGACCTTTTGAAAGACAAACCTCTTTACATCATCAGAAAAGTCTACCTGCACCAAACAACATTGAGAAAAATGAGGTACAGATACTGGTTAAATTTTATCATACCCTGCCAGACCTTAGTTCACCTACCTTGGTAACCTCCAGCTCCTTATCTTTTGCTTGAAGGATCTCTTCAAAACCTGTCCTAGCATGCTTTAGCTCCTCTATCACTTTCCGGTGCTGGAAAAGTCACAAAGTAGAGGTTACAGGTTCAAAAGAAAGGACAGAAAAAGAAGACTGGAAGGTACTGGTGTCACCTTGAAGCCTTTTCGACGTGGCCCCTTACCTCTCTTAATGCTTCTTCTAACTGCTTCTTCAAACCGTCCTCATTTTGTTGGGCTTTCTCCATCTTGCATCAAAGACAAAACACCATCAAATTATTAACTAGGATAGCCGACGGACACAGACGAAAACGATCATCACCGCAAGTACAGTTGTGCAGTGGAGAGAACATGTTTTGTTTGTTTGCCTATATAGTTCTGAGAGACTGGACTGAGCTATAAATCCCAACAGATGTTGCTGTTTAGGGAAATCATGTTGTATATATTGTAATCTCACTACTTCCAGCACTACCATAAATTAAACTGTGTATTAGACTTTGAAATAAAAGTTCATTTAAATTGAAATACTGCTTTACAACTCTGCGGAAATCACTATTTTGTTATAACTGTGTGTCAGGTGAAAGGACATTGTTTGTCAGTTCATTTATAGGTTCTTGGTTTAAATGTTATTGCTAAACCCAACTGTGCCGGAGACAGTACTGACGCCTCACCTCTAGCCGCCTCTCTTCCTCGCAGAAGGACTTCTCTAGGCTCTCCATACGTCGCAGCGCCTGCTCCCTCTGCTGACGCAGCTGGCTTCGTAACAGCTCCAACTGCGCCTGGAGCTTCTGCATCTCCTGCTCGCACCCCGGATTCTGCCGCTGTTTCGCCTCCAGCTCGGCCGCCTTCTTCTGCGTGTCGCCCATGTGCTCCTTCAGCTCAAGCAGGCTCTTGTTGTACCTTTGAAACGTGGCCAGGTCTCTACCGTTGCTGCTGTTTGAATTCGTAACCCTGTGGCTGGGTCCTGCTTCCTCGGATGGCTTGGAAACCAGTCTGTCACCAGTCTGCCCTGCTGTGGGGCAGGGGTGAGCGTGGGACTTGTCAGTGGCGGAGCTGCGGTATAACTTGGATTTGGAGTCCAGGATGGTGCAAGGCTCCATTTCATCAGCACTTAATTTGCGCTTGGTCTTTTTAGGTTTGAAAGAAGAGGTAGAGGTGGAGTTTGTCTCAGCGCTGGTACCCTTTGAAAGAAATCTCTTGACGTCTTCAAAATGACGGTGAACTAGGATGTACTCAAATTCCACTGGGCTGCCGTCCAGGGGCACCCCAAATCGTACAACGTCCCCCTGCTGCAGCAGGTGGGCTTTTCTGGCAGATATCCGCTGCCCATTCACCCACACACCATTGAGACTCTGAGAGGTTAGAGAAATTTTTGGAACTATGCTGATGAATGGGCAACCAAGTGATGCAATACTTCTGTGTAAACTTGTTGTTATTCTGAGGTTTAGTTTCATATTTATTCATGGACTTATCCATGGCGTTTAACCAATAATATGTGCCATCATATACATACATACACACACATTCATATGTCTGCGTGTCTTTGGGGGTGTAGAGAGAGAGAGAGAGAGAGATGTAGATATATAGATATATAAACATCATGTATTAAAGGCTGAGACAGAGACAACCACATACCCCAGAATCAGTCACTGTCCACTGGCCATCGTCCTTCTGTTTGAACACACAGTGGTTCCTGGATATCATCAGGGGACAGCTTGCAGACAGTATCTGATGAGTGACATTGAGGCCACGTCCAACTGTAACCTTGTGGAGACCAATAAATTAAGGTAGAGCTGTTTCAAGGGCAAGTGTGGTTAACACTAAAAAAAACACACAGTCAGTTATATTTACTTTTTTCTTTCTGGTATTTTCTATTAGTGTAACTGGTCGGTTGTTACATGTCTAGACGGCTACTGCAGCGACCACATAGTTTCCCACTGGTATCAATTAAGTAGCCATCCATTCACCTAGCGTTGACTTAAACAGTATTCAATACCGTTACATTTACTGCTACACAGAGACTAGCAGACTACTTGGCCACCTTCCCCAGCTTACAAGCACTGTTTTTCCTGTGTTCTCAATACTGGAGTAACGTTCGCAACACATGAAACTTCACTAATTAAATTGTAAACAATGGACAAACGTGAAACCTGAGCAGGGAGCTGCAGCTAGCTAAGCCAGTTAGCTTATCTACTTTAGCCTGCTAGTTTGTATCGAGATGTAATTGCGCATATCGTTTTTGGCAAGTCGTCTGCTGCTACATCATGTTGATATAACTTGCTAAAACTTATCTGCACCATCCATTTATTGCAATACCGGGCATCGTTACATTAAATACCCCAGTATTACAGCAAACCATCCTAATTAGCTTCTGAGTTAGCTAACGTTACCTCTGAATTTTCAAACAACTGGAGCCAGTCGTGGTCTTTTCCAACCCGCTGCAGACACCAAACTTTGTCCTTTGTGGCTTCATCTTTTTCAGTAGTTAAAGAATTCGAGCCGACGGCCAGTTCCATCGTTTGAGCTCCTGTTTCCATTGCTATACTGGCTAACTCATAGCCATTATGCTCAAGTTTTTGTCCTGGTCTGACAGTGTCACATCCCACAATGCTTCACTCCAAAACTTTCAGCGTGTCTGGAAGGAAGGAAGTCACAAGTCAGATGAATTTTGAAAAACCATTGGAGCTAATCGATACAGGCAGACATAAGGATCTCTGCACAGAAACAGAAAACTTTGGTCAGACACTCCAGTAATGAACACTATTGCTGGGCAAGCTGCTTACAAAATGTAAGAAGCTTAGCTACCGGTTACTCCCGAAATAACCTTGCTGCACTCTATAAAAATGATTCAGAAATAGCAAACTACACTACAAACTACATGGCAAATATAAACTGCTGCATAGAAGCGAACTCATAATTCATGTCGTCTCTGAGGATAATTAAAAATAACGATGGTACGCTGCCAGTCAAACAATTTGAGCTTAAAATTGTTTAATCACAAAAGATACAAAATACCTGTTTTTATTGCACTTGCCTTAAAGGACTGGTTCTGAATCAAATGTAAGAACACCTCAAGAGATGATACAACATAAAACAGTAAGGTATTTTGCCAAAAATAACACAGTTACAATATATAAAGAGTATCAGTTTTTGTGTGTTGTGTGTGTGTAGCCTATCAGAGGTGCTCACTCACGAAGCACAGTATAAATTGTTCAAAATTTCTATCAGGGAGCAGGTTTCTCTTGTAGCGGCGCCAGTGCTATAATCTGTTGAACACCGTATCTAACTATTTTAAATAACATTATGCTGTGCTAATGTTTTACAACCACCGTCTCCGACAAGCTGTTTTAGATGTCGCTAGGGTTTAACGTCAATATCGAGCAAAACTGTATTGGTATGTGAGATCAGTGATTGTTATTTTTTATCATTATTTTTATGTAGGTGTCTAAATTTGTTACTACTGTAAATTCAGTTTTTTAAAAAATAACCTCAATACACAAAGTTGCACTTAGCATGACAATTATTTTTCATATTGAGACAGGGAATAAGTTTTAATATATATTTTCAAACTTTTAATAGTAGCAGTTCCTCAGTTACTCAGTGAATCATTTTTAATCATTTCTCATTGCACACCGTTCTCAGAATATATGGGCTATGCACGATAGCCTATGCAGACAATATTTTTTCATTTTCTTTGAACAAAGAAAAATGACAGAATATTTATGGTGCATTAACCAAGTTTGACAATACTTGTTGTGCTTTCTTGTGAGATCAACAACCAGTATGTGTTGAAGAGATACGGTACTATGATATGGGAAATGGATGCGCATTGATACATTTCAACATTATGATTTACAGCTACAACACAATCGTCAATGAGTCAAAAAACCAAAAATAAACAAAACAAAAATGATTTTGCATGGACCTGTATTTAAAGGCTCCTTCCTGCAAATTGACAACTCCTCTGAAATACAGTTGACTAACATGATGTATTCTCAGTACGATGTGTACAATTTAAAAAAACAAAACAAAACAAAACCCCCCAGACAATTTGTGATAATGAAGTTGATTACTCATGTTTTTTGCAACAATAAACCAAGACGTATTAAGGTATCTTTGGCTCAAAGAACAAACAAAGAAAAAAAAAAAACAAAACCCCTTGAAATAATTCTGAAGTATGGCTTTCACTGTTCCAACAATCAGTATGCTTACAACTCATAAACCAAAATTAGAGAGATCTTTTTATAGTGCTTCATTACCCGTAAAACAGGAAATCTCATGGAGGCTTTTGCATACACACCCAGACCCACACACCATAAAAGGCTTATCTTCAGTCAAACTTCTGAGTCTACTTAGATTTGTATTGAGCCATGGCTCATTACACATAAAGCTTTGGCAACTTGACCAAACGTGACAGTTGTATAACACCCGAGAAAATGCAAAGTACAAAGGCACATAGAGAAAACAGACTTGCTTTGTGGACAAGCAAATTAGGTCAGATCGGGTAAAGAGAAGAAGATTGTGGTTTTGAAATATCAATAGTATCTATAAAAGGATCTATAAAAGAAAAAAACAAAACCAGTGAGATGACCGAAGAGTTATCACGATAAGAAAAGGCAACCCTTGATCTCATGAAACATACCACTCAGCATTTTCGTAGTGCCTCTCCCCATGCCCATGTTTTCACTGTTTGGACTGTAGCCCTGCTCAGTTTAAAAGAAAACTACATTCATACTTTTAAAAGTCAGTACAACAGTATTATGCATTTGAAGCAGACACTTGAGAAATGACAGATACTATAATAAATATTGAAAAACGACATTTTAAATGCCATGTACAGAATGAAGCACATGATTGTCTGTGTCTTGACCATTTCAAAATTTCGATAAGAACACGCATGCAGTGCATTCAGACTAAGGAAGCAGTTCACAAGTATGAAAACAACAGCATGCTCGGAGTAGAAGGAAACTCGGATGACAGAAGACTCGCAATATCAAACAGAAATATGCAAATGCAAAAGTTAAACATTTTCTTTGTGTAGTCATAATTCCCTTAAACAACATAAAGAAAAAAATTCCAGTTCCCTTCCTTTGTTGGGTCATGACACCTTCTCTTTTAATTCCAACATAGGAATGTTGCATTTATGGAATGTTTTGAGAAACGTTTATATTACTTCTGATATATCGATGATAATATTGCACATATCCTGAAGGCAGATCCAATCAAATATAGTGCCATGAAAATCAAGAAGCTAGTCATGCTTGGCATTTGGTCCCAATGCTCACAGGTATAAGTGAGACGTGGTGTCAAAGTACTTTAAAATAAATCTGAACAACAACTTTTAAAAAAGGGTTTTTAGAGACAACAACAATTTTTCTGTCTTGCTGAAGGCACATCTGGTTATAAATGAAGTTATAAAAAGAAGTAAGAAAATAGTTTGCTCCTTTCATACCGCACATTGTAATAAAGCAACTTTAAATGCATACAAATCCACCAGTTTTATGGTCCAGTTTTTCCTGACTGTTTTAACACCATTTATGGCTTCTAAACTAATTTTCACACCTTTGGGATACTTAAAAGATTTACAAATGGCTTAAACTAGCAACCTGTCACCCTGCAATGGCACTTACATTTGAAGAAATTTAACAAAACAAAACAAAACAAAAACCTCAAGACTAATACAAAGCTTTTGGCTCAGAGTCGTTTGGCATAGTTCTTGCACAAGACATGATCGCGGACATCTCCCCACCCTCCATTCTTCATGTGAGGTTTGTGTTCCACTGGTCTCTGGGTAGTTACAGAAAGGGCTTGAGGAAAAAGGGAGGATTGAACCTGCTTAAGTGCCTCCTCAACTTTCTGTTGGGCCATTTCTGGCCGACAGGCATCTTTCTGGTGCAGGCCGCAGTCACCTGTGTGAAGAATCCTGGTTCCTTTAGCTGCTAGAACCTTCAGAGGTTTTGAGATACATGTACCAGATAGGTTTTGGAGGGTCCAGTCCCAGTTGTAGTCATCATAGGTGCAAAACTCATTGTTGCAACCCATTAACTTATAGTAGACCTCCCTTGTGATGCCCATTCCCAAATTGTGTTTGGTTGACATCCAACCCCCTGTCTCCGTCTTGTCTGTCAGTTCTGAGAAGCGAGAAACACCGTCATGGTTGCCTATGGCCAGGATGTCACAATCCTCACATGCAGTTCTCTTGAGCTCAGACATGGCCTTGAAAAAGCGATATAAATCTGGAAGAACGTAATTGTCCTCCTCCATAAAAATAGCAAATCCACTGTATCCCTGAAGTGCCCGCACTCGTTCAAAGACGAAATGAAGTTTCCACCACCAGTGATGTTTGGTTTGTGTTATGGATGCTTCCCTGTAATGGCCATAAGAATCTGGATGTTCTGCATTGAGGCATCCCGTTTTTAAAGCATTGTCCTTGGATATGTCTCTGGGACAGTCTTTTGGGTCCTGCCCTGGGAATTCATTGGGATACAGCTGTGTACTGTAAGGGAAGTAAATCTGTAGCACTTTGCAGAATGTTATGCCCTTCACTATATCTGCAATTTCCTCCGAGAAATAATCGTGACTGAAAATCACAAGGAAATGGTTGACATTGACTGCTTTTTCCAAAGACTGTACCAACATTTTGAGGTAAGCTGGTCGGTTGTGAACTTGCACAACAATCACCAGTTGTGGCTCTCCCGGAAACTTGTCAGCATTCTGAATGAATTGCCTGTAGTTGCTGTCGTACACCGACGCCTTCATGTTGAAGATGGTACCATACTGAAACTTATTAATAACCAAAGCTTGTGTACTCTCGTGTGAACCACTCTCAGCAGCATTGTTTTCATTTGAAACTCCAAGTTTGGTATATAAAAATATTAACACAATTAACTTAACTACCACAAAGACAAATACGTTTTTCTTCAAGAGTCGAAATCTCATTTTTTGTTTGTTTCTGTAAAGATTTAAGAAAAGTGACCAAAAATACCCACAGTTATCGCGTTATGAATCAATCGTAGCGTATCGATGGCACGACAAGCAACATCTGACATCTGATAGTCGACTATAAATAGTCTCCATAATATGATCGGGTTTCCACTGGATGCACAACCTTTACGGTGGTATCGGCTTGTGTTGACACGAACATCTGTCATGGAAGGTGATATCGTTGGCTGCTATTTCGATTCACACGTTGTGAAATGCCACCTGTAGGAAAGCAAACAGCAAGTGAAAAAAGTTACTTCTTGTTAACAACAAAATGTCACACTATTTTATCCTAAATAAGCAATTTTCACATCCACTTACCTAGCAGGGGTTTCATGTGTTTAAAACCAGGAAGAGGAAGACTGTACGACGTTGTAAAGTAGGTTGCCTTTCGGCATAAATTGACTGCTGACGTGTACTTTCCAGCCAACAGGATCAGACAAAACTAGACGTTCAAACATCATTCTCCTATCGTTGCCTGTGAAACAAGAGTTGGGACCGGCCCGCCTGAAAGTTTAGAGGAGAACAGAGTTAAAAAGATACGGAGAAAGAGAGATGAGAGGGGATTGATAAAATATTTCCTCAGATAGTAATACACTACTTTTATATTTTTTTTGCACTGCACAAAGGTATTCATGGTGTGCAGGTCAAACAGTTATCCAGTTTCAATACTTTTGCAATACCCCTCTTATCTCGTTTTACATGACATGTCGATTGTCGATTTCGGCTAGTGAATTTGCATATACCTGTAAGTGGACTAAATAGCCAATTAATAAAGATCTGCACTCAGAATAGCACATTTATGTAATTGCTCCACAAAGGCAAATAACAACGGCGATCTAGTCAATCTGCAGTCTGTAGTTTTGGACTGGTGTTTGTGTGTGTGTGTTTGAGAAAGAGTTGTTTTTTATTGTGTAGGCCTACTTTGCATATTGAAGTCATTACAAAAGAGTGAGAAGTGAAGGTTGACTGAACAGGCTTCTCGAAACTCCCATGCTGTGCCATCTTCATTCAAATATGGTTTTATTTTTAAAATGTATCACATCGTTTGTATTTCCCATGCAAACAGCTGTACAAGTCTGAATTGAACCAGACCTATCACATGCCTGGTAAGAAACATCCACTCTCTCTAAGCTAAAACGACTATAAACTGTTTTTACTTCAAACAAGCATGTGGCTATACGTGGATGCAATTTAATATTTTACCTCTAGATGGCAAAACAGGTACATTAGACTTTCTGTAATGGACATGCTTCCAAAACTTAAATGTTTTCATGAGTTTTCCGTGACTCTGCAGCATTTACCTTTTAAAATTTAAGAGGAAATCAATAAAATTTCTTTGTGAAAGAAATCCATTATTTTGAGCTCCATGCTGACGCACACCTTTGCTTGCACAAGCACTACAAATCCTTGTCTGACTGACCTCAGGAAGCAGAAAGGGTGGGACGGGGCATTAAATATCCTGTATCTGGTCTCAGGCTATTCACAAAAATGAACGTAATTCACAAACTTGTCATGCAATTTGCGCTTCAGTCGTGAGACCTCACTTGTCGCAGATGTGACATCTGGAAAAAATTTTGAGTTAGGTAAACTTGGCTAAACTCAGCGATTATTATTAGTTTACTTGTTGAGGTTGCATAAAGATCAGTTATGATGCAAAGTAGACCACAGTTAAGGAAAAAAGGCAATCTAATAATCGGACATTGCAAATGGTTAATTAAATCTTTCCAAGTGGTGTCAGTTGCAGAGAACCATGCAGTGTGTGTGAAAAAAACAGAGTACTGGCATTAGACCTGAGCTTAGACCAGTAAGTAACCGCCAGAGAAGAAAGACAGCATTCTATGTTCAACTATTATGTTTGATTCACTTTAAATGTAAGATCATTTGTGTGACGGAGCCCTTGGCCTGGAATGCTAAATATTTTCACAAACACAGGCCATCTGGAAGTGCTCTGTACGCCACCTCTCCTGAGTTGGAAAGAGAATCATGGTGAATGCTGTGAGCAAATACAAACTCCCTTCGCTTTATCATTCCACAGTTTATACATTCCTTGTACTTATAGAGATTTTTATGACACAGGAGAATGTGCTAATAACTGTGTGCCACGTGTTACACTGATTTTAAACACTAGGAAACTGAGAGTTTCTCCACGCTCTGTCGCACTGGCCTTGTCCAAATATATACCAAGTACATGCAAATCTTTGGTACCAAACAGCACTGGCTAGTGTGGAAGTACCACCCTACGATTATTTTTTTAAAACAGTGTTCACAATTAGTGAACACTTTAGCGGGGAAATGTATTGCATTGAAATTTCACTGATAGGGTGTTAACACAACAAGGGCTTGCAGACTGTTGTGGTTTTTGTGTTACTTATGGAACAGCACATGCTATTTTCCGATGTGTATGACAAGCATTTGAAAATGGAATAATTTTATCATCAGAAATGTATGCTTTATAACTCAGTCAATAACACTGACAATTTCCAGTTGATTCATTCAGCAAGATAGAACTGAAGAATGAAGCCCTTACCTGTCTGTAACCGATCTAATTGTCATTGCTGACCACAGCCTTCATTTGCACTTTAAAAAGTTGTCATCATTGTTATTATGGTTACATATCACAAAACAGGATCAAGATCACTTGACAGATTTCTTGGAAAATCTTGGTGAGAGCTGAGTGAAAATGCATCAAAATGCAAAGTGTGGTATTTTCTGTATTTTTTTTTTTTGGAGAGACAAATCCAGTCACCTCTGCCCCACTTGAAATGAGACCGTTTCCTCACTAACTCTACAGTACATCACATCTAATTTATTCCTTGTGGTTAATGAAATTGGAATACTGAATGAAAAAAAAAAATCTGTTTTCTCAGCAGTCATTTTTGTTTCATCTTTATTTACTTGGCTCTAAAAGAATGGTCTCATTGATTTTTGGGCCAGAATACATTTAGGCAACAGAATGCTATTCTGAAGTATTTCCAGAATAAGCTGTTGGAAGAATGCCATCTCTACCATAAATCACTACCATGTGGGTACTGAGTTAGGATGAACATGTAATCCAGTTGAATCATTTCTTAAAACTCTCCCTTTTTCCACAGAGTCCTCAATATTTTATCTCTCTTATAAGGAAATTATACTGGGGGTCTAAGGGTTACCATTTACTTGGTGAGAAATCATAGACTGTATCTCTGTCAAGGAGAAGTTCTCCTTACATTTCCATACTTCTCCTTACCTCGACATTCTTCTCCATAAAATGTAGTGGGATTCTTAATTCAAAAGCTGAGGCATTAGCACATATGTAATCGTCTTCTAATCAGTGAATTTACACCCAAAATGGATAAGATGATTAACGTAAACCGTGACATTTCAATATAAAGTGCTACTCAGAAGTGATCCATTCCACAGAGAAGGTCTAAGTCACTACAACTGGAAATGTGAAAGCAAACTTTGCCAAAGCACACTGTGATTAACAGTTTCCACACATAATTTTATGATGATACTTTTCTTTTGAAATCTTTTGTAAACTTCTCCATGTGTGAACAATCACCAGGCTTGAACTGCCATCTAGAAAACATAACATATATATATATATATATATCCATCCCCTTAAGAAGGGATGAAGAGGAAGACAAATATGGAATTTGTAAGCTCATAACAAAGGCAGCTGTTTCGAATCAGTTTAAAGCTATGATAACAGTCATGGTCATTCAGAGAAAAAAAGGAAGGACAGGGGGTTAGTGATATAATCAGGGTGGAAATGCAGTGCATTCACACTGTGCTCCACCAGTCTGTGACGTGAATGAATGAGTGATGAGTGAAATCAGATGAGTGTGAATTCTGTGGTTACGTCTTTGGGTAATTACGTCTCTGTGTTTGTGTCAGGTGGAACAACACACAAAGAGAAAAGGAAAGACTCTTTAGGTGTGGTTTTATAGAAGGATGTGACATCATTTAAAAAAGAGGCAACTTATTGAATTAAAGAGGTATTTCATAGGTTTATATTACTTCATCATAAGGCAAGTACTTACGCTGATTCTGCTCTGCAGGATGTAACTGAGCATAAAGTAGATAATCTTGGTGGTTATTTAGAGCTTTCTCTGAAGAGGTATGGTCATCTAGGATAATTTACTTTCTCTTACTCATACAACTGTTCTTAATCACTTATACAAATGATTAAATAATCACAGTTTTATCATTTTACCTATTGGAAATTAAACTCTCAAACAGGGGTGTCGCTGAAAATTCTGGGCCCTATAAAAGAGTATAATATACTTATGATGATGACGACGACAATAATAATAATAATAATAATAATAATAATAATAATAATAATAATAATAATAATAATAATAATATGAGGGTTCTATGAGGGCCCAGTGTCACTGCTGGGCCCTTGGAATTGTCCTAACTTTTTCCCCCCTTACGGTGCCCCTGCTCTCAAATATTACACAATCAATGTGTCCTACTCAGTAAAGATCATATATAAGCTCTCTGTCCTGGAATAAGGCATGTAGCATAACTGTAATGAAAACACTGCAGGGAGGTGCATTCCTCTCATAAGCAGATGAGTCATTCTAAAGGTTTTAGTAAAGCTAACGTTGTTCGAACCAGGCCAGTGACTGCTTTAGCATAAACAAAGGAAAGAAGCTGATTTTAGTACAATGGCTGTAAATAGCTGGTATTGTTAGATACAGTGTTCCTTAAATAAAGGACTGATTCAACTTGTATCCGTTCATTCTACGAACAATTGAAACTCCAGACATTTTACACACTTGACTATGCTAAATCCAGTGTACTAATGGTGTACTCTGAGAAAGAGAAAGGAACAGATCATTTATTTAGAGCCATTTAGGCCATGGACAGTTTAAGGTTCATATGTTTACGGGAAAGCAGAGGCTGATGACAGCTGGACTTGGGTAGAGGGCGGTGTGCAAGTCAAGTAGTGTCTTCGTATTGTTTGTGAAATACAAGATGGGAACAGCCCATTGAAACACTTTCAACACTGGTCAAAGGAGGAGAAAGAGAGAGAACACTCAGTTGTTTAAGTAAACATTTTGGTTCATATATCCATTGCGGTTATAAAAGTTAATCATAACTGGCAGGCCAAACCATTTAATGACGTCTGTTATAACATGTTAATTTTTTATGGAAAATTATTGAAATGCCAGTGAACATTTTGTGGCTTTAAAATTACATGGTTGTCTAAATTTGGAAGGCCTCAGTGGCATGGCTGTTCTATCAGGGTTTTTTTTTGTTTTAAACGGTTTTACTGAGTTTTGCACCAATGCGCTTTAATCACTTCAACACAAGAGGCAGAAGGAACTTGTTTTTGTTCTGTAAACCAAATATCTAGCTTCTTGAGTTTAGGAAATTCAGTTCCTGTGAAATATTTTCAGAAACAAATCCTATCCCATTCACATTGTGTATATTCCAGTTTAAAAACAAGCAAAACCATGAAATATTAGATATGACATTCAAACACTGTTTGCTTCGAATGGAATTTCTGCCCTCTTTTCAGTAGAGAATTTCAGTAGATCTCTTTCTGGTTAAGTTGCGTGAAAGGCCGGCATGAGTGACTTTATTTTCCTTCTGAAAAATGATGAAAACATCCTCTACACCACTTTGGTGCTCGCCGTTGTGTAAAACGGTTCGAGTATTGATGATTCCGCCCATTCTTTTCCAGTCTGGTACATGACAGAATAGAACCATATGGCAGATAAATTGATAACATTAAGAATGGATCGTTGTTTTAAAAATGATGCAATCATGTGGTTTAGAAGGAGTTTAGACACACAACACAAAAGCAAATATGTAATGCCTTAGGAAATAACCTGAAAAAAAGGAAGTAGAATGGAGCAGAGAACAAATTGTTCAAATGAATTTCTTCATAATTTTGACAGGAGTTTATTCAAACTCCTCCAATGTGTTTTTATAAAGGATATGTCTGGTACACGTGGTTTATGTGGTACTTATGTAACCTTTGCAGCTGTTCCTAATTCTCCAAAGACTTTTAGTGCCATCACTCAAATATATCTCTGTCTGCCATCTGGTTTTTTTAACTGTCGTGAACTGAAGACCTGCCCAATTTATGTTTCTTCGTTCGCTTAGTTTGCACTTCTTATTATAGTCGTTTTCCACAGCTTAGTTAACAAGTACTCTCTGTTTTCATCATATACAATATTGTTTTTCAGTCTTTCAAACTACAAGGAGCAAATATAACGCAAGAGGTAATGAGTTTTGATGAGTAGTTTTGCTGTTTTTATGGCATCTAAAACCATCAGCCTTTTGCCGTTGTCTGTTCTCGTATTTTAAAGAGAGACCCATTTAGTACTTTGAAGCAGTCTCTAAAATAAATTGCATGTTATGAACCACATTAGGTTCCAATAGCTTTGGAATGCAATGAAAACACTGACACAAGATTAAGAGGGTGGCTGTCCAACATCTGTTTTGAATCTTTCACAATTATAAGATCGTTATAGCATATCAAGAAAACTCACTAATGAATCGCCAACCAAACCGAATTCTATATATTTTCAAATCGTTTTTTTAAAAATAGTATTTTTACCAGATTTTGACACATTCCTATAGATAGTTGGCTAACATAAGGTGAGATTATATGCTCTCCTTCAATTGTCCTCCTTCCTTTCAGGACGCTACTGCTTTAGGGCAGTGTCATCCAGCCCTGTCCTCAAGGCCCCACTTGACCTGCAAATGTTTCGTTCAGCTCTGCACAAACAGATCTGATTAAACAAAGCACGCCTGATTAGCCAAATATCAATGGTTCAATTGAATCAGGGGTGCCACCATATGGCTTGGAACAGAAGTATGTGTTTCGTGAGGGGTGGGTTGGCAGTGGGGCTGAGAAAATGTGGGTACGGGGCTAAAACAAAAGTGTATAAAACCTTGGGATCTGGGCTGAGAAATACCACTTTTTGTGTTATTTCCTTTCCTGATAGGATGCACCTTTAATTTTGAGGCAGCACCAGCAAATCTCCATCAATAAGCTCGAACCAACAGGTCATTATTTTTTTTATTTAAGCATGCAGTGCTTCCAAACACCTAATTTCATACTGTCCCCAATGCCCTCTGTATCCTCTCCATCACATGCAATACCTCGGTTTTTCCAGGAGAGTGAACAGTGCGTAGTGAGTCTATTGTAATATCCAGTCGTCAGTTAACAAAACTATTCATTGCAGGATGATGAGTAGCAGACTTGCACAACAATTCTAGGGAAACTGTGAGGACAAATTCATCATTCCTAAATACACGATCTTATAAATAATGAAACACTTTTTGTTTTCTCTCTTCCTATTTTGTGAACTGGGACTTGCACACGTGTAAGCAAGGTTGAGGCGTTTGGTATCAGAAGAAATGTCAAGGGGTCTGCAAGGACAAAAACTAAAAATACAAGCGTGATCAGTGCACTTAACTTTTCAACAGGGTCATTTTAAACAGCAGAGAAAACACAAAGGGCCTCCAAGTGCTTAAGTATATTCTCAGTTCAACTGAAACGTAGTAACAATACTCTGAAGGGAGTTGAAGGGCATTTTCAGGACAACGAGGCACTGAGGAAATGTACTGTGCCCCTGTAACTGCATGGATGAAACTGGGGCTGCTAAAATGAAAAATAAAATAAAAAAGATGATCATTGCTGGTTGAGGGTTCTTTTCCAGTCGTTAAATTTGGATTGATGTAGATCCAAACAGCATAGAAACAAATTAACTTAAGTGGATGCACACAGAAAAAAAACATGTAGGCCTACATGAAACTAAAATAAAATTACACATCGCCTCAAAGTAAGGTTTTTGGAGTCTTTTATTCAGTTCAGAATAACTTTGATGGAGCACCTTGGACTGTATGATGATATATTGCAATAAATGCTCTGTATCATGTGTTATTTGTTGCTACAGAGTTTACAGCTCATTTTTCCTTAGTAATCCTCTGAAGAGCCAACACAGTAAAATGGCAAATAGTAAACCTTGTTGCCCTACTGTGCAGACACAATTATCTCAGCCAGTGGTGTGATTTGAGAACACAACTTAGTTCTGTGAACCGTTTTGATTTTCCATCTATAACAAATATTAATGGGCAATAAAAACCAATATATTTCAAGTTTTGGCTTCTCAAGGGAACTTTGGCTTACCACAGAATGAATCTCGAATCATTTACTGGACCTTAGTGTCCTTGTTGGTAAATGTTTAATTACGAATGAAAAGAATAAAAGACATTTTTCCACCTCTACAAAGGCTTGTATTGTGCATAATTTCCTCTGCCAGAGGGAAGTGTATGGTTCACATCCTTTCCTTTTTCACAACTCAGACTTAAGTCTCAGACTTTCCATTCTCCAGTGCGATGAGTGCCGCCTCACAGTCTGACCAAAGGACAAACTACAAAAGTGAGATGTTACCTAAGAAATCTGCCATCATCATCCATGAATTTCCTCATTGGGACTGGCCAGCCTGTGACAATCATGACCTTAGTTGCATAGAACACTGTTGCCCACACAGGATGGATCGTATGTTCCTGTTCCTGCCTGAAGCAGGACAAATTTAGAAACACATTCAGGTTTGTTCTGTGATGACAGCAACTACACTGGAATTGCTGTCGCATCGACTGCTTTCAATATGTAATTAAACAACAGAGTAATGTGGTGAAAATATATATAGTTCCAAGGAGAAGCCTCTTCTGCAATTCTCAGTGCTAATTCATTGCCATGGGTATGAGTGGCTATGTAGAGGCCCATGTTACTTCGTCCTAATTGACTGGGTCTCAGGGATCTGAGGGAAAGTGTGTGTATGTATACATATCTGTATTAATGTAATAAATCATATTCCCATGTATTACCATGGAGTTTCATCATGTCATGCCTGGAGTGGTGGCGTGATGTGGAATAAAAGGAATGTACATTTATAGCAGTTCAGGGTGAGGTCTGTTCTGGGTGGCTAAGGGTCACCCTTAGATCAATTTAATCACGCCGGAAATAAGATCAAATGTTTTGCCTAACCCTTTGCTCCGGCTTCAAATAGGAAAAGTCCCTCGATGACTCTGTTTGTTCACTTTGATGTGCTTGTGATAAACTCCACTCAACTGAGTCACTCCTCTGGCCGACTGCTTTTTCACTTATCACTGCTGTTCAGCGTCTTCCTTCATCACAGGAAAAATCACTCATGTCTACAACCATGTCTACAGTGTTTCTGATGTCTTACACTGTAAAAAAAAAAAAAAAGTAAGAAAAAAAAACGGTCAAATGACTGGCAGCAACGGCTGCCAAACAAAAATTGTAAAATTACAGTAAAATATCCTAATTCAAATAAAGTGCAAAAAGAATACATTTACAGAAATTTTCATTAAAGGTTTTGCAGAGAAACAATGTTATTTTACAGGTATTTCCTGAATTATTACGATCAGACGCTTTCAATAAAGTGACAGCACTAAAAGTTCAGGAGAGAAACATTGTTATTTTACAGATTTTTCCTAAATGATTACGATTAAACACCTTCAATAGAGTGATAGCGATAGTAAAGAGAGACAGATAAAGCAGGTGAGAGAGAGGGGATGTCAAACAGAAACAGCTCGGAACCAAACCAAGCTAAGTCCTTTGAGTGGAGAAACTCACTGAGTAACCAACCTTTTTGTGGCAGCTTCTGTGAGCTTCCACTCTGGACAGAACTGGGTTGGACAACTGGGGTGAACAGCAGAAAAGGCTTTTCAGCCACTGTGTATCTGAACTAGAGAGTGAAACAGGAAGTTAGAATTTTGTTTTTTATTATTATTTTTTTCATCAACGGTAACATTGGCATGACATTTATTAAGCATTCTTTAACATTGTGAACAGTCAGTCAAGTTTTTATTCTCCCAAACATTGAATGGTGTGTGTTAACAGTGGGATTTTTTGTGTTCCTGATTTTGCCTTTACTTATTTTACTTTTCATTGGCATGTATGTGCTTTTACTCACTGTGACATCACTGATTGGGTGTGGCCAGAGGCGCAACGTGCCTGAAAGTTTCAACCTCGAGAGCAGTGCAGCTTTGTACTCTTTAAAAAAAGACTGTGCATTATGTTTGATGTGATGAAAAAAAGTTACATTTGAATCCAAAATTACAGAATTTCAAAGTGAAAGTACACATAAATATAAAACGTTAAATTGTTGTGCATAAACCTTCATCTAATGAGCTACATATTTAATTACAGATAAATATTGTCATTTTATATCAATTTGTATGTAACTTAAGAAAGCAGAAAAAATACTGTATAAATAATATAGTAATTTTTCTGCACAAAAATGAGAAGTTGTGTCACAGCCTGCACCTCAGTTTGGACTTTTAGTTTGTCATGTCTTTGTGTGCCTGATCTCTGTCTGTCTCCGCCCCTCACCTGTTCCCGTTTGTCTAATTATTGACCTTGTTTAATTTTACCCAATCCTGTTTTGCCCTGTTTAGTTTCTCCTTCTATTTAAGTCCTAGTGTTTGCCTTGTCCATTGTCTATCGTTGTTTGTGTTTTGCGCACACTGTTATGCTGCACCTTTTTGTTATCGGCTTTTGTTGTTAGTTTGCACTTGTATTTTAATCTTCTTTTGTCAGTAAAGTCTTCCGTTTGTCACCTTCAACCATCGTGTCTTGCACTTGGGTCCTGCACCACACCACCAGCGTGACAAGTTGTCATAATTGGCATAGTACTTAAAATAACAGTTGAGTTGTTAAATTCAGATAATGTCAATAATTTTACAGAGTTTTGTATACAATTACAAAAAGAAACCTAGAAAACTACTGTAAAAATTTAGAGCTGTTTTCCATAAAATTAGGATTTTTTTTTTACAGTGTAGTGGTATCTAATTGATGACAGCCTTTTTAAATATGGTCTTTCTGCTATGCACTCAATGTGATGAAAAACATTTCATTCAGCTCTGTACAAACAGATCTGATTAAACAAAGCACACCTGATTAGCCAAATATCAAACAATGGTTCACTTGAATCAGGGGTGCCACCATATGGCTTGGAACAAAAGTATGTGTTTCGTGAGGGGTGGGTTGGCAGTGGGGCTGAGAAAATGTGGGTACGGGGCTAAAACAAAAGTGTATAAAGCCTTGGGATCTGGGCTGAGAAATACCACTTTTTGTGTTATTTCCTTTCCTGATAGGATGCACCTTTAATTTTGAGGCAGCACCAGCAAATCACCATCAATAAGCTCGAACCAACAGGTCATTATATTTTTAAAGCACACAGTGTTTCCAAAACACCTTCATACTGTCCCCTAATGCCCTCTGTATCCTCTCCATCACATGCAATGCCTTGGTTTTCCCAGAAGTGTGAAGTCTACACAGTAAATCTATTATAATATTCAGTCATCAGTTAACAAAACTATTCATCACAGGATGACCAACAACACAGCAATCTTGCACAACAATTCTAGGGAAACTGCATGTGCAAACTCCTTGCTCTAAAAAACATGATCTAATAAGTAATGAAACACTTTTTGTTTTCTCTCTTCCTATTTTGTGAATTGGGACATGCATACCTGTAAACAAGGTCGTGGTGTGTGGTATTAGAGGAAATTTCTAGGGGTCCGGAGGAACAATAATTTAAAATACAGGCGTGATCAGTGCACTTAATTTTTCAACAGGGTCATTGTAAATGACAGAGAAAACACAAAGGGCCTCCAAGTTCTTAAGTATATTCTCAGTTCAACTGAAACGTAGTAACAATACTCTGAAGGGAGTTGAAAGGGCATTTTCAGGACAACGAGGCACTGAAGAAATGTACTGTGATTGAGTGGGCGAAACTGGGGCCGCCAAAAAAAAGAAAAAAAAAGAAAGAAAGAAACTCAAATAAAATAAATAAGATTAGTTCTTGTTGCTGGTTAAGGGTTCTTTTTCACTTGTTTAAATTGGATTGATGCTGATTCTTGGATTGATGTCTTACTGCTGTCTAACTGTTGGCACCGTTTTCAATTACAGTCTTTCTATAGTTCATTCCATGTGAATATACAGAGTCATATTTCATAGAATAAGTCAGGTCAGGAAACAGAGCTGTACTGAATTGTCATGCACATGCCAATGTGTATGAGTAACTATGCAAGCAAGTTTAGCAATGACTCAGAAACCAGTTTGGAATCACATATAATTTCCTAGGAATATAATTCACTATTCGTGTGTGTGCCGATTTCCCACTTGAATTGTGGACTATGTCATATCTATGACAAATTATATCGCTGGGAGCCACCCAGATCTGGTTAGCACGGACATACTTTTGGAGGGGTTTTTTGGAGTGAAGTCCACAGCAGGCATACCACTTTCACCCAGCAGAACCCTGCAATGGAACTTTTCAGCAGCACTATATCAGAGCACTCAGAACCTCCATCAACCAGTTTCAGCGGCTTCTTGAAAAAAAAAAAAAAAAGATACTAATTGACTCAAAATTGTTCTTTGCTAGCTCCTAATAAGGCTGTACTGTCTGAAAAGGGAAAGACTTGTGGTTTAGTTATGTAATCCCCTCCTGTTCCTTTGTGTTTGTGATGTCACTGCCAGCACACTTTCTACTCACACTTGCTCAAAACCAAACCAGCTGAGAACTGTTCAGTGACAAACGCAGTATGAAAACTGCAGTCAGACAGATGTGGTTAGGTCAGCACTGACACACACTCTTTACACATAACCAGACGGCACAAAACCCCTGGTCGCCTGGCTGGGATTTTACGTCTTTGACTGTACTTTCTTACGCACTCACAAGCCTTACAATTACACATGAAAAGTAACAGCAAGCAGAGATTCTTACTCACCAGTATCCTGCACATGCTTGCTCTGAGGTAGAAAGTTCGATGATGAAAATCAGAACTAATGGCTTTGTTTCTCTGTTTTGATGCAAAAATGACTTATGTCGTCACTAGGGAAAACAAAACAAAACAAAACAAAACAAAAACACGTCCGTTG
Organism: Chanos chanos; assembly: GCF_902362185.1. NCBI lineage: Eukaryota > Metazoa > Chordata > Actinopteri > Gonorynchiformes > Chanidae > Chanos > Chanos chanos. The sequence continues at coordinate 10,936,091 of NC_044498.1, forward strand.
TGGTTATGAAAGATTGATTACTAAGTCTCTGACATTATTTGCCATGTACTTTTTGAACCTTCCTGCTTATTTCTTCACTAATCTTCTTAACTATCCCCAGGCTGAAATGATTACACACATTTGTGGTCTGGAGATGAGGACTGCTAGACTAAACTCATAATATGATGCATGTACACAAGAGCGTCTGTCCTAAGATATGATATAATGATATAACCATAATAAAAACAACATGGAGAATGTGGGAATGTGTCTACTCTTTTATGATTCTTTCCGTTTAATTTTTTTTTGTTTTATAAAAAGGCATATGCTTCTTAACTCCTCCTATGTATTTCTTCATTCATCACATTTGGCATCCCTACTCTGTAATGACTACACACATTTATGGGATGGAAGTAAAGCTCTGTTGCAACATAGGGGACTCTGAGATGTCATGGAGTCCAAAAAAAACATGTGGAAATAAATCCGACAGGTCCAATTCATATGGGGAAGTCACAATTCATGACTCGTGAATCATGGCAGAACATACTGGACGTCAGAGTGTTTGTCTTGGAGATAATTGCCACAATGTTGAACCAGGATCAAGTTAATCGTTTGGTTTACAATGTTCAAAGGAAACGTGGTGCTGGAGCAAGATAATATTTATTGGTGTTGAGAGGATTTCAGAGAACTCAGAGTGCTGGTGCAGCATAAATAAACAAATTAATCTGCAGGAAAATGAATTTTTTTTCCCCCTCTCTTTTTCTAATCTGGATGGAGGAGATAGAGAAAATGGGCCGAAGAATTTTAATTTTGTTTCCTTCTTGACTTCATTGTTTTTAGCAGTAATTTAATCTGAATATCAACTGGTAATCTATTGTATAGTAGACCCACGATATCAATCAATAAAAATATAGAATATGGTCCTGGTATAGCTAGGAGACCAGAGACTGAAAATAATATACAAGTGTTCATAGCCATAGGCATAGTAGACTGAAACGGAGTTACAGGAAGTGAACAAATGGTGTCCAATTTCAAGTGAACTCAAGGAGAGCAGTGTTATTTTGGCATTTTATAACTTTAATCCAGTCAAATTACAATGGAATGAGATAATGTTTTAGGAAAAATAAAGCATTTATTGGTGGTGTGAAAGAATTCCAGGGTGTGTGGAGACCCACTGGAGTACCTGGGCAAGAGCTGATTCTAAGCAAGTCTCTGGAAAAGGGATAAGCCTGCAGGTTTTATCTCGTTAAGCCTTGTTCAGACTGTATAACAAATAGGAAAACAGAGTTTCATAGGCACTATTCCAAAAAATGGTCTGGACATGTTGGAAAAAAACAGGAGTTAGTGGATTTACAACACAAAGTACAGTGTCAAATACATAAAGCAAAAGCATATTGTGAATGCATGAATGGAACTGAGGAACATGCCAGTTAATTTGAAAAACCACAAACCATAAAATGAAGGACTAACGATTTGTGGTAAGCTAATTAATTCACTGGAATTTAATGTGGATGAATCAAACAGATGTAAGCTGTTTATATTATTCTTTGGTACAGCCTTGTCATTGGTTGTATAATTTAAATATGCCATGGATGCAATTCTTAGGAACTCTCTGCTTAAAGACGCAGTTTCGTTTTACTCAAGAACTGTGGGCTGGATGAAAATTGCAAGGAACGCACTGAGGCAAACAACCTGAAATGTTAGTAATCAGGGCACAGCTGTAAAGAAAACAGATGCAACGGAGAAAATACCCCGCACGATAAGAAATACAGGAATGTTATTTGACCAAGCATCAGTGTGATTGTACTTCGTGATGTATAACTGACAAGCTAAAAACAAAATATACATAAATAATCCTGATTAAATGTGTCCCTACTTAAGTGTTTTTGTGCTATTTTTTTCATTTTTATTATTTCATGTAGGTTTATTTTTTACTTTCTTCTCCTCTATGCCTGTTATTTTAGATATTCTGGTTATACATATATGATGAGTGAATGTACACAAATGTATATGAAGGTACTCATGTGTATCTCTGTTTAAGGATCCAGTTAAATTTTCCTATAAATCTCCACATGCTTATACATCAGTATTGACAATTCCATATGCATGTCTGAATAGCATAGAAATATTTCCTGTTTTCCTTCTTTTTTCTTCACCTTTACTGTTTCTGTTTCTGATCATTTTCTGGTAATTCTTACTTATCTACAATTTTCACATATTCACTAATTAAAAACACACACACACACACACACACACACACATCTACAGTGGAGTGGAATGCTTATGTGTATGTGTGTAATGCTAATGCTTCAGTTATGGCCAACACACACACACACACACACACACACACACACAAAACCACACACACATCTACAATGGAGTGGAATGTGTGTGTGTATGTGTGTAATGCTTCAGTTACGGCAGACACACACACACACACAAAAAAAATGCTGTTCAGGAACTGAGTTTTCCACAGGAGGATTTCCTCCTGTACAAACAGAAGTACCTTCACGGAGGAGAGATGTGTTCCTAATAGCCAGCTGGTAGTTTTGGGGTTGTGAAGCTGTATAATATAATAATGTAAGAAGAGGCATAGTCTCTGAGCATAGTGCACTATGTAAAATACGCCCTTGATTTCCAAAGTCACTGTGTCTTGGGAAAAAAAGAAGTAAGATTACATATGAGTTTCCAGTCCTGAAAACAACAACAACTCTTAAGTTCAGCTTAGCAGCACGAGGATATGGTAGCTGCTAGAAAGGTTAAGTGGGCTGAATGGGAGGAAGAGAGCCTGAGAGAGAGAGAGAGAGAGAGAGAGAGAGAGAGAGAGAGAGAGAGAGAAAGAGAGAGAAAAGGAGGGAGAGGGACAGAGACAGGGAGAGGGAGAGGGAGAGGGAGAGAGAGAGAGAGAGAGAGAGAGAGTGAAGAAATTTATCTGCTCAACAAGGTCAACCAGAGGCCATAACATTCCTTTAACTGAGCCAGATTTTCAAGCAGCATGAGGGCATTTGGGAGGGATGACAGTTATGATGGTGGGAGAGAGTGAGAAAGGGGGGAAAGAAAGGGAGGAAGGGGGAGAGAAAGCAGAATCAATGCGAGCTGGCAAGACCTACCAGCATTTACTCTGCCAGCACTATTTTTAAATAGATGAATGTAACATTGTTGTAAACTGCCGGCATGAGAAAACGTGGTGCTAACATGATTACAGACGGCTGTATTTTGTGAATTTCCTATGAGGTTGGGCGGTTAGACAATGTAAACATACTGCTTAGCTTCCACGCAGTCTCAGAAGACATGGAGTGGTATCCAACAGTGGAAACACAAATCAATCAGTGATGTATGCTGCGAAGCAAACAGTAAATCAACATCTTATGAAAGGTTATCGTACAATATCGCTACAGTGTTTATACAGTTAGATGTGTCTAGTTCAAAATAGGAACTTAAAAGCACATTGTAACGTGATGGTTTCTAGTCTACTTATTTACTGCCTATCTTTTAGCGGAACAGGAAGTATTAAAGAAGATGAATGGAGCGCAGTCCCGACACATCTGGGTCTTTTGCTTTCTGAACACTTTTTTGTGAACTGACTGTCTACTGGAATATCTGTTTAAAGGAATGTACTGTAATAAAGCCTGGCTCCCTGTACTTTAGCGTGCATGAGTGGGAGACCATTTAACCTGTTCTCTACAAGTACATTACTACTTCACACTCAAAAAATGAAAACTGATGTTTGTATATCTAAAGGAAATAAATCAAGTTGAAATAACGTATATTGATGAATTTCTATGTATTACTTGAGATGTTCTAGTCGAAAGAGCATAAATAAGCCAATGGTTCAATCAACTGAAACCAGTCATGTAAAACGCACTAGAATGAATTATGTTTATCCAAGTCACACGGTAGGCCCTACCATTGGGAGATTGCAGGTGCAGGAACCGTGCGAAAAACACTGGATGGAAAGAAACGGTAAGAGTTCGTTCCAGTAAAGCAGGTTACAGTTGATGCAGCTGAGACTTGGTTTTCAATTCTTAGTGCATGCCTATAATGCCAGGTTTGTTTACATGTTTATTGAATGAGTTACTTATGCCTTATGACACTGTGCACTTGTGTCACTTATGTGTGTGTGATGTACCTCATTCTGCTGTGTGGAAACTTTTGAAACGTGTGTCCATTTATTCTGTGATTCTTGAAAATACAAGCTTTCTGCTGGCTGCATGGTGGTGCAGTGGGTAGTGATGCTGCCTCACGGCAAGAATGTCCTGGGTTTGATTCCCAATCAGCTCCAGTGCTCCCCACTACCCTACCTAGGACAAGCAGATATGAAAATGAATGAATGTTGTAAACACTGGTTGTCATGACCAAGTAGGCTATAAATTTCAGTTAGGTCTTCAGTTTTAGCACTGATGAGTTAATGCTAGATTAGCTTTATTTGTTAAATCCATATATTCAAACTAGATCACTGACAGCTGTAGTAACTACCTATTCAGACAAATCAAGTTCATCTAACTTGATCACAAACAGAGCCTACTCATTGCGCTCTTACTCCTCTTCCAAACCAAATCTTCCTTTTAATGAGGACTGGCAGGAACAGGGATTTCTCTGTGATTTCCTGTTGGATTAGACTCCATTTTGTCTTGGACACAATTTTTGTCAACAATCTCAATTCTTCTACAAGACATTGTTGTCTTATGCCAAGACTCACACGGTATCAGTAATCAATATTTTTCCAATTGTCTTCCCACATTAAACCAGACACAGAACATTAAACATGGCACAAAATGTCAGCAGTAAGAAATTAATAAACATCCTTTCAGGCCCATGCATCTTCTTCAGCTTGACAGAATGAAGGGAAATGATAATAAACCACTCAAACTATGTGCCAAGGAGCATATTTATTTCTCTGTTTCAGTCCACACCTCCACGACTGTATCCTCATTACTGGTATTACCTTTCCATTGAAACCATTTTACACTAAAAAAAAAAATGAAACACTGACTCTAATTAAATTTTTGTTGAGTCAGCAGATTGCACGAAATTGTATTAGGTTAGTTAAAAGCAAAAAATGTTAAGGTCATGTAACTTAATGAACTTGTGTTACAGTAACACAACGATTGTGAATTGAGTGCTAACCACTGTGCCACTGTGCACCCTCAACAGCAACTTGTCTGCCAAAATTAACTCAGGGAAGATTTGGAGGGAAGCAGTCAAGTGGCCTTGCGCATATGCAGTCTGAAGCATTGCATTACTTCCACTGGATGTAAGAAGTATCTCGTTCCTAATTCACTTAACTTAAATGTTTTGTGATTAAACAACACATTAATAATGACAGAAACAATTACATGGACTTTATTGGAAAAAAAAAATATTTCAACTTAACAAAGACATGTATTTTAAGTAAACAGAAAATAAAACATTGATATAAAATACGCAGTCCACCTCATTTACTTTTGACTGTACGAATACAATATGAAAGAAATACCCTTAAGTTACATGAGCTGTGTCTATTTTTACATGCAGTATCTGTTCTTTTCCCCATGTGATTTCCCTTTGTTTCTGTTTTTTGGGGGGTGGGGGGGGGGTGGGGGGGTTAGTATTTTTGGCAGTCTTTTTCTATTGACATCGTTCTTTAAAAAAAAAACCTGAACAACCACAGAACAAACTGAAAAATCTGAATATCAGTTTACAAATCAAACCCAGACAGTAGCTGGAATATATGAGTTTCAAATGTTTCAGGAAGCCAAAATGTTTTGTTTTAAATGCCAACAAGCCAATGATCAAAAGACCCAACTCAGAGATGCAACTGTTTCTTTGTTTTGAATTACATAATCTTTTTCATTGTTATGTGCTCTTTAAATACAAACATTTATCAAATCTGATTTTGACTGATGAGGACACTGGACAAAACAGTGCATACTCCACCCTCCTGAGGTCAGTAAATTCAATGCCAGTGTTTCCCGCAAGTGGGGAAGTATTTCAACCTTTAGACTATAGCCCAGGCAGAGAACACAGCTCACACAATGCTTTATTTCCCTTGGACAGCCTAAAAGGAAGAATGTCTTTGCAGGCAGTTTCTTAGAACCCAGAAGGGGGGAAGTGGGGTTGGGAGGGCCAGTTAAAATAAAGGCAAGGTAGAACCAAGCATTTCCGCAGGTATGACTATGCAGGAGGGCAAGTTGCCAATATATTCCTTAAAGGCAAAGAGGATTATGTTCATGATATTTAAACAGTAACAAAAAATTACACAGTGCAGTAATGCAGTTACCTGTCCAATATGTCCCCATGTACTCTTAATAGCAGGCATAATGGTAAGCTTCAGTGTTGTAACTGTATAGTAACAATTCTGATGTAAGTATAGAACAGATAATAAGCATTGTCTGCTACGCCAGTCTATGGATCTGAATCCCACCTTGTTTTAAAGCTGGTCAACTACATTTTATTGAATTGACCTTTTTTTTCCATTTAAAAGGCACAACAATTAGGTAAAGCTGACATGCATGAAAAGAAGGGGAACACCTCTAATCAAATAAATGGAAAATAAGAGTCCTGAAATACAGACATTGTCTGTGTTATAAAATATTAAATATGCGTGATTTATAAAACATCTAGAAAAGTAAGAGATCTAAGGGAATGTTATGTTAAGCATGATCCCAGCTATAGCAAAGTAATCTTCTTATCTTTCCACACTCCTTACCTCTGCAAACGTAGGAAGCCCAACACATCACTTCCGTAACATTTGCCACAGCAGCGTCACGTTGACGGCATCAGTCGCTAGATAAATCCTTTAACTTCCGCCAGACTTTGCGTATTAGCAACCGCTAACCCTGCCTCCCGTTGTTTTCACTGGCAGAAATATGGAAAGAACTCTGCCTCATTCGTTTAACGGTGGACAGTTTGATGTAAAAAAAACAAAAAAAAAAACAACTGAGATATTTGTTGCCCAGCCTCTCCTGGTGTAGGTGTGTCCAGGTCCTTGCTCACTAGGGAGGGGTCCTTTGAGTAACACTGTTCCTGCCCCACCCAACAGTTGATAAAAGCGCCTCTTCAAAGTGAAATGACATTGTATTACGTGTAATGGAACAAAGTTCTCCTGAGTCAATCCATCACCCACATTATAGCACTGGCAACATACAGTTCAGTCAAATTTAAAAGCATGAGCTAAATTAGTTACAAAAAATGATTTCATTTCATTCTCAAACATTTTCATTTCCACAATAAAAATTTCAAATTATTCCCAGTTGTACTCAGTCTTTTAAAAAACTACAAAAACCCAGGCCTTTAAAGTGTAATAGCTACTAACTACTACAAAATGCTGTTCATTGACAACAACATAAGAAGCATTTGGTTTTAAATCTTGGAAAGACTATGTCAAATATTACTAAGTAGTTTATTAACTGTCATTTGACTAACAGAGCAGATACAGAACAATCAATCATCAAACATGCTTAGATCAGTGTCTGAAACCTCATGAGAAGTTGTGTTTAGGCAATTACCATTAAAACAGGCGGCATGGTGGCACAGTGCTGTTGCCTAAAAGCAAGAGGGTCCTGGGTTCGATCCCGAGCCGGGTAGCCAAGGTACTTTCGGTGTGGAGTTTGCATGTTCTCTTCATTACTGTGTGGGTTTCCTCCAGGAGCTTTGGTTTCCTGCCGAATTGGAGATACTAAATTGCCTCTAGCGTGTTTGTCTGTGTGTGTGTCTGCCCTGTCCAGGGTGTTTCCCTGCCTTTTGCCCAATGAATCTGGGCTAGGCTTCAACAACCCCCGCGGACCTAATTAGGATAAGCGACTTACGCGGGCGGGGGGATTGGGGGGTCTGCTATTTGCTGAATGACCTTATCCACCATTAGCAAGTTTGATATGTTGTCTTACTAAGTTGTTCCTAGGTTCAACGTATATTTTGCTAAGATCAAACGCTAATGTTTTTCAAAGCCAAATCACTATGGAATACAATGCAGTACCATGAATAACAGGTAAATATTAACGGTTATCGGTATACTAAACTATCAGAGTCTGCAAATGCAGACACCGAGAGCATGGGCCAGCACATATGGGGGTCGGAAGAGAGATTTTTTTTTCTAAATTTTGAAAACTTAATACATCGTGAAATACATCAAACACACAAGTATTCATAAATACACCAAACTAAATACAGCACAAACGTATAGGTTACATCTCTAAATATACATGACACCCATGTAAGAAAACAAAGAAATGCATCGGAGCTGCATTCAAAATATTATTGGCTTAAAGTCAGGAGAACTCTACCCTAACATCCAAAACGGGACAGCAGAATCTACATGTGTCCCGTCTTCTTCTTTGTTTCATAGCGATTCAAGGAGCAACAGGAGATGTTGAAAAAATAGCTGAAGACTGACACATTAAACAACACTACTTACTAGAAATTACAAAATCATCCATCAAATTTACACTAAAGGGTATTGCACGTTGTTATGTGGCAGCTTCAATGATTCCAAGCAAACAGAAAATACCAGCAACCTGTACGCCTGTCCGCGTACTAAAGCTGGCAATTTGCAAATCGTACATATTTAGCTTGTGAGACTGTATACATTAAACATGTTGAAAAAGTCTGTGGTAATTTCAGTGTTTGAAACAGGTCCTAGATCAACACTCCTACTCTTTGTTATCGTAACACGAAAAAAAAAATGTTAGGAGGAAACTTCCTCTCCACGTTCCACAAACATGGAATGGTTTATAAAGGCAGCACACAGGACCTAGACCTGTGAGTAATTTGTGGAACAACTTGGACCACGGACCACGCATTGACCCAAAGGAGAGGGAATAATTTTGAGAAACATTCTATCGCTTCTCTCCACGCGACGAATGATGCAGAGTTACATAGGAGTGGTCATGGCAGTGGCGGTCTTAGCAGGAGTTAGGGCGAAAGCTCCACATAACGTTTCTTGCGGTGATGGGGAATGCTTTATTGTCTTCAAAGAAACAGCAGACTTTGTATCAGCACAAAAGAAATGTAAGGAAATCGTAGGGGATTTAATGACGGTGCGAACAGCAAAATCAAATCATGTCTTGTCACGATTAATAAATGATCTTCCTGGGGATTTCTGGATTGGCCTCAAATACTCTGGTGAACGGTGCTCTGATGCATCGAGTGTTTTGAAAGGGTACACTTGGACAACAGGAGACAACACAACTGATTACGAAAACTGGAAAAATAATGGCAGCGTGTGTTCTCCACACTGCGTGTCAGTGTCCAGAGAAGATCTCACATGGACTGAGCGACCGTGCAGCGACAGAATTGAAGGATATCTGTGTGAGTACAAGGATCCCGAGATGTGTGACAGGTTGCCGTCGGACGGCAAAACGTCCGTTCTATATACAACGCATTGGGGATTTGAGGGAGAGAATCTAATTTCACTTCCACAAGGGAGCATCGGGACGCATAGGCCAGAGGGAACAAGGCATCTTTGTTTTTCCCGTACGTGGCGTAAAGCTCCTTGGAGCTGTGAAGTTTTCTCGGGTGGCTGCGAACAAAACTGCGCAATGAATGGCACAGACTACCAGTGCACCTGCTCGGACGGGTATGTAATAGCAGAAAACGGAGTCAGCTGCATCAAAGCACCAGAGGACCCCTGTGATCAAGCTGGATGTGCACAGCGATGCTCAAAGGTAAATAATACAGTTCAGTGTCATTGTGACCATGGATACGAACTGGGCAAAGACGGGAAGAGTTGCGATGACATCGATGAATGTGCCGATAAAAGTCGGTGTTCAGGAGAACACATGGAGTGTGTCAACAAAAATGGTTCATTTGAGTGTCGCTGCGAGAGCGGCTACGAGATGAATAATAACACATGTGCTGACCTAAACGAATGCGCATTACGTCCGTGTGAGCATGATTGTATCAATACAAACGGAGGATTCAACTGCGTTTGTTTTGATGGATATACTGTCTCACCAACGGACAGAACCCGATGCGACTTTCAATGCTCTCGGACAGAGTGCCCTATCATTTGCGACCGCAACACGGGTTGTAAATGTCCAGTAAATTACGTCGCCGACAAGAGGGCAACAGGGACGTACTGCGTCGACACTGGTGAGTGCCAAGGACCTCACATGTGTGATCACCGCTGCAACAATACATTCGGCGGTTATGTGTGTTCCTGTTGGGAAGGATTCGAGCTTGTCAATGAACGTAATTGTATAAAGATCTCGAGTCCCACAACCCCTCGCAACCTCTTTACATCTACTGTCAGAACCACGACATCGCCTCACCTGTCTGCTGTTGCTCCTGTTGGAATAGTAGTATTAATAGTAGCGACAAGTCTCTTTATTATATATGTTGTTCGCTTCATAATTATGGCTCGATGTAAACTTTATAACTTAAATGCGCACAAAAGGCTTGAAGAAGATGACAACGATTCACAATTGACTTTGAAAAAATACATTAAGAAATCCACCACTTCGGACTGGTACATGAAACAAGAAATCATTGACATTTAAATGGTGTAGAACGAAAGGCTGTTTTACAGTCATCATAGTCGTATTAACTGGACTTCAAAAAACCTGTAAAGCATCTACATAGTTTTGCTCTGTTCATTTCCCCCCCGAGAGATTTGTCCCATATCAACGGGCATATATAAAAATGGTTTAATTATGCAAATAAAATTAAATATATAAAGCTGTGTTTCAGAGTTTCGTGTATCAGAATGTGTGAAAGGGTGAGTGGGCTACACATTCTGTATCAGTTTAATTATGGACGGTAATTAAGGAATGTACAAAATAATATGTATTAGGAATAATACCATATACACAGCTAAGATAAGATACCTGGGAGTAGCTGATCAATAATCAGACAAGCGACTTAGCAACTCATCAGTCAACCTATCTGACTATCCACCATCTATCAAATTCACAAATGTGTTTCCACTCTCAAAGGTTTTCCATTCTTATCAATGAAGGGAAAGCTTTGCAGAGTTTGACCTTCATCCTCTAGTGACCAGCAAATTGCTACCCCTTTTCAAAGCTATGTTTTAGAATCTGTGATCTAGGATTCATTGGCAGTGTATGTAATCAAGAGCAAGCATAATGAAAAAACAAGCAACAGCTTACTTGTTGGTGGCTGTTGGTAACACTTTGCTGCCTGAATGGGACTTTTAATAACTTCACACTTAAAAGAAGATTAAGTTGTGTCTGCAAGTCATTTCTGCACTCTCTGGTTCTGAAGGATCTGAACACTTTTAATAAAATGTAAGTGGACAAGGACACCAATCTCCAACTCCGTAAAAACTGTCTGGTTCAATAAAGTTGTGTATCACGTCCTTATCACAAGTTTCACGACAGTGGAAGTCAAATTAAATGTGGAAAAATCTATGCACACACACACACACACACACAATACACAGAGTTAAGGAAGTGCCCAAGGACTCATATAATGAATGTTAAAAACTGATACTGTTTCCTGAAAATAAATATTAATTGCATGAATTTGACCAACAGTCACATCATGCAAATAATAAACATGTAAATAAATAAATAGTTTTGCATTTTGATCTTCTTTCCTATCAGCTGATAATAAATTAATATTTCTGGAAACAGAAGCTCATCCACTTTTGTTTGTCACCCTCATGTCCAGTTCCTCAGTCTGTTCGTTTGCACAGCCCTAAAAATACACAGACAGGTCTATAGGGCTTCTTTGTTAAGATCTGGCATGGAATAATCTCCCAACATTTAAATATACGGCAGGCCTGCCGGTTCAAAATGACTGCTGGCAAACTATACCCCCTAGTGTGTCAAAGAATAATCATGCTGCAGGTAATTTCTTCTCGCACTGTTTGTATTAATCTGACAAAGACAGTTCCTTCACTCTTAAATAAAAACTTCACTCATTTTCACTTGAAGGTCATTTATAGCATTTAGCCTTTATTTATTGGAACCACATCAAGGTTTTTTTTAGACCCACTGCATGTGTAAGTGTGTCTAAAATGTGTAAGTTTTTTTTAAATTTTATCTTCAAATTGCTAATTTTCTTAAAATGGTCCAGAAGGGTCTGCACTGAATTCCAAATACATGTTTTTATGGCAAAGGGGAAAGGTCTGTGCTTACCCTAGTGATTAAAACTGATACTATATCAGTAACCTGCTCTTAGCCAGAGGTGCTGTATGCACACAAACCATGACATCACGGCACTGTGCAAATATCAAAACAGTTGGACTACACTATAAAGTCATTAACCACAGAAGATAGTGCTTTGTGGGCAGAGGAGTGTTACGGGAAGAAGTGTAAATGGAGAAGGAACGTCATCTGTCTATTAGTCCCACGGAACAGCAGCAATCAGAAAGAGCGGACAAGGAGCAGGCAGGGCCTTGGACCAGTTAGTAACCTCTACAACGAGTGGTCAGAAGCGAGTAACTGAAATCGTTCCCAGTCAGAAGGGAACCTCCCCCTAGTGACTAACCCCAAAATCATGGAAAAGCAGCGATCAGCGACTTCATAAAGGCAACGCGGCAGTCCTCGGACGTTCTTAACTTTTCGAGTTAAGCATGAGCTCCTTATTATAGGAGTAAACTACATTAACAGTTTATCGCTACTTAATACGCAAAGAACAATGAGGGATTATATTCGAGTGGTCTTGACTGTGGCGGTTTTAACGAGAGTTAAGGGGAAGTCTCCTTATATTGGTTTTTGTGGCGAGGACAGTTGCTTCACTGTCTTCAAAGACGAGGCAAACTTCGCAACTGCACGAGAAGTTTGTCAGGGTAAACAAGGGGATCTAATGACGGTGCGAACAGCAAATACGAATTATGTCTTGTCACGATTATTAAATGATCTTCCTGGGGATTTCTGGATTGGCCTCAAATACTCTGGTGAACGGTGCTCTGATGCATCGAGTGTTTTGAAAGGTTATACTTGGACAACGGGAGACAACACAACCGATTACAAAAACTGGAAAAATAATGACAGTGTGTGTTCTCCACACTGCGTATCAGTGTCCCGCGAAGATCTCACATGGACTGAGCGACCTTGCAGCGACAGAATTGAAGGATATCTGTGTGAGTACAAGGATCCCGAGATGTGTGACAGGTTGCCATCTGACTCTGAAACATCGGTTATATATAGAACACCTGTGGGACTTGAAGGAGAGAATCTCGCTTCGCTTCCCCAAGGAAGCATCGGAGAGCGTTTGCCAGAAGGAACAAAGTATCTTTGTTTTTCCCGTACGTGGCGTAAAGGTCCTTGGAGCTGTGAAGTTTTCTCAGGTGGCTGCGAACAAAACTGCGCAATGAATGGCACAGACTACCAGTGCACCTGCTCGGACGGGTATGTAATAGCAGAAAACGGAATTAGCTGCATCCAAGCACCAGAAGACCCCTGTGATGAAGCTGGATGTGCACAGCGATGCTCTAAGGTAAATAATACAGTTCAGTGTCATTGTGACCATGGATACGAACTGGGCAAAGACGGGAAGAGTTGCAATGACATCGATGAATGTGCCGATAAAAGTCGGTGTTCAGGAGAACACATGGAGTGTGTCAACACATATGGTTCATTTGAGTGTCGCTGCGAGAGCGGCTACGAGATGAATAATAACAAATGTATTGATATAGACGAGTGTGTGAATAGCCCCTGCGAGCACAGCTGCGTCAACACAGAGAGCAGCTACTATTGTACATGCTTTGATGGATATATTATTTCTTCTGAGGACGGAAACCGATGCGAACTTCACTGCTCTCAGAGAGAGTGCCCTGCGGTGTGTGATGTAAACAATGACTTTCACTGTGACTGTCCAGACAACTACATTCTCGAGGAGAGGCGGACAGGAAGGTATTGCGTCGACATTGATGAGTGCCTAAGTTCTTACGTGTGTGATCAGCTCTGCGAGAACACATTCGGTGGTTATGTGTGTTCCTGTGAGGAAGGATTCGAGCTTGTCGATGATCACGAGTGTATAGACAATTCGAGTTTCACAACCCCTTACGACCTCTTTACGCCTACTGTCGGACCCACGACCCCCTCTGGCGTGTCAGCTGGTGGTCTTCTAGGAATATTGATAATGATAGTGTTGACCATTCTATTAATTGTACTTGTAGTTCGGCACATATGTAAGGGTCATAGCAAAAAGCGTGACCTAAAAATCCAGCAAAAGAGCGGCGAGGATTTCAGCGATTTAGAGCAAGTAACGCTGGACAAAAACATGAAGAAATCGTCGGTTCCTGACAGGCATTTAAAAGAAGTCGTCTAAGATATGTAATTGATACAAAATGAAAGACCATAGCCTAAAGGTCACAAGACACGAAAGATTTTGGAATGCCACAAATTGACACTGATTTAACAAAAGAATCTGCTAAAGCTACAGCTGTAATTTCAATCTCGGCATATTTCTCTAAGAAAACAAAGGACTAAACCTGTTTGTGTTAAAGAAAAATTCTCCTGCCATAACACTGAGCACATAAATATGTAAATGTGTTAAATATGCCAGTACATTTAAATATACACTCAATGGCCAGATCATGAAGTCCACCACCCCGAACACAAAAGTAGCTTGCACCTTCAGCTGCGGCCTTCTATATAAAGCATGCAGGCAGGCCTTGAGGAATCCAGTTGCTGCTTGACTGAATATAAGAATGTGCACAATGAATGAGCACATCACTTTGAGCGTACTACCATTGTTACTGCTGCATGCAACATTGTTGTTGCTTCAAGTTGTCCTCCTTCACTGGTGAAACAAACAAAAAGAAACGGTACAGCAAACAAACAAAAAAATCCAGTCGGTGAATGTTGATGACAGAGACAAAAGAATCTGGTGAGGATCGTTCAAGCTAACAAATGGGCTTCAGACAGGAAGATGACATTACAGCGCAGAAATGATGCCAAGAACGGCATCTTAAAAACACATAGGTTGTCACAGCTTGCCGTGCATGTGTGACAGCAGTAGAGGACCACACCACAGTCCAGCCCTGAAACCTAAAAACAAGAGGTCACTCCAGCGGTCACATGTTCACCAACACGGGACGACTGAGACACAGGATGACGTGAGGAGTGAGAAAACATTGGTTTAAAAAAAAAAAAAATCCTGCTCTCTGTTGCGTCATACTGATGGCAGAGTTAGAATTTGGTTTAAGTGACATCGATCTATAGATCTATGCTGTCTGTTATCAACAGTACAGGAAGCTGATTGCGCTGTACTGGTGTGGGTAATGTTTCCTAGGTACACATTAAGCCCTTTGGTACGAACTAAACAAAATGGGAACGGGACTGCCACAGCATTGGTTGAACCTTGTTGCTGATCGGGTGTATCCCTCCATGGCTCTAACTTCATTTTTTTTTCTCCCCCACGTGGATATTTCTAGCAGGATAATGAAACATGTCACAAAGGAAATGACGTTTCAGAATGGTTGCAGGAACAGGACATCTATGTCAGTTTACCTGAGTAGTCAACATGGACCAAGATCTCAGTGGAACATTGTAGAACCACTTTGTAGAATTCAAAGTGTAGACAAAGAAGATATTACTGCTATTAGGTAGGTATACTTAAGAAATTGTCCAAAGAGAGTATTTTAAACAGTGCTTTAAAATTTCATTTGTCCATATATTTGAAGATGTGTGTGCGGATTTTGTACTGATCCACTTAATTGCCAATAGTTGATGTATGTAGCAAATTATTTACAAGTTGTACCGGGTATGAAGCTAAAATATATGGGAGAATCCAATCAATAATCGAAGAATCATCCAACCAGCCAACTTGCTAGCCAACTCACCAGTTAACCTGTATGAATATTATTCCATCCAATCATCCAGTTATTTAATTTTACAAGTTTGTTTCCTTGTTCAGAGCCTAATTTTTTATTATGATTGATCAGTGAACTGCTTAGTTTTAGCTTTGACCCTCGTGGTAGAGATTGATCTCTGCCTGGGTCTTACCACCATGTTTGACAATTTGCAATCTAGGCTATCATTTGAAGCGCAGTTAACCAGAGGCAGGCATAACTGAAAGGAGAAAAATAGCTCAGCTGTAAGTGACATCCAGAAATGCCTGGCCTCTCTGAATAAGACGTTATATTTCTAAAGGAAAATTTCTAAAGGTACATCTGCCTCCTACCTCTTCACCGTCAGGTTTAGCAGGGCCTGGACACTTTTAGCAGTGTCACAGGACACCATTCTCAAGCATTGTAAACATTTCTGGTACGATTATAGTTTTATAGCAAGTCCCTACTGAGACATGTACAAGCTTTTCTTCTTAAACACTGGAATGTCAGACATCATACTGCAGATATTTGGATGACATCACTTTTTGGCTATATTATTTGTGGTTCACGTATTTACTGGTGTGTAAGTAATGCACATTACTATGTGTATGGTACAACTTGTGCTGACTTGGAAATCAAATACACAGTATTGTGTCTATGGTACAATTTGTATTGACATGGAAGTCAAATAAAATGTATTTGTGGACAAATGTGGACTACACACACACACCCACACCCACACAAACTCATTTATGGAGGAACCCATTCATTCCACCTACAGAAAAACTAATAACTATCAGATGTTATATAATTATGAAATAATATTCTGAGAATACAGTTGTACAGAAGCATTGGGAGAACCCTTTAAAACCTTTTTGGTTATAAGTAATAACATACTTTCGTTCAATTATTTTCCAACTGGACCGCCAAGTCAAGAGCGCCGTTAGCGAATTGCGCCATCTAGTGGGTTAACATCATGCTGCAGGTAATGTGCTTTTACTCTGCATGGACTAACCAAACATTTTAGATACTTTAGATAAGCATATAAAACAATCAGCTGGGCATTAGCTGGAGCATTTTCTTTCTTTTTTTTTTTTATCCTTTGTTCCTTAAATGTTTATATGTACACTCATTAGTATAAGCCCTTCCCTTGCAAATACAAATATTTAATGTTATCTATTCAACATCAAAATCACCATCTAAGAAACCCATTCTTAGTGTGATTTTTTGAGAAGTTATTTTAACAGACTAATATTTTACCAATGTCTTTGTTGTTTTCTTGTTAACATTCAGTAACTAGGTAGCCACACTATCTTCTTCTTTTTCTGCCGAAATGAATTGTTTGTTGTTGTTGTTGTTGTTGTTGTTGTTGTTTCAAACTGCACTGCAAAGACAAAAGGGGAGTAAGAAAAAGTTGGTTTACAGAATATGTTACATGTTTCTTGTGCTCTGTGTAATACTTAATCACTGAAATGTGATGCTTTCTCATGTTCATGTATGAAATAGATTGACTGTACAAAGTACTGTCATTCTCAGAGACCAAAGTGAGAAAAAAAAATATTTGAGGTTAAAGAATGTTTCCAATATTGTGAAACCTCATAAATGGAACTGTGTTCCTGGTCTTCATTATGAGACCTGATATTATTTAATTTACATGTTGCATGTAAAATCTCTTACCAAAATATATTGGAACATTTATATTAAATATGATTTTGTGCTGCCTCTCTCTCTCTCTCTCTCTCTCTCATATATACAGACAAATGTACACACACACACACACACACATATATATATATATATATATATATATACACACACATATATACATACATACAGAGTGTGTATAGTCATGGGATGGAAAGTAAATGTGATGAGCGATTTCAGCCTTGCTTAGGATGCTTTATTTTACAAAGCAAGTGACAGACATAAATGCCAGGTGCTGGGGCAATGGGAGCAGTGCATGGGGGTGCTGATGTTGAGTTCTTCCATGCAGGGGCAATCTGGAGAGGAATTAGGGACCTGGGGTCGTTGTCAGGTCTGGTAAGGAGTGCGCAACACGGCCAGCTTCGAGATGTTTAGGCTGGCATCTGAACTTGAGTTTCTTGCTCCTCCAACTGGTGTATCTCCTCTGGTCCACCCAGCTGGTGGCAGTGGCTTCCTATGGTGGTTCAGCAACAGTCTCAGCTGGGGTTGGGTGCTCCCACTAGTGGCTGGGCAATCAGGCTGGGGTGCAGGGAAGAGGCCTGCACCCTGTGCTTGGCTTTGCGTTCTCCCTCTTCTGGTGGGAGATGAGTTTTCGTGAGCTACAGGCGCCACTCATCAACGAGCAGTCAGCCACGCCTCCTTGGTGTTTCCATTGCACTTTTGTAAATTTGACGCAACTCATCCCCCAGGGGGCAGACTGTCACTACAGATATTTAAGAGTTTTAAAAGTACTTTTTGTTCTTGTTATCCAGTGTCCAGTGTTATCATTTGCACTGCCAGAGTTGTTTTGAAGAATACATTTGCTTTTCAAAAGAGCTGGACAATATCCAATCAAATTCCTTAACAAGGTATATAAGATTTAATGAAAGCTGAGAATGCTCTGACATTAACTTAAAGTGTATGCAGAAATTGTTTTGAGTGTTGTCTAAGACACATGGAAAGAGTTAACAGGGGCCTGATGGTGGAAATATGTGAAGTTCCTCTTTAAGTTTGTATTCCTTGTATTTAAGGAAGCATAAAGGCAATCTCAGATATCTGTGTCGCTGAGTCAAACTGAGGTAGGGAGTTGGCTGTCTTGCATATTTTAGATGTACTTACATAAGTTTCCTGCATACATAAAACTAAAAATTGACACTTTGAAAACATTTTGTCTAAGCTCATTCTAATTTCAACGCGTATTTATTTTCATGCACTTATGTATTCTTTCGCATCGCATGAGCCACAATCTGACGTCTTTCATGAAAGCTGATCCTTGGTCCAGTTTAACACGTCTGCCTTTTTGCTAGGCATAATTAATTTGCCAACAATGGAATACAATGGCATACTATTAAGTGTTAAAAGTGTTGAAAATGAAAACATCCAGCAGGTAATTAATGATGCTTTAATGCACAAAACACACAAGGTGTGCTCAGCAGTGGGAAAAAAAAATTCTCTTAGCCTATTCAAACAGTTTTCTGTAAAGAATTATTGCACAACTTCAGTGGAGAGAGCGAGAGCGAGAGCGAGAGCGAGAGCAAGAGCAAGAGCGAGAGTTACACATTTTGTTACAGGGCTATGACAGTGTGACTCATATAGTACGACAGCAGTTAAGGATCACGCCGGATGAACACATGGTTTTCATATTTTTCTGAAGGAAAAAAAATTCTTATCACTCATGACCTGTTATGGAAATTGCATGATGCGTGACGATAGCCTGAAGTTCAAATGTACCTGACCAACCGTACCAAACAAACGTGGTGTAGAGAGAGAGAGCGTGACTCTGGCCGACACACCCGCAAACTGTTTCACACTTGCCACTGTAGCTGGGGAAGCTGGGCTGGGGAAACGCCACCAGATTATTATTGGGGGTCCCATTGTTTTTCTATTTTTTCTTATCTTTATCTTCTTTTCCTTCTTCTTCTAGCTAGGGTGTTTATGGCAGCCCCTAGAACTGTATGGTAAAAAGTTGTGAAATTTGGAACATTGACTGGGGACAGTCCCCTGATTCTTTTCAAGAAGTTCTATGTCTGTGCCTCGAGCGTTCTAGCGCCACCAATGGGTCAAAGTTGTAGGTGCGTTCACGTGTGTAGCTTTTGAAAGTGTGCCCGATTTTCAAAAATGAGGTACCACTGGATTGGATGAAGCCGAGTCTAATGCAACCAGTGACATTTTTTTATGAAAAGCGAGCAGTGAAGCCGCCAAACAGAAAGTGAGGTCATATCTCAGCAACTCTTTGATGCATTGACACCAAACATGGTATATGAACTTGGGACCCCTTCCTGACGTTATGCCAAAAAAAAAAAGCGTCATTTGACCAGTGGTGGGGCGCCGCAATAAGCAAAAACACATTTTTCCTATTAACTTTTCATGTGTTAGCCTTAAAAAAAGTACTTTTTGTGTGTGGTTGTATCTTGGGAGTTCCAAAGACAGAGACAAAAGTGTTGGTCCATTACAGTCAGTTCAAAATGGTGGTGAAGCTGCCAAACAGGAAGTGAGGTCATAACTCAGCGACTGTTTGCTGTATCAAATAGACTTGGGACCCCATTCTGAGGAAACACAAAAAATCTGGTGTCATTTGACAACTGGGGGTGCTGCAATAAACAAAAATGTGTTTTAGCTAATAACTGTTGATGTGTTTGCCTTAGATAACTGATTCACGTGTCTGGTGATACCTTGGGAGGTCCAAAGGCCAAGACATGGCAACTTGTCATGTCAACCTAATTGATGCAGCCACCATATTGGATATTATTGAAATGTTTAAAAATTTTCCACAGGCCACAAAGTTTGCCCAATCTTCAGCAGACTTGGCACAGATGATCCTCAGACCAAGCCTCACTAAGGTATAAGAAAGATTTTTGATTTTCGGAACCAGTTGTCCATCAGGGCAAATCGAAATCAGAGGCATATCTCAGCAACGCTTTGATGTATTGACACCAAACTTGGTATATGGGCTCAGGGCACCTTCCTAATGATTTGCAAAAAATGTTGTGTCATTTCACCATTGGGTGGTGCTGCAATAAGCAAAATCAACTTTTTGCCTTGTAAGTGTTGATGTGTTTCTCTCTCAGTTACACCCAATCTTTTTCAAGTTGACATAAAACTTGCTATCAGTGCTTATAGCCACACTTTTAACATGATCACATCAAGTTGCAGTGGCAACTCTGCCCTGCTGGACTGCTTGGCCCCCTCATCGCTGCTTGCAGCTATATTTATTATTAATAACATTATTAGTATTATTTATTTTTCAATTTATTAATCTTTTGTGTGGGGAAAAAAACGAGTCCTGGCCTGCTCCCGACTTCCTTAGAAGTCGTGGGACGACACAGTTCCTGAGAGGGATTCACTGGATGTTGGCAACCAAATTACAAAAGGACCAAGAGTTGCCCCGGCATGTAGAAATATTTTTACTACTTTAATTGTTTGTCAGGTTTAGTAATGGATTTGATGAGGTAAGATTTTAAACTGATGTTTGTTATGTCTGTGCTTTCAAGGTACTGGATTATTAGTCATTCCAAGAGTTAAAAAGAAGCTCACGGGCTCCCAAACCTTGTCCTTCTGCTCTCCCTTCCTCTGGAATGGTCTACCTACAGAAATTAGAGACGCAAATTCTCTTGATACCTTTAAGTAAAGACTTATCTATTTTCTCCAATTTACGGATGATGACATTTCGATTTGACTATTAGGGAGTCTCTGCCTGTGAGCTCTGCTGCCATAGTTTAATTTAGTCTCTGCCCGATTAGATGTCTCTCAAAGCTCCTCTCTGCTCTCTCTCCCCTCTGCTCTCTGTCCCGACCCTGTTGTTCTCTTTAACTAACCCGTTCTCCTCTGTCTGTGTGAGTGGTTGTTGTCTGTGCCTTGCTGCGTAGATGTGGCACTCATTCTTTAGGTCAGCGGCTTGACTTTGTCCCCACTCCCTGAGTTCCCTGACCCTGTCTGCCCTGCATGGCCCTGCTCCTCCTGCGCCTTCCACAGCAATTAGCTTTGCTGCATTAATGCATCTATGCACTACATTCTTTATTTGTTTTATTAAGTCCTGGCAGTCCATTAATACCCCCCCCCCCCACCACCATCCTCTGCGTGTGTGCATCTCTTATGCTTGTGTGAGTGTGGCAGTCTTCCTCCCAAGTGTGCCCCGCCCCCCTCTGTCCTCTTCATCCCTCCCTGTCAGCCTCCTTGTCATTGCCATCCCCCTCGTCCTGCTTTTGTTGACTTTATTTTGTCTGCTAGTGTGTTTTCTTTTGCACTGTGATTGTATTGCTTGTAATTGCCCTCTGGGTCAGCACCTACTGCACACCCGACTGGGGTCTCCTCTCTCTGTGGTACCTCTCAAGATTCCTTCCACTTTTTCCCTGTTACACCTGGGTTTTTGGAGACTTTATTCTTGCCTGGTATGACGAGTAAGTCAGGGGGTGCTGTCCTGTTTTGATTGTTGTGGGCATGTAAAGCCCTTTGAGACTGTAAACAGCGATATTAGGCTCTAAGTAAACTTGAACTTGAACCAAGAAACACAACTGCTCAACATGCTGTAGTCAGTAGGTCATTTGTAATATTTAACAGGGAGGATGGCCCAATGGGGGCAAAGTCAAATCATGTCTTGTCACGATTAATAAATGATCTTCCTGGGGATTTCTGGATTGGCCTCAAATACTCTGGTGAACGGTGCTCTGATGCATCGAGTGTTTTGAAAGGGTACACTTGGACAACAGGAAACAACACATCTGATTACAAAAACTGGAAAAATAATGGCAGCGTGTGTTCTCCACACTGCATGTCAGTGTCCAGAGAAGATCTCACATGGACTGAGCGACCGTGCAGCGACGCTGTTCAAGGATATCTGTGTGAGTACAAGGATCCCGAGATGTGTGACAGGTTGCCGTCGGATGGCAAAACGTCCGTTCTCTATACAACGCATCGGGGATTTGAGGGAGAGAATCTAGTTTCAATTACACAAGGGAGCATCGGAACGCATAGGCCAGAGGGAACAAGGCATCTTTGTGTTTCCCATACGTGGCTTAAAGCTCCTTGGAGCTGTGAAGTTCTCTCGGGTGGCTGCGAACAAAACTACATAATGAATGGCACAGACTTCGAGTGCACCTGCTTGGACGGTTATGTAATAGCAGAAAACGGGGTCAGCTGCATCAAAGCACCAGAGGACCCCTGTGACCAGTGTGAACAGCAATGCTCTAAGGTAAATAATACAGTTCAGTGTCATTGTGACCATGGATACGAACTGGGCAAAGACGGGAAGAGTTGTGATGACATCGATGAACGTGCCGATAAAAGTCGGTGTTCAGGAGAACACATGGAGTGTGTCAACAAAAATGACTCATTTGAGTGTCGCTGTGAGAGCGGCTACGAGATGAATAATAACACATGTACTGACCTAAACGAATGCGCATCATGTCCGTGTGAGCATAAGTGTATCAATACAAACGGAGGCTTCTACTGCGTTTGTGTCACGGCCTGCACCTCCATTTTGTTTTGTTCGGTCTTTGTGCTCTTGTTCTGTCTGTCTCCGCCCCTCATTATTAACCTCGTTAATTTGAACCAATCCTGTTTTGCCCTGTTTAGTTCTCCCTCTACTTAAGCCCTAGTGTTTGCCTTGTCCTTTGTCTATCGTTGCTTGTGTATTTTGCACTCTGTTATGCTGCACCTTTTGTTATCGGCTTTTGTTCCTGTCTTGCACTTGTATTTTCATCTTTATTTTGTCAGTAAGGTCCTCCTTTTGTCACCTTCATTGTTGTGTCTTTGCACTTGGGCCCTGCACCACTCCACCAGCGTGACAGTTTGTTATGATGGATATATAATCTCACCAAAGGACAGAACCCAATGCGACTTTCAGTGCTCCGAGAGAAAGTGCCATTTGTGACAGAAACAAGGGTTGTCACTGTCCAAAAAATTATGTCCTCGACGTGAATGAAAAAGGAACGTACTGCGTCAACATTGATGAGTGCCAAGTACTTGACATGTGTGATCAGCGCTGCAACAACATACTTGGCGGTTATGTGTGTTCCTGTGAAGAAGCATTGAGCTTGTCAATGATCATGAGTGTATAAAGAGCTCGTGTCCCACAACCGAGCCCCAAGGCTAGGAAAAAATAAATTCTGGAGTCAGCAGCATTGGTAGCTTATACTATGATCACCTTTAAGGATATGTTCAACAAACATGTTAACCACAGTTTCCGCTGTATTTGCTGTATCTGACTTTGAATTAGTGTATCATTGATTTCATTTTCCGCCAAACAAACTGTCTTACCTAAACTACGACTTAATCAGGACCGCTGCGGTCTAGAAATAGCATACATCAGTGTGCAAAAACACGTTTTCCTTGGTAGTCTATAGAGTATCAGGGACAGAAAGTTGTCTATGTAAAAAGAACACCCACTGTCCTACTGATTCTGATCATTCGGCAGAAAAGGCAAGCTCCGCCCCTGCCCACAATCCCTCGTAACCTCTTTACATCTACTGTCAGAACTACGACATCGCCGCCTCTGTCTGCTGTTGCCCCTGTTGGAATAGTAGTGGCCTACTCCCAGGAAGCCTATCTTACCTGTGTAAATGGTATTATTCCTAAATGATTTTTTACATACCTTAATTACTGGCCATTGAGTAAACTGATACAGAATGTGTAGCGGACTGACTCTTTCAAACATTCTGATACATGAAACTTTGAAATACAGTTTTATATATTTAATTTTATTTGCATAATTAAACCATTTTTATATATGCACGTTGATATGGGACAAATCTCTCAGAAGAAAATGCTGTTCAGATTTTTTGAAGTCCAGTTAATATGACTACGATGACCGTGTAACAGCCTTTCGTTCTGCACAATTTAAATGTCTAAGATCTCTTGTTTCACATGCCAGTCCAAAGTAGTGGATTTCTCAGTGTATTTTTTCAAAGTCAGTTGTAAATAGTTGCCATTCTCTTCGAGCCTTTTGTGCGCATTTAGGCCTATCCGATCAATAATCAGCCAGGCGACTGAGCAACTCATCAATCAACCTATCTGACTATTCACCATCTATCAAATCCACAAATGTGTTTCCACTCAAACATCTTATCACTGAATGGAAAGCTTTGCTGAGTTTGACCTTCATCCTCTACTGACCAGCAAATTTCTGCGTCTTTTCAAAACTATGTTTAGAATCCGTGATCTAGGATTCATTGGCTGTGTTTGTAATCAAGAGCAAACGTAACGAAGCATAAGCAAGCATCATGGCAAGAGTTAGCAGGGGCCTGAAGGTGGAAATATGTGAAGTTCCTCCTTAAGTTTATATTCCTTGTATTTAAGGAAGCTTCAAGGCAATCTCAGATATCTGTGTCGCTGAGTCAAACTGAGGTAGGGAGTTGGCTGTCTTGCATATATTAGATATACTTACTTAAGTTTCCAGCATTCATAAAACTAAAAGGTGACACTTTGAAAACATTTTGTCTAAGCTCATTCTAATTTCCACGGGTATTTATTTTCATGCACTTATGTATTCTTTCGCATCGTATGAGCCACAAGCAGATGTCTTTCATGAAGGCTGATCCTTGGTCCAGTTTAACACGTCTGCCTTTTTGCTAGGCATAATTAATTTGCCAACAATGGAATACAATAGCATACTATTAAGTGTTAAAAGCGTTGAAAATGAAAACATCCAGCAGGTAATTAATGATGCTTTAATGCACAAAACACACAAGGTGTGCTCAGCGGTGGGAAACCCCCCCAAATTCTCTTAGCCTATTCAAACAGTTTTCTGTAAAGAATTATTGCGCAACTTCAGTGGAGAGAGCGAGGGCGGGAGAGAGAGTTGCGCTTATTTTTTACAGGGCTTCGACAGTGTGACTCGTATAGTATGACAGCAGCTAAGGATTACGCCGGATGAACACATGGTTTTCATATTTTTCTAAAGGAAAAAAATTCTTATCACTCGTGACCTCTTATGGAAATTGCATGTTGCGTGACGATAGCCTGAAGTTCAAATGTACCTGACCAACTGCACAAAAAAAACGTGTTGTCGAGAGAGGTAGTTTAGCGTGACTCTGGCCGACACACCCGCAAACTGTTTTCACTGGCTCCTTGCTACAGTGGCAAGTGTGCAACACCAGTGATTTCGACAGTCAGACCCAGAAGCAGGGGACGAGCACCATATTTTTTTTTCCTGCGTGGGAAAAACGAGCCCTGGCCTGCTTCTGAATTTCTGACTTTCTTGGGAGTCGTGGGATGACAGTTCCTGAGAGGAGTTTACTGGATATTGGCAACCGCGCATACTAGGCACACTTTATGCGGCAAGACAAACAAGAAGTACAATTGCTCAACGTGTAAGCTAACTGAAAAACCTTAAGAGAGGAGGCAACTCACGAAATGCAGGCAAAATCTTCCTGTAACAGGTAACTGGTGTAAAATCTGCGTTGTTATGTTGTAATTTTTACCAGTGTGCTGAAAAGAATGATGATTAGTAGAAATCCTTAGTCAGTGATTAGCTGTTTACAGATATAAAATTGACAACTGTCTTCAAAAAGAGTAAATGGAATTTAACAATTGAGCCAAAGCTTCTAAAGAACTGAGTCAGATATGTAAACAATATATGGAGTCTAGTGTTTGTATGAAGTTGATGTCCTTAAAAGGATTGTGAAAAGTTCTTTTCACTTTGAAAAACAGTCTTGGCAAAGGCCAGGTCAGTGGATACAAGAATCGTGACCTATAACATGTTTTTCTTCATCAGAAACTTAATTAGGAAATTAATTTGCTATGGCTGCTATTGCTAATGAAATGCCACTGAGCAATAAATGGATGTGCCGAAATGCCATCTGTTATTACAAGCTTTTTCAATAACTTTCTAAGCCTATGAATGGATGTAATCACTAGCCAATTCAGATTTGGGTTAATAATTAGCCTTAAATGGTCCATATCACGGTCTCTGCCTTTCTTGACCATGTGAAAAGTCAAAATAGTGTAAAAATCATTTAATTCTGTATTTTGTATGAATTACACCCTTTAAAAAGTATTTGTGCACAAATTGGTTGCATACTTAATACTTATTATATTTAATTTCCTGTCAAATATATCCTTTTTTTCAGGATGGCAGTGAGGAATACTTTCATCTTGATCCTTTCTGGATTTCTTATATGCCAACAGGTGGCAAAGTGCAATCCAGGATGCATTATTCAGGGTCATGATGCTTACTGCTCTGCTAAATCTCTAACCCAGGTCCCAGTGTTGCCCCTGTATATAACCTATGCGGATCTTAGTCAGAACTTTATCAGTGAAGTTCACCAAAAATCCTTCATTGGTCTTGAGGGCCTACAAATGCTTAATCTGGGATTCCAGAAAGTGAGAGGACTTGTAATCAAGAACAATGCTTTCAGCAAACTGTACAATTTGACATACCTTCATCTTGGGAGCAATATCCGTCTTCATATTGAGTCAGGTGCATTTAATGGATTATCTAATCTTCAGTCCCTTGTTCTCCTTCGCTCTGGGCTGAATGACTCCATTCTGTCTGGTAATTATCTGCGACCCCTGGTCTCTCTTGAGTCACTTCAGCTCTTTGGGAATGATATCCATAAAATACAACCTGCCCAGTTCTTTTTGAACTTCAGCAAATTCCATATTCTTGACCTCTCACTTAACTGGGTCCCAAGTGTTTGTGAAACAGATCTCTCAGGCTTTCAAGGCAAACACTTTAGCCTCTTAAAGTTGTCCTCTATTCACTTGACTGATATGCGCCATCCTGCTTTCAACTGGGTACAATGTGGAAACCCCTTCAGGAACATATCTATGGAGGTTCTAGATTTATCTCTTAATGGCTTTAGCGCTGACATGGCAAGACCATTTTTCAAAGCTATCAGTGGTACTAAAATTCAGCACCTTATTCTCAGATCTAGTGCTATGGGAAAATCATTTGGTTACAGTAATTTGCCAGACCCTGACAAATATACATTTCAAGGTCTCAGGGAGAGTAGTATTAAGAGTTTGGATCTGTCTAAAACTTTTATTCTCAGTCTTCAGAGTTCATTGTTCAGTGCATTGGGAGAACTTGAAATCCTTTCTTTGGCAGAGGGTAAAATCAACAAAATGGAAAGAAATGCATTTCTTGGAATGACTAATTTACTAAGTCTCAACCTGTCATACAATCTATTAGGGGAAATATATTCTGAAACATTTGAAAATCTGCCAAACCTTTTGGTACTTGATTTGTCATACAATCACATAGGAGTGATGGCACCAGACTCCTTCTCTCAGCTCTCAAATCTAGTTCGCCTAGACCTCAGAGGAAATGCTCTAAGATATGCTGATACATTTACACTCCCAAACCTGAAAGTGGTCCGTTTGGATGACAACAAAATTACAACACTTAATCTTCATTCACACATTACAAATAATATCACGGTAATTCAATTAGATTCTAACAGATTAAGTAATTTGCAAGATCTGTATGAGATATTAGCCACATCTCCTGACGTTGAAGAAATCTATGTGGCAGACAATCATTTTTTATGGTGTACCCACGATGAAAATAATTTAGTGCTAACTTCAAACAAGTTAAAGGTCCTTGACATGCGGAAGACAGGTTTGTCAAATGTGTGGATACAAGAAAAGTGTTTAAATATGTTTGGCAATCTTAGCCATGTATTGTATCTTTTTTTAAATCAGAACGCACTGAAATCGCTTCCAAAGGCCATTTTTAAAGGCCTCATTTCCTTGCATTATTTGGATTTGTCCCTCAACTATCTGACTTATCTCCCTCCAGACATATTTCCTAAAAGTCTGAAAGCTGTTAATTTGGCCCACAATTCCCTTGGCTCACCCGATCCAAATATCTTCACTACCCTCAGTCTGATAGACCTTAGCAATAATCTTTTTATTTGTGACTGCCACCTCAAAGAGTTCTTAATGTGGATGAATGATACAAATGTAACATTTTTCAGGCCAGTTAACGAGCTGACATGTGAATTTCCTGAGGCACTGCATGGTGTTCCTCTAACAGAGTATAACATAGAATCATGCCAAGAGGACGATGATGCACTGTTTGAAAAACTGAGGGTCTTGCTCTGTGTCATGTGTACAACACTCATAACCCTCATCACTTGCAGCACCATTGCGTTCGTTCGTTTTCGTGGATACTTCTTCAAGTTTTACAAAGAGGTGACTCTAAAAATTGTTGCAGATTCTCCAAAAACACCCACTGCTGATGACTGCCCATATGATGTTTATATCTGCTTCAATTCCAGTGACTTTAAATGGGTAGAAAGAGCGCTGCTGAAAAAGCTGGACTCTCAGTTTTCAGAGCAGAACCATCTACGTTGTTGTATCGAGGCTCGCGACTTCATCCCCGGAGAGGATCATTTGTCTAACATGCGCAATGCCATATGGGGCAGCAAGAAGACTGTTTGTGTTGTGTCCAAAAAGTTTCTTAGAGATGGTTGGTGCCTGGAAGCCTTCACCTTGGCCCAGTGCAGAATGTTGTCTGAGCTTCGTGACATCCTGGTGGTGATTCTAGTGGGAAACTTGCCTCTTTTCAAACTGATGAAGCATGATCAAATCAGAAGCTACATCAAAAAAAGAGAATATCTCCAGTGGCCAGAGGATAGCCAGGATGTTGAGTGGTTCTACAGCAAGCTCATGCACAAGATTATTAAGAACACAAAGCTCAAAAAGACCAAACCTGAGACCACCAAAGTCATTGAATTAACTTACATCAATCAGCAGTCAAAACAAGAATTGGAACACAACCCTGTTGCTTCAGTTTAAGCTTTTTAAGTATAATGTCATTTTACTGTCAAATGCTAAAAGTTACTGTAACACTTCAATAAGCTTGAATCAACATAACTCTAACAACCAGTTTTTAAATGTAAACACCAAGGATAAAAAAACATCATTTATTTGTTCAAAAGGTATGGTGCAAATGTTTTGTTGGGTCTTTCCACTTAGTTTTGCACTTGAATTGTCTTAACTGAATAATAAAAAGACTTCCTCCACATCACTCCCAGGGTTAGTCTCAGCTCTACCTATTTGGTCAGAGGTTGCGTCCTAACTGAAAGTTTATCAAAGTTTATTTTCTGCTGTTCTCCTAAATTCCTTACCTTAGCATAACAGAAGAGAATGTGTGTAATGCAGTTGACTGGCTAGGATAAATGATTTTCAAGATTCTGTCTTTTAGTACTCTTGCCTGGTAGCATCAGTGGTATATGAGGCCAACATTTCAGCAAGTCTCATTGCTTCTCATGATGGATTCCAATGTAAACATCTTAAAACTCAGCAATCACCTGTCAGCAATCATCTGTAGTATGCATTAAACCCTCAACTATTCAGTTTCTAAGATAACAGCAAAATGGTGCCAGGAGGGTCAACTGAAAACCACTTCCTCAAAAGTTTGGTAAATCGGCAGACCTTTGTGTGATGTGTGACATCATCATAACAGACCTTTATAGACAGTAAAAGCAGAAACAACTACTGTTGAAAAACCAAAAGATTCTTTTTCTTTGTTACCAGTTTTCTTCAACACTGAAAGGCCATAGTCTTAAACAGCTCTCATCTGAGGCTACCATCCTATTTTGAGCCCACACTGATTAAATGAAAGTGTCTCATTCTCAGCTGGAGGGCTTCAAATGAACTTTCCTTACAGACATTTAGAAGGCATACAAGTTATTTAAATTCCTCAATGTAGTCAGATAAACTGACAAGACATCTGAACTGAACTTGACCCCAACGCCTAAGCAGAAAAGGTCACAATGGCTAAGCAACATACAACATAATGAAGTCACCATAAAAAATGTAAGTACAGATAATGAAGGGGATGTTTTAGTGTAGCAAACATTTACAGAGCAAATAAACCTCAGATCTTCATATTACAGTTACAACTGGGAACTTGGCCATCTAATCAGCAAGGCACCCTGACAGTCTGTAGGAAAATCTATAAAACTGGGCTCCAGAACGATGGCTTACATTGAACATCAAATAAATCAAATATTACCTAATAGTTCTCTGCAACAGTCCGGAGGTAAATATTAGGTAGTTTGGGATATTTCTGATATCTTGGGTAACAGCACATGTAAAACAGGAAAGAGGCCCCTGCACACACTGCACTGACACATGACAAAACACACAACACCACTTCCCCCTTGTGGCTAAGCTTATGCAGTGTGTTTATATGTATTTGTTTATCTTCGTGGAGGCAGAGAACTGAACAAGTCAGTGGACTACAGTCGCATATTTTAACACTCATTCTGCACCAGATGCAAGAATTCCTTCCATTCTAGACATTCACCATTCCATGAAGGGAAGAATTTCTTTTGATGCTTCAGGTTAATCTTATCACATTTGAGTGTTTTTCATTTTAAAAGAGACCATTGCCCAAACTTCATTATAACTATACAAGTGACCCGCCAGTGCCACCTAGCCTTGTTTCCTGTTGTAATCCCTTTATTTAATGTCAGACCACTTTAAAAATATAAGTGCATGAAAAAATTCTGCAAAATGTGTAAGTGTTATAGCTGATGTGGAATCACCATTGACATGGAAATGTTACTTTTATCAGCAGATAATCATTTAACATTTCGATTAATTTCTTTTCATTGCTCAAAGTGGTTTACATGAAAATGCTATGGAGAACAATTCCAAACATGATTACTGGAGCAACATTTCTGGTCACTGATCTGAAAAGGATTTAGATTTTATTATAGGGAACCAAAAAAAGGAACAATATATTTTCCTGTTTCATGTTCACTTCTTTAAATTCTCTGCCTGTCAAGAGTGTCCAAATATAAATGAATGGAAAAAGTGAAGAGATGTTTGCAAAATGTATGAAAAAGCACAAACACCAGCGTGTTCATCTCCGAATCTACTGGCCTTTACTGTGAATCAAACTGTTGCTCTGCTGTCAAAACTGAATATGTTTAGTAACTCACATCAAAGCACACACCATTCAACCATGCCCCTCTCTGGGGAGCAGAATATCATACTATGTCCATGTTCAGCTTCTTGATACTTCCAGTTTAAAATGGGACACAGATTTTTTAGCTTTGCCTGGTTCCAAATTAATCTAACCATGCCAACATTCAGTGTCTATATATCAGATACAAACTGCAGCAAGTCTCCTTCTACCCCCCAAAAAAGTGGACAACATAGTTAACAGGTTGTCTAGGTATTTCACTCAGCTGAAACTAAAGGTTAATTCCGTCCATTTACAATGCTCCTGTCAAAGTTTTGCGGTTTGTCTCACAGTAACCTCCCAATATTTAGCAGTCAGTGAAGACTCATGGATAGAAAAAAAATGTGTGGGCCTCCCCCCCGTTAAAGACTCTCACTGTCTCATCAGGTCTAGGTTTCAGGGAAGCAGCGGGGGTAGGTAAACAAGGGCAAGTTTACACAGGAGACGCAGGTTGGGAGAGCCCCAAGCTTCACAGAGGTGAGAGGTTCCAACAGTTGCTCTTTGAATGACATGTCAAAGATCCCTCCACGCTGAAGTCTCTGAATGGCAAAAACTGGACTGGTAAGACAAGACATTCAGCTAGTGATGCTGACTACCCTGTTCAATAAATACGAGTGAAGTCACTTTGCTTTAGTAGGGTACAGGCAGTTAGATGATATTTCTTTGTGAATTTCTTACCATAATTAGTACTGATAAGTGTTATGACTGGCTTCTTGTTGGAGAAGGTACATGCTTGCCTCACTCAGTTTGATAGATGACTTCTGAGATGACATTTAATTAGAGACTTTTTTTTTTTTTTAATGTGAGCAACAGGAGTTTAAAGCAATAAGAGCTTTAGTGGAATAACAAGTCATTTTATAATTAATGACAAACATATATAATCTATGTTTGTCAGCTCTTCAGTTTTATTTAAAACATAGCCTGTGGAGTCTAATTATATCCGTAATCCATTGGCGGTACTAGGTCAATTGCCCACTTCATCTGCAGTACACCTAAAATGTGCTCATTCATCCCTATTAGTTTTTTGCACCAGAAAACTTCAGGTATATCCTGTGGAAAAAAGGCTCCAGTCTATTTCTTTAAGACACAACACAGATTCATCTGTAAAAAGGTTATT
The DNA here is from genome assembly GCF_902362185.1 of Chanos chanos. Taxonomy (NCBI): domain Eukaryota; kingdom Metazoa; phylum Chordata; class Actinopteri; order Gonorynchiformes; family Chanidae; genus Chanos; species Chanos chanos. Next base: position 10,968,506 of record NC_044498.1, read on the forward strand.
ACAACACTTAATAGCCCCTTGTATTCACTGAATATGAAAGGGTACCAATACCTAAGTAACACTGTTCAGATTTTAATTTATGATATCACAAGCATCATTCAAATGATTCCTCCTCAAACATTTCCACAACATTTTGTTTAATAAACCTGGAAATGAAAACACTGTTACGTCTGGACAATCTGATAACCATGTTTCAAACACTGATAGTTTGGGTGCATTGTTGTAAGATCAAAACATTTGTCAGATGTAAACTCCATGTTGACTTTCCATATGACCCCAAAAAATATTTCCTCAGCATCAACACATATTTAATTATCTTCAAAAATTATGCAGCAACTGATTGTGTAATACTAATTCTGACATGTTATTCTATTATCCAATACCACAACAATTCAAATACCTTTCCTTAAGAAAGACAAATGCAATAATTGTGTGTGATCCCATACATTTAATTGTGAAGGGACACTGCACATGATAATTTAAGATGACAACATGTGAATTGTTCTTCATGTTCTCCTCACGTCTCTTGTTTCCTTTACAGTGATAATCAACATAGACTTTCAGATGAGTGCTTTGAACTTATGGTGAGAGCAGGCACATTGGCTTCGGTTTTTGGCTTATGAAACTCTACAGAATTGCACTTAACATTCAAAGTCCTGTTAAAACAATTGAGTCTTTTGGGACAGGCAGAGGGTGTCCTTTCATTTTTGTCTCTGTGATTTCGTTTGCTCTTTTTGACATTTTCATTTTGTGTAACAGGAGCAGATTCAAGTTTTTCATGGCTGTCATTAGGCAGTGACAGATAATCATCATTCTCAGTTGCCTGTATTTTACTGACGTTTATGTGATTACATGGTACATTTTGTGGGGTTTGGAGTTTTAATGTTTTCTCCCCTGTCTTCTGCATTTCATGGTTGGCAAAGCAGTCTCTGTGTGTGTGAGGTAATGCACAACCTTGAACTGTGGAACACTGACTTTGTGGTTGGGTAATCAGTCCCTTCACGAGAGGTGGACCTGGGCTACAAGGGGCCCTCTGACGGGGCTCTTCCAACACTGATGAATCAGACTGATGGGCAGGCTGTTGGAGATGAATAGTGTGGGTGCAGTAGGTCCTGAGGTGGCAGCCCTGAATGTCTGGCCTTGATGTTTGACCCCCTGAGCAGTGATGGAAGTGGCTGGGTGTGCACTGAATGCAATTCCTATGACAGTCCACTGGGTTGAGCACTCCTTCAAATGTTGACATATGGTTCTGACTTTTGGAGATGTGGTTGCTTGTCAAAGCAAACTGAGGGGCCAGACAGGGCATTTCACCACCCTGAGTATTGGAACGGAACATGGCCCATGGTGTGGCCATAGTCTGTTGTGGCAACTGATCTCCACACATGCAGCTCGTATTGAGGGAATACTGGCATTGAGAACGGTCTGTGCCGGTTGAGGCTAACCCGTTCTCTGGGCAAGGGCCTTCTCTGTTGGGCTCTGGTTTGTTTTGAAAAGATACGTGAGCTGTGGAAACAGCTGAATGAGGAGGAACAACTCCATTGCACAGCTGGGTACTTGCCTCTTCATCCTCCATAGAGTTCTTTTCCACACTTCTACCATTTGATGCCAGGGGCTCTAGTTCGTAGTTCTCGTGCTCCACATCTCGTCCCCGGGAATCAAACTGGTACTTGCTGGTGTGGGAGTGTTTCCCTTGGCCATGGTGAGATGGGGATGTAGAGTTACCCTCTGAAAAAGCCTGACACTGAAGCCTCTTGGGCAAAGGGATCTGTCCACAAGTGCCTTGTGGACCAAGACAACGGCACATACACTGGAAGAAGAAAGTAGCAAACGCCCAGCTTATGCACATAATTAGCATGAGGAAGGTACCAAGCTGAGTGTAGGCCAATACAGTCGATGGCATCATCATTACTCCAGCTACAAAAGTAGTCAGTGCTGCCATGGCTATAGCAGATCCCATCCTGCTCAAGGAAAACACCACCTTTCCCTCCCTATCTTGTTCTGGGGCAAGGCGATAGGCAACACCATAATGGACGGCAAAATCAACAGAAAGACCTACTGCCACAGAAATAGTAACTGACTCCAGTACATTTAACTCCCAACCTAGTAGCACCAGTGATCCCACAGTTACAAATATGGTGCCAGCGATGGAAATAATAGCGTAAAGGCTGATGATGATGTTCCAGGTAGTCAGAAGCATCACGCTGAAGGCCACCACCACTGATAGTGCCATGGCAATGAGAGTCCCATCTGAAAGGCTGTCTTGAAGGTCATAGAACTCCAGGTTGCTGATAAACCAACCGTAACTGAGGCCCTCAGGAGCGTTCTTTAGCTCGTCCTGTATCCAGGTGTCTACTTCACTGTAAAACTGATGCATTTTCTCATGTGCCAGCGTAAAGTGGTAGGTGCTTTGAAACTCTAACACAATGGCCCTGATAGTGTCGTTGATGTCAAACCTTGGCCCTGGTGTCTTGCTGTCCAAATGGTAGATGGTACTGCGGTCCAGCTCCATAATGGCTCTTTTTATGCACAGTTCAAAGACTTCCTGCTTATAGGGAAAGGTGGATTGGCTGCAGCAAGGGTAAACTGGTGCCTCCTCACAATCTTGGTTCTCCATCCATTGTTTAAAGGTCTCCATGAAACAGCTAGTGAAGTCTTGTTCCTCAGACTGGAATACAAAACTCTGATTTCTCAGTTTCTGGCAAAAGTTGAGAATCCACACCTGGCTGGCAGGGCTGGCAATGTTGAAAGTAGTGTCAAGCGTCAATTTTCCCTTGTTTTTTGGATTTAGTGGGTCTCCATTATCGACTGGAGTAACTCCCCATATGATAGTGATCGGCATATGGAGATCCTCACCATGGTGGACACGCTCAAACATGAAAAGCTTCTTGTACTCTGCATCATAGCGTTCAAAGGGGTGTGAGGAGCGGAACACCTGAAATTCAGACAGCTCCAGCGATGGTAACTTCATTTTGGGGTTTATGCAGACCACATATGCCCCTCCTACAGTTATGGCTAGGAACCAGAGGAGCCAGAGGTAACGTAACTTGATCACAATGCAGGGCAGAACTTTTTCAAAGAAGATGCGGGAGGCCTCCGACATAGAAAACAGACATTTATTAGCTGTCTGACACAGCCCAGTCCACAAGGTTTGAGTGCTAAAGCCACGATGGTGTGGTGACCTGAAGCACGTGAAAAGGTTGAGGAGATATCGCTCATGAAGGACAACAACAGCAGGTAACCAGGTAACCATCAGGATGTAATTGACCAAGATGGCAGTGCCAGCATAGACACCAAAGCAGCGGATAGCTGTAATGTTGCTGACATAATTCGCGTAGAAGGCTGCTGCAGTGGTGAAGCTCGTGACAAACATCGAGAGTGCTGCATGCTGCAACGTGACACTAACAGTCTCAGAGAGCTCCGAGTTTGGTTTGTCAAATTTGGTGTAGTTCCACACATCACAGAGTACAAAGGCATCGTCGGCACCAATTCCAACCAGGATGATGAGAGCAGTGAGGTTCATGAACGGGAAGAATTCAAAGTTGAAGACCACCCGGTAGAGGAAATAGGAGACAATTAGGGAACTGATGATGGCAAACATGGTCATTAGCGTAATGAACACCGACCTTGTATAGATACACATGACCACTAGCACAATCACAATTGCTATGGCTGGATACACAGTATCCGTCAGGAGGTAATCCTGAAACAGGTTGTGTTTAATGCCAAACTCAATGCCTGTGATGGTTGTGATACCATCAGAGGCATTCCAGTTCTCAAAGTTGTCCAAATAAATGTTCATCATACTCTCCCCTTTCTCAGTGGGTGAGAACAGCATGCTGTACTTGAGAGAGGGTGGAAAGTAGTCAGTGTTTTTTGGGTTCAGAAAGTCTTTGTCCACCAGGAAGTGAAGAATCTGGTAAACGGCGTTGTATTTTGTGCACTTCCGGGGCACATTAGCACACTTCAGCTGGTCCTTCCTCCTGGTGGTCATATCCCAGCATTCAGGTCCGAGGGTACCATTGTGATAGTATTTGGCACATGACCGCAGAATCTTCAATGTATGGGAAACATCCCTTTCAGTAATCTTCTGACAAGAAGACTTATTGGTGAGAACAGCTATGTAGTTCCCAAGGGTCCAGCTGGGACAGCAGGAGGCAGCAGTGGTACGCTGGCATAGGTTCCAGTACTGGGGATGGGAGCGGACCTGAGAAAACATTATGAGTAGATTAAAAACACATTTCCGTGCCTTTTTACAACCCGCATCAACAGATGTACACGATGAAAAGAAAATATGATCATCAACCAAAAACTAAGACATTTTACCTCTTACATGATGCTTTAAGCAATTTTATCACGAACTGGTAAACTAATATTTGAACTTCAAAGACATGCAAATGCATCAGCGCATTGTAATCACCATGTGAATTTGATTAAAAAAAAAAAAAATACTGGAAAATGACTTATTAAAAACAGGTGCTGTATGTGGTGGTTCAACAGTCTCTTGTGTATAATTTTCTATTAACGGACAAAGGTAGACTGATATTCTTTAAAACAATCAACGCATACTAAAGAATTCCACCTACCCTTGTGTTGTCCATATTGCACATAGACTTAATTGCTTGAATGTTCCACAAGTTTTTTCCATCAGCAGATGCAAACACAAGTCGGGAGTAGCTGTCGCCTGTTGATAGTGACACAGCTTAGACAACTTCTTTTTATTTTAAACCACAGAATTTTAAAAGTTATTACTGTACATATGTGACATTGCTTTTATTAAACAACCTACCTGGAACATCACAAAAGAAGTTGGTCTTACTGAAGTCCCATTCTGCTTGTCTTTTGTCTCTTTCATAGTGATCTTCTGACCATCTGTCTTCTTGGTGACTACAAATGCAATGGAGAGATAATGGGGGGAAAAAGTGAGAGAGTGAGAACAGGGGGGGTGGAAATGAGAAAATAATAGCGTGGCATGATCTCCATTTAACACAGACAGCACCTTCTGTCAGTCCAATTTACTTACGTAACGCACTGTTAACTAACAAGAAAGTTAAAGAGGTAATCCTTAATAATAAAGTAATCTTTATTAAAACAATACTTATCTGTAAAGTATAGAACATGACAAAATCCAGCAGCATGTACAACAACATGCTTGTCAGAGAGTATTATAATATACAAGATATTTGCCTGCACCCATCTTTGATGGTGCTGTTTTTAGAGCTATTAGTGGCCAGATCTGTAATTTCACTTATTTTAAAAAACAAAACAAAACAAAACAACAAAAAAATCCCACAAGTTTGGAAAATGCAGAAATTGTAGTAGAACCTAGTGTAATGGACTGAAAATGGATGCCTAATAATTTACCGTGATACAGAGGACTGCAAATAATTTTAGTTTTGCAGTTCCCCTCATATTGTTGCTATTAGGTATCCCCATCATTATGACTACTATCATTATCACTGACAGAGGGCAGAAATGGTGCTGACAGCACTTCTGAGCAAAGCACATCCTGTCCCTGAGACAGGAAGTCTGTGTAATCAGGGGCTCCTGTCAGGGAAGACAGAGAGGGCGAATGTGGAGCCACACAGAGCCCTGCTGTCAGGCCGGGCCATTCCGACTCCCTTTTCCCCTTAGAAATATCCTTTCATGATTTCTTATCCAACTTACAGTTATCAGGATCAACACAGGAAAGATGAGATGAAGAAATACAAGGAAAACATGGTTTCCTTCGGTTAGATATTTCAGAAAAAAAAAAAAAAAGAGACAAAATCCTCAGGCATTATCAAACACATTAATGAGAAATGGACAGTATCCATGCTACCAGATGAGTTGATTTAATTACCTCTTGGCCTGCTCGTCTGCATATTTGAAAGGGTAGTTGGCTAATGTTGCTTTGTAGCCAGTGTTTTTCACCATGTTGTTCCATGTGACAAGTCGCTGGCCTATTGCTGTCCCCCGAGGTTCAAATCCCTGTTTGAAAAATGATGTGAAATAGTTATCAGGTTACTGGGCAAGATGACGCACATTCCCAGAAATAATTCTGAAAAACAAAAGCTAGACTGAAATTTTTTTTTTTACTTAAAAATTAGGAGTTGAAACTACAATCTAATCAAGACAGATAAGAAAGCATTTGTGAATGTGTTTATTGCTCACCAGCAAAGGATCAGAAAAGTCTGGAAGGTCTGGCACCAGGATGCCCACGAGGGCACACACCACAATGAGAACAGTACATACACCAAGCACCACTACCGGCCAATCAGCAATGAGCTCTGCATAACTAAGAGGAAGAGAGAAAGACACTCAGATATGTTCAATAAAACAGACTTGTTTGTATAAATACAGGACAACTACTGACAACGCAGGAGGCGGGTCTAACAGACAAACTTTACGTTGAATACATAAAGCTTGGCTGCTATGCTGTTGAATGGACGGTATCTTAATAAGAGCACTCACAGAACTTAAAAAGGTAAGCCTTATGATAGAACTGTTTAAATTTATTTATCGAGTAAGCAATATCAAATTGGACCCCTACGAGGAATATGATTTCAAATAAATTCAGTACAATCAACTTTGACAATGGAAGGAAAATACACAAACCTCTAATAAAGAGTGGAATGCCAAAGAAAAACAGGGCCCAGGTAGAGGGAGAATGTCACATTGATAACTACAATGACTCATAACTGAGGAATGAATGCTTGGCTGGGTGTACTTTTGATGGACCAGAGAATAGGTTTTTGTGAGTTTACAAAGACAGAGAGGTAGAATGGTACAGAGAGAAAGAGAGAGATTCTTACCTTTTTGGGAACCGAAAAGGCCTTGTAGGACTGAAATACAACAACAACAAAAAAAAGATCAATCAGGTTTACATTTTAAGTCAAAGCAAGAGCCAATCTAAACCATACTGGCCTTTGCCTCCACACAGGGAGACATGTTTTTTCATGAAACAGCTTTTTCTTCCCCCTCTGTTTCTTGGCATACACCTTGTGTAGAACAACTCACTCTCTATTCAAACTAATTTCCCCTGGGGGCATTACAGCCCCTTTGCAGGTTAACTCTCCTCGCCTTTAAAATTACTAAATGGCAGTTTAGCGCTGCTTTGGTTTTCACATATAGGAAAGATTCATGACAATTTAAGGTTCTTATGAATGAACTTTCCAAATATTTTTTTTAAAAAAGGTATGGTTTAAATTATATGGTACAAAAAAAACCAACCAAACAAAAAACAAACAAACAAATAATAGTATGCAGCATACAAAAAAATCTGAATTCATAGTATATGCTTGGAATGAACAATAGACAAGGGCAGAAAATAACTGTCCAAAGATACACCCGAAGAAATCCCATGCAGTTTTCACATTACTGAATCAGAAATGAAACTGCAGAAGGATGAGTGATTTTTCCAACTGAAGGCAACCCGTTGGCTTACGTAAAAAACTTTTGCCCTTTACTGCTCAGTCGATTTGATGTGATTTCAGAGAGATAAGTCTAAAAGACTAACAGTCCCAGTAAAGTATGATGGTCTTCTATCACTAGTGCAGATGCTGGAAATAAGAGACAACCTTCCCAAATCCCATATGAAACTTTCAGATGCTTTGGGTTTCTCTGGACTTCCCATCACTGGGCTCTCAGAGCGATGGGAAGTCTTAGGAACACCGGGTGCAGGCGTGAGTTAGGAGAATCAGATATGCTGACCAGATCACAGACAGATGCAGAGAGTTTTGGGGGACCTTTTCTGCATCTACATATGTTTTAAATATTCAGGACACAGTCATTAAGACATATGAGTGCTGAGACAAGGAGAGCAACTTAAAAATAGATACACATAAGGATAAAGAACTTAGATACTGCCATCGGGAAGGTATCCATATTTTGAGATCTCTTTTATATATACTTTACATAATGAAACATACAGTCCATGAACGATGTTTATGACGCACAAAATATTAGTAAGGCTGTGTGTGTGTGTGTGTGCAATAAGTTAGTGCTCACTCAAAGGTCAAACCTAATGAGGGGTTAAAGGAGCACACGAATTCTGCTTCATTACCTTGAGCAAGAAGTGATACCTAGTCAACAAAATAATGCAGACAAGGCTCTAAACAGGAACAGATATTCACAGAGTGGAAATGACAGCCAATCACATTGCACCCTGGTAGAATATTCTTAAATGATGGGAGCAAAAGGGCAGCAAGGCCAGGAGATGGCTGTAATTTTCCTCCTCCTTGTCTTTAAAGAGAATCCATGGAATGCTATAATTAGTGGTTGCCATGGCACCAGGAGGCACAGATGAACAAAAGCCACTGGCAGGAATTTTTCACCACAGGGTAACTTCTGGGGAGGCCGTAAATCCCTTTTAAAGTTCAGTGGACACGTTAATACAACAACCAGATGTTGTAAAGGCACAGGCTTTGAAGCATCTGCATATTCTGCTCAAGGTGAGTCCCATTAACCGTCGAGATTGTAGAAGTACCTTTGCTTTTCGGTGCAATCAAGAGAAAAGTACATACAGTCAACATTTAACCTTTTAAAATGCTCGCTGCACTGCTGCTAGCCAATAAGACGTAATGAGGACCACATTTTTCTCCTTTGCTAAAATCAATGTAGCTGGCCAATGGAGAGTCAGTCAGTTAATTTACAACCAGTCTGTGCTGTCAGTTGCTCTCCATGTATGGGCGTTGCACTGTGGAATCTGGGGCTGTGGGATGGTCCAAAATGGAGTCAAGTTATTGGAAATTGTTGGACAGGATTCTTTTACATAAAATATCCTGGTTTGAAGGGCCATCAAAGGGTGCATCTATCTGACTGTGTCTTCCATGGATCTGTTTTGCATTTGTTTGTCTCTCTGCACGCACTGATTTCAGTTCAGCTTCAGAAGTATGAAAGCCAGACGCAATGTAAATTTACGACGTCTGACAAAGGCATGCAATAGTGCTACGCTGCGCTTTTTACAACAAGTTTCTCTGTTAGAGTAATAGGTTTTTCAACAACAACAAAAAAAAAAGAAAATGACAAATGTAGACAAATACTAATGTGTGTCCTTGAATCAGCGTTGGGAGATTTAGGGTTCGTCTGTACAACAGAACCGTGGAATCTACACAATCGGCGTGACTATGAAGCAGTCAAGTTTCCTCCAGAGACACTGATGCTAGCTTCCATTACAAAGCACAGAAATTTTCCCCTCAGTAAAAACATGTTCGTTTGTGTAGATTTGTTATTCTGTTTGCTAAGAGGAAATGTTTATGGATCAGGAGGTTAATTAATAAAGAAAATAGCAAGAGGCCAGGACACACATTTGTGTTGATGTGCAGTGAAATGGTAGCAGGGGGAGTAAGGGGTTCAAAGGTCACACTAGAGGCCACACGGGGGGGGAAGGGTGCTAACAGACACAGATATTTCTGGGGGGAACCTCCCCCCTCCACCCCCCAAAAAAACCCATTCAGGTCTAGGTAGGACCAATTACTGTCAACCGTGTCAATTATTCGCCTGCTTGATCAAACCACATATAAAATTAGCATTTTTTTTCAGACTTTAGGCAGTTTCCAAATGAGAGCCATTACTGAAAAGAAACACGAAAGGCCTACTTCCCCAACCCCCCACACCTTAAAGTAAATTTATGTTTTCGTCATTGCCAAATTATGCTGAATTAGTATTCTCCAAAACACTTACACTCTGTTATGCAGACATCATGGGAGACTTTTTAAGTATCCAATTAAAAATACACGCCTTCACAGGTGTTCTTTCTTACGTACGAGTAATTAAAACTGATTCTCATTACGTGGTCATAGTGATGTTCTGAAATCCCCTACAGTAATCGAGTTTGCCACCTACGGTGCACTTAACCCGCGGCACTTCAGCTTCAAGACATTTACAATGCAGTACATCTCACAAGCTTGTGTAATTAAAGTAATCTCAGGCTGTGGTAACTGTCTGAAAGGCTCAGAGAGAGCGAGAGTCGGAAAAGATTTACAAAACAATTAAGTCATTAAGATCAAACCACACTGGTGGTGCTACCTTGGAATTCTACTGCTGATGTCTGACAGTAAAAAAAAAAAAAAAAAAAAAACTTTCGTTACACCTAATTTTTTTGATTATCATCACCTTGCCACAATGTCGTGAAAACACTACCGCATAAAAGAAAAGACAATATCTATTAGAAAATGTTTTAAACTGACCATGGTCATAACTGTTTGATGGCGGGAGTATACGAAAGTACGTATTGCTGCTTCTTTGTAAACTCTCCGCTGAGTGAATTGTTACGTACGCGTCTGTGTGTGTGAGTATGTGAGTGAGGGTATGTGGACATAGTGAAGACATGATCCACCATTGCACAGGGTCTGGAGGCCACACCTGACATCTCCACATTCTTGGATTTGAAATATGGGCGTGCACAGATTCCAGAAATGCAGGCAGGATTTCAACACTGTAGCCAATAGTTACAAGCTGTCCGAAAGATGTCTTTATTATCTCCTGGCCCCCAAGCCTTCAGAGCAGCCAGTTTAACCCCAGAGACTTAGAGATTTTGTAAACACAAACTGTGGAATTCAAAGCATTGCACACTATATAGCTGTGTAACACATACAGGGACACAAACGAACAGAAAGAAATGATACATTTGTATTCTTGGGTGGATGTTGCAACACTAACAAATTATTTTTTTTATCCTCCAGTAATTCATTTGATCATTCTTTTTTTGTTGTTTTGGTGGTGGTGGTTGGGGGGGGGGTATTTCAGGCCAGTACAATAAGCTTCAGTTCATTACTCTTGTAATGTTTTAGACGCTCATGTAACAGTAAACGAACAGTGGCTGACCACACCTGTGTCACACAAACTCAAACACAGTTACAGACAGTCAGCAGCTGCGCGTGATCAGTACCAGATCTGGGTAAGACGGTTTCTAAATACTTGAAAAACTGTACAAGAAAAGTTAGAGTGTGCACTTGGAAGTATACATTAGTATTTGGCTGTAAACTTTCAGACACTTAAGTCGTTTCAAACTTGGAGTGCACTTATTTTGATAGTATGGGGATAAGAGGATACACTCCGATGTATGAGCCCTCATAGAAAGTTCTAGCTCCATCTGTGACTTACAAGGTCATTAATGTGACAACTAGGGACTTTACTGAGCCACATACAAGCAGAATCAGCATTTGCCTACAACACTCCCATTATGCAACGCTTGAGCAGTGAATGTTGCTATACTTCCAGCACGGCTCCCATATCAGCGACAGTAATTTGGCCACATACCAAAATCAACCCTATTTGTGCTATTACAGTTGCAGCTCTATGACAAAGTGCATGTCTAGACACAGGCCAAGCCCATTGAATAAGCAGCACACGCCAGGCAGAGATGGTGCGCTTTGTTCGCACACAATATCCAGTTGCAGACCTCAGCTTTGGATGGGATCTGTGGGTGTCTTTGATCATATGAAACACAACTTTGCCTTGGGCCTGATCGAGGGAGATATCCAAAATGTGTCTCATGGTGGTTTCATTTCAGAGACACACATTTTTTTTTCTTCTTCTTTAGGCCAACTTAGAGCATGGGATCTCAGTGGTATAGTTCATGACCCAAGACAAAGAAAGCTCTGCGAGACAGCATTGTTGCCTGCTCCAGGTGTCTGGTGACTTAAACGCTTTTTGAACTCCTGAAAAAGCAGGGAATGAGAGTGAGAGAGAAAGAAAGAGCAAGATATAGGCTAGAAAAACAAACAAGGCCGTACTATGTTCTGTGTTAGAAAGAAAGACAGAAAAAGAAAGAAAGAAAGAAAGAGAAAATCTCTGCAGTATTCTCCAAAAGGTAACAATGGTGAGAACCTTTGAGTGCATACTAAACAGTTTTTTTAAACAATAAGTAAAAAATTTTAGGGGAAAAAAAAAAAATTCAGACAACTTTGAATTTTAAATTATCAGTTGAGTATCTTGTAGACACAACCCCCCTATGCCAAATTTTACAATTGCAATATCCATCATTAACCCCATTAAAGCAGGTTATCAGGCACAGAACGAAGAGATAATACAAAGCAGCTGCCCCCTTCATCCTACTGAAGCTTCACTAACAGGTTCGATAGAAAAAAAAAAAGAGAAAAAAGAAAAGTCTTAACCTAAAGCTAATTTGAGGTTATGACAGACTCATGTTCAGGTTCAGGCTTTGATCCCAGTTTGCAGGATAAAAATGTGCTTTGATCTCCAGTGGGTACATCTAAGGGCTTTTCCTTCTGCTCAATGTGTATGAGATGAGTTGGGATCAAGGCAGCATGAGTAGCTTGCGTTGTCGATGTAGGCTTGTAAAACCACAAACACTCACACCCCATGTCCATACCATCATTAAAAAAAAAAACAAAAAAAATCCTCCTGAATGGGTCATGAAAAGATTTAAAAAAAAACAGTGCAATTGGTAGCGTGGGTGAATGCAATTGCGTTTGTAATGTCGGTATTCATTCCCTCTAACTGTCCTTTCCTTAATCCCCTCATCAAAGAGAGACACGGTTTGAAAGCACATTTAAAAGATGATGGTGTTTTTTTGTGTGTACTGTGGCACACCTAGTTTGTCCTCAGTGAACCTTTCCTCTTTGTCTTCTCTGCCCTAGAGAAATGTGACAGATAAGGTGTGCAGAGTTCCCCCACTCACAGCTTGAAACATGCTTGTGCATTTTCACAGCGTTTGCCTCTTACTTCAGTGGTGGTTAAAACGGGTCCATCTGTTTGAGATGGGGGATTCACTTTGTTCCAGAGCATGAAAGTAGAATTGACCACAACTCAAGTTAGCAGCAACTCCGACTAGCTGCTGCTACCAAGAGCAGATGTTTTCAATCCAGTATAAGAATAACTGTGAACCTATTTGCAGACCGTTCGTGGCATAGAGCATTTCTTATTTGATTGGCTGGAACCGAATCGCTAAAGAGAAACACTCCAGTTAATTGGAGAGGCAACAAGTCCGGGCGGTACAACTACTTTAGTTTTACAAGAGGTTGAGGTGTCTGAGAGGGTCAAAAAGAGGTGATAAATGGTCCCTAAAGACAGGAAAACTAGGGATTTAGTCTGGTTTTGTCAGTCTTGTGTGTTCAGGCCTGAAAACACCATGTACAGCGGAATGATTGCTCCCTTTATGAGAGAGCAAGAAGAATGGATGGGAAAAGCACAGTTCGTGAAACTGTTAGACAAAGCCGTACACGAAAGGCTCTTTGAGGAGTGTTAGTACACCCTGTGCTTCACTCCCAAGTACATCAAATCTGACCTACAATATACTTTTTGCATGGCATATCTCCAAACTGAAATGGGCGTGTTAAAAAGCAAACCACATTATCCCCCCCCAAATATAGTGTGTGCCTGCAATCTGGGGAATTACGTGACTGAACTAAAGCTTTAGATCGATTTTCCTGCGCTAGGGATGATTAGGTTTGAACTGCTTTGAATATTTTAGCATTAGCACCACTGAGGATCATATATTTGCAAACAAGTTCTTTTTTTTTTTTTATTCTGCAGATTGCAAGATTAATCCCTACCACCGTACGAAGCTAGACACCCCCGTACAGCCTCGCAGGCCGTAGCCTTGAGCTGGCCTTAAAAGACAAAAATACGATCCAGCATTACAAAGCAAAGGGAAAATGTAGCGGGATGGACAGGCTCAAGTTTAGATTCTCTGAAAGTTCTAAAGGCTGCAACAGACACATGCTAACAGTTGTTGTTCTTGATAATGGGCAAAGACTTCTCAAACCGACACCCTGAAATCGATAGCACAAAGCTCATTTTCAGGCAGCTTGGCTGGTCGAGGCTTGCAGCTGTCCGACAGACAGCTCTGTGTATTTGTGTCATATTTTCTAAGGGTTCCCTTCCTGTGCAGTGAGATGAGAAACTGGAGACTGCGTGTGGAAATGTAGTTTTGTGATAGTGTGTATGAGAAAATAAAGCTGTTATCTTAAAAAAAAAATAAATAAATAAATACGTAACAGCTGCAAAGAGTATTACAATTTTTGAATACAACGAAAAAACACTTGCGATTTCATGGAGCTATTCATAGATACTTAGAAATGAGGCGATTTGTAATTGTATGTTTGAATAACATTTTTCTCCACTTACTATGAGCACACAGCATCACTTTCATAGAACTGTATTTCCTCCTCAACTGAAAAAAAAAATGAAATAAACACTACCACTTGGTTTAAAACACCAAAACAAATCAGTTAGGTAGTTGATACAAGTGATTTTCCCTAAAGTAAAAAGAAAAACAAAAAAAAAAACCCCACTAAAATTAGTTTTACTTAAACAAACAAGCAGGGAAATTGGAGCGAGCTGAAGCAAGAGTCAGAGAGAGTTAAAAAAAAAAAGACAACGGCTAAGGTGAACGAAACATGAAAGCAAAGGTTACAATCATGATGTGACCCTGGATGGTTTTGTGTCAGCTGTCTCTTTTTAAGGCGGTTCAGCCAATCAGGGTCACGTTAATCATCTCCCTGCAGGTAAATACGGGGTCTATGAGTGCAAAGCAGTTTGACGCGTGAGCCCGTGACGGGAGGCCCTCACTGAAATGTTTATCCCCTAAAACAGTAATTCAAAAGTTTTAATGAGACATAAAATATCCTTATTTTCATCGGTTCAAACAAAAGGTTGGGGTGGGGGGCAAATTATATCTTAATACAGTTTCCTGTGAACTATAAAACCTGTGCAGTCCAACAGATCTGGTGAATGAGCTCATCCCTCCCTATACTTGTGACATTGGTCATTACTTTTAAAATAGGTGGAGTGCAGTAACAGGACCAGCTGCATATGGGCTGATATAATCTTTTCAAGTAATAAACATATATATATATATATACACACACACACACACATATAAAACTGATTACAGAGGACATGAAAACCCAAAATCACAAGAGAGGGAATGCTACACCTCTGGTGTACTCTGACCATGTGCATAATCCTTGACTTAATCTGGCGGAACGACAGCTACCGAGATCAAACTGATATCTGACACGCTCTTGTCTGGCTGAATACCCTCTAATTACAGTGCCAAAGCTCCATAATATGTCTCTCAGTCCCAGAGGTCTGTGATGGGACACTCTTCCCTGCCAGTTAAAAAGAGCAACGCACTTAAACGTCTGGGCCAAGGAGACTGTGCCCGCCGAGCTTATTCCCCCCCCTTATCGCTCCATCTTCTCTCTCTCTCTCTCTCCCTCTCTCTCTCTCCCTCTCTCTCTCTCCCTCTCTCTCTCTCCCTCTCTCTACACGACATGAGCTATATTACTATACGGGATACCTTAGAGAAACTCGACATGAGCTGTAATTTAAACCTGTCATCGCTGAACAAGAGGGACTTGTTTGGTAAACAGAGCCCGTTGAACATTTGAGGCATGCAGCTGAAGGCACATCTGCACTTCATTCCCGACATGAGGGGGAGGACAAACGCAAGAGGCCACGCATGGCAGGCAATGCATCCAAATGGCTGCAATGATATCCTGGCCAAACGTGCCCACCCATTGGGAGGCAGACAGAAATCTGCTGTATGCATTCGATACCGGGACGTAAATCTAATAATCCGCCCCCAAATGTACACACATAGAGCATCTCTGTAATGAACTTATAGGGAATGTAATTTAATTTGGCAAGAAATTTCCACGCATCAAAGTAAGTTAAAATATAGCCCAGAGTTCCACAGGGACCAAGCCACTGAATATTTGCTACCGCAATGTGGCAAATGATGAGGGTTCTTTTTTTTTTCCAGTCAAGCAATTAAATATCAGACTGCTTCAGTGGCTGTGGAAAAAAACACATTAAAATCATTCCAGTTTAAAAAAAAACAACAACAACAAAAAAACAGTTCAGCATTTAGCTAACTACAAGGGGGTGAGGGGGGGGGGGGGTGCACTACTAAATTTACAGCTTTGAGAAGATGTTTGCAAACAAATGAGTTCAATGGTGTCCCACTCTGGCCCCGCAGCAAAGACCATGTGCTTGCGTTTGTGTAGAGTTCTAACACACATAGCTGTGTGTGTGTGTGTGTGTGTGTGTGTGTGTGTGTGTGTGTGTGTGTGGTCCCCCCCCCCCCCCCCCCCCCCCGAGACCTCAGTCTGTAAATATTACACTCTCTCTTCTCCTATGGGCAAGGTGGCATAATGGCATTTTAGTGGCGCATTATCAAATCTTTCATTCAATCAGGGACAAATCACAAGCATTGTGAACACTGAAACCACCACGAGACAGCAACAGCCATTCAAGAGGGATGTGCAAAAAAGCATAAATGTTGTATAAACACTTAAACCAAGACTCCTCGGTACGCCAAACCACAGGGCAGAGTAGCACGATAAGCGCTTTACATGACATGAGTCCTGCATTTGACTGGGCAAGCTAAGCATGCAGCATATCTGAAAGGAGAGAAGAGCAATTAGAAAGCAATAATATCGTGCTGCGAGGTAAAGATGTCAGTTTTGCGACCTCTTTTCTAAGAGAGATTACGAAAAATGATTTCTACAGTTTGCCGCTTGTTAAGATCAGTCAGATCACAAATATCAGCCTCGATACGCCAATAGCTGAAAAGAGCGTCCTCCAATCAGCACACTGGAGACACTCGTCACTGTTCAAGCATCCCTCCAGACCTTCACAGCAGACTTCCATGACTACTGAGTCACTTATGTGGTTAATGCCATACAATGACTTCTGCTGAGCTATGAATATAACCACACTCTAGGTCTGGGCTGTATAGTGGGACTTGGATTACATTTGCTCGAGTACAGAAGTGGTGGACCATTGAACTATTAGGAACTGGGCCAGTCGGTTCTATCACTGGACAAGCAAGCAGAGAACTCAGAGCTAAGCTTTGAGGGAGGAGGGCAGGGTTTCTCACCGGTGACTGACAGGACACAAGTCCCTACTATTCTGTTTGGCATGTGTGTAAGAGGGTCATTTTGCTTCAAGACTGAGGATACAGTAGCTCTTAAGCGTAAGCTTGATTGTAGCACCGCGCAAGAGAATCAGACTGGAGTTCAGCTTTACTGCACTTCAGCTTTAGGAAACGACCAAATTCCACATTATGTATTATGTACGATATCTCCGTGAAAAACAAGCTGACTTAGGCCAACATAATCATGAGACTACATTTCTCTTTAACTTTCATGTTTAGACACGACAACAAATTCTCTTCAATATCATCATAACCTGTCCTTTTTGTCTATTAATTTGCTTGTAAGTATTTACTTGCCTTAAATTCGGCTTATTAAAGAACTACTGGCATAAATCAAAGTTAACGCTACAATAATTTGAAATAAACTAAAGCAAACGTGCTTCTTTTCATTCGGAAGTTTAGGATTAATATTCAACATCAGATATCCCTACATGATGGAAAATTTTATGGTTAATCTCCCAGGATTTTATGGTTGCCGTTCCAGGAGAAGATGGGTTGAGTCGGTATCGCGAACAATTATTTACCTGAGTGTGGCCATGTTGGGCTGGTTCTGGAAGTGCTCCCGCCAGCGGTGCTGCATGCAGAAGTTAGGTGAGCCCTGGACACAGCAGGAGCCCACGTGCATGGCTGCAGGGGGCAAGGGGCTCTGGAACAGGTGGCACTCAGGCTGAGGGGTGGCACAGCAGGGTGGCGGGTGAAAGGGGCAGCGGACACAGCAGGGTGGCGGGAGGGTGCTGGGTAGGAGCTTAGCCAGCCTCTGAGAGTCAGTGACATGGGATGAAGATACTGAGGAAGAGGAGGAAGTGGACAGGGATGGGGGGCGGAGGGAACCATTGCGCTTGGCACTGCCATTTTGACTCAGCTGAGCTGGCTGCGAGGGTTCATTAGTTGGGGTTACCCTCTGTTTGGCTACCGCCGCGCTCTGGTCCTCGTCTGCACCCGCGTCCGGGCTGGCTTTAGCATCGGGGCTGGTTGAGTCACTGCTGTCTTTGGCAGTCGCGGTGGTGGTGGTGGTGAGAGGGGCTGCGCCGTTGCTAAGAGACAGGAGGTCGCTGGAACCTTCGGTCAGGGCCATGGTCCTTGGCCCACTTGCCAAACGTAGCTCACAACACTCCTCTGTGGAACAGAGAGCCGACAAGACAAGTTAGAAGGTTTATAGACACTGTCTAACACTGACACTGGTCACCGATAGTGGGCCTGACCAGCCCAGCACCGACGGAAAGTTAACATCATGAGAATTCGATTGAGAAAGGCTGAAAAGCACTGGGGAACAAATAACTAAAGCCTCAGTTTGAAACGCCCCGATACAACAGACAGACAGACGGACGGACAGACAGCATCGTCATACTCACGACACTCTATTAGCTCAGGGCAGCACAGGATGTTTCTTAGCTTTATTTGTGTGATGTTTGTTCTTTTATATTCTTTTGCCTGTCTCTCAACCGTAGCACAAGACAAGAACATATCAACGATGACAACTCCCTCCCGTCTGTCGGAGACCACGCTGACTGTTAAGCAGAGGCCCCGTTCCAAAAACACACAGCACAGTGAGGGTAACTGCAGCATGTCATTCCACAAAGATAACTGTGCATGAACAGCCGGCTCCTCTCTGTTTATGCTTCCAGTCTCCCTGTTAGTTAGGTAATTACGCATTTTATGACTTAACTATCTGATGAAAACACTGATTTATAACTCCTTTAAACTCACGGATTACAATACAGAGAGCATAGCCTAACACTTCAGATTTTGAAAACACGAAACGTGGTGTAAACATGTTCAATCTGAGCACATAATGTAGATTTTGATTTATTTTTATGATTTTTATACAGAGAAAATGCACCAAGTATTGACAAACTGTTCAAAAAACAAACAAACAAGATGCTTTTAAGTTATCGGACATGCCGTCTCATCCCTCAGTGGTTTGAGTGCTGACAAGCTTTAGATGCACATTTGTAGACATATGTAAGCATGAGGCAGATGATGTAACTCTAGAAAGAATCCTGACAGAGGAAATTGCCTCTAATTGTGGCAGAGGTGTGGAGTGACAGAGAGTACACAAAAAAAAAACAGAAAGAGATTGAATGATAATAGTGATTATGTTATTTTAGCCCCATATAGCACCTTCCAGTACTTTCTGGAAAACAGAATAAAGAAATTACAGAAAAAAAGGGTGGAAAGAAACAAACTACATTACAATGTTGGTGATGAGTAACTAACTTCAAGGCTGGTTTATAAAAACCGGTACAAAGTGTTTTACAGAAGGACGACATAGAATTTATGTGCATAACAAGTCTGAACAGATTTCAGATAACACAAAGTTCGATTCGTTTCATGGTAGGTTTAAATTTCAGCATCCAAGAACTGGAACTTGTTACAGAGGGCTTCAAGGCCCTGTGATATGAAATACTTTCGGTAGATGTTTCAGAAAAGTTGTCTGCGGCTCTCTTCATTGTGATATGCTTGACCTACACTTCAAAAGAACCAAACCGCATTTCACAGGTAAATGCACGGCTTTGCCGCTGGAATGGTGCCCAACTCCTAAGCCCTCCCTGAAAAATGTCAAGACTTGAACTTGGCTGGATAAAATGCAAATGTTCAAGTGTGACAGATTGAGTATGACACAGATCCCATTACCACAAAAAACTTCTGGTTTTAAGATCACCAGCATATGCTCCCTCTTTGAATTAACTGATGGAGTAAAGCTTTACTCCGGGGCAACTGTACAGTATCCCAGTAGAGCATGCAACACATGTATCTAAGTCACCGACATTAAATTACATCCGATTCTTTTCCACGTAATCACCATACTACCTCTCTAAACTCACCTTGCATAGTTGCCTCCATCCAAAATAAGGTTTATGAAAGATGCAAGTGTTTTATATGATGCGTAGGCAACACAGACCCCTTCCTGGACGTCCCGAGCGTGTGTGGTACACCGAGCATCAAAAATACTTTCTCGCGCATACAAAACCGGCGGTGTTCGCTGCTGAACTGCGTCCACTATAAAAAAAGGTTTGAGTAGAAGGCCTTTTTGAAAAGGGAAACCCAAGGGGGGGGGTGAGTGCAACGCCATGAATGTGACCAATGTATTATCTGATGCCCCATCCTTCGCAAGGGTGAAACCCGAGACTGACAGCCGTGACAACTTTGTTAGAGTGAGGGGGCCAAAGAAGCTACCTCACCTCACACTTTAGTCCAAACAGCTGGGATCAGACAAAAAAAAAAAAACCAAACAAACAAACAAAAAAAAAACTGCAAAGATAATACGAACAATATCGCACTTCAAACAAAATAAGTATGCACAGACCGAATGCTCTCGTTTTACTTTCTGAAAAATTATTAGCAATAACTAATTCGCTTAAACTTCTGCCAAAATCGAATCGAGGTCTTCTCCTGCCTCCCGTTTCACGCCAAAGTAGTCAAACATGCTTCCACTCAAAATCTGGCCAGTTAACTCTCTACATTCTACAGGCATTTAAAGACTCATCTGTTCTGACTGTATCTGCTCTACTGTTGCCACTGCTGTTTCCAGCTATTTTAATTTAACTATATCATATGAAGACTAACAGTGACGGCAAGTCACAATTAGGCATTTTTACATGGTTGGCCATATATCAATGCTTTGACTGATAGTGATAATTATAACAAATAATAACTAGTAATTGTTTGTCAATTATTAGTAGTTAATATCAAGTAGTTGCGACTATTTAAATTCTAACTATATGATGACGAAATGATCTGCAATGCAGAGTTTGCTTCTGGTCGTTAGATTCTCTACGTCGTTAAATGGTACTCAGATGCCGGTCTTGCTCTCTAGGGCCGTATGTTGTTTCATGTCAGTTTCATGTCACGAGTTGTATGTATTCAGTGCATAAGTCACTTTGGATAAAAGCATCTGCCAAATGAATAAACGTAAATGTTAAATCTGCCAATGAGAATGCACCTTATAGAAATCTTAATGAGGCTCACATGTAAAAGTAGGTATCATGACCAGATTTAGATCAAACACTTATGTGGAGTGTTTTAATGATTTGCTAGTACTTTCAAATAAATTCATATCTTTGTCCTCTAGCTCTTGTAATTCCCAACCTGGACAAGTCAAAGCACTACAACAAAGCAACAAATAAAAGTGCAGATTTTACAATAATCATAAAATACTGTCTTTGGAAATTCAAGGTCACTAAAGAGAGGAGTGAGAACTGTACATAAGAAATGTTGTGATCAGAACGGTATACAGATGTATGACTTTTGCTTAAGTGCTCTGCATATTCACAAATACAAAGAAGGACTAACCACAGAACATGTCCACAGTGCTTTTAAAATCCAAGGTGGAGAATAAGACACTTTTCTCAGTAAGATGTCACCTCTGTTGTGTAGTGAACCGATTATGTATGGTCCATCACTCACTTTGCACAAGTCTGTCTTCGATACTGTTTGTGCCCCAGGAATCCAGCAAGGGACTGTGTTTCCTAAAGAAAAGCAAGGGAGGACATAGAAAAGATGCTCGGTTTGAGTAAACCAATTTTGTGCCACTGTACGTAGGCTGTGGTACAATGGCCAACACAGTTACTGGCAGGTGCTATGGAAGAGTTAAAAAAAAAAAGACATACAGACACACTGCTCATTTGCCTTTTACTTCTATTTATGATGAAGAGATTTGGGTGACTAGCTACTCAGTGGGAGATGAAGCACTATATCCCTTTAATTAAAACTAACAGATGGTAATTTAGAAAACAGTCAACAGCCCCAGAGGGGAAAAAATATCAGCAATAAATGTGAACTGTTCTGATGGTGATTTCGTCTTTACTTTTAGACCTACATCTCATTAACCTTTTCCTTTCAGTTTCAGCTCCAATCTTACAGAGAGTGTATCACAAAGGCACTTGAGGTAAAATTCCTTGCTCAAGGCAACGGGGTTGGGATGCATCCGAACCATAAGTAATGTGCGGGAATGGCTGACTAATACATCAACTTCACCCTATGCTAAACAATTTTAAAATGCGAACTTCAAATTTAACTTCTAAACAAAGGAATTTAAATCCCAACGGCTTTAAAAACAGCCTGTAAGTAGACTTCTTATATGTCTAAAAAATCGTCCAATCGCTAACAAACGTTAACAAAAACAAACACGATTGAAAAAAAATAAGCTATACTGCAGCTGCAGCTGGACTGTCATGTGAGGAAATTATGAAATTCTTTCAATTTTACTGTAATGTGGATATTTGTTTGACATTACTTAGCCTAGGTCAATACAGACACACTGTCTACAGCTAACCAACAAATGACGACCTGTCGAGGGAGTCAGAAGCAGGAATGAATCTTTTTCAATGTCTTAAATTACATCCGCTGCGAAGATGCGCTTTTAATTAGTTTTGGTACAAGCAGAATGGATATTTCATAACACAGAAGATTGCTCAGGGCGACGCCAAGCACTCAGCGACCGCATCCAGACAACAGACGTCTCTCTCGCTGTAGTATCGACATTTCATTTCCAGGAGTCAACAAACTCAAATATTACCCTAAACTGCCAAGTATCCACAAACTCCGGCTGCTTGCGGTTTACTGCTATAAGCAAGTTCGTTAAAGCATTAAAGGTGTCATAAGTAAAGATTAAATGATCTTAAATCTATTCGCATTCCACAACAACAACGACGAACAATAACCATGTCATTACTAACAAATCGTTTAAAAAGTGGCTACCTTGAATGAGTTTTACGGAAGAATCCTGCGTCCTTACGTCTGGCTTTAAAATGATATCCGTTTTTGGTTTCTGTGGTAAAAACCCAACACTTTAACGGCAACCAGTCCGTAAGACTCGCGGTAAAGCTGCTCTGTTCGCATGGAGAAGCTGACTGGCGGAATGACAATCATATGCAGTCTGCCTAAGCGAGGGGCTCAGATCACATAAGGTCCAATCAAAATTCCCCGGCAGAGATCTTTTGTACGCTTGATTTTTTTTTCTCTGTCATGCATACTCCCACAGACTGTTTACCCTAAAGGAGCGAACATTTTTTGATTATTTCCTCCAATAAACGCATTTTATTTTACTAACGGAGCAATATAAATTAAAACGTCCTTTATGGCTATCAATCGCTGCAGTCCTAACCTTTCCTGCTTTTATATCATGACCTGGTGGCAGCTTTTGCTCCTAAGGTATTTTTTTGAGGAGATGCCTTGTGGGTTATGAAATATTTTAGGTTTAGCATAAACTATAGCTATGCATATGATGTAAAGTTGAGCTTTGGGCTATGACCTGTGAATATAACTAAAATTACATAACTCTGTGGCAGGGAACAACAAAATGAGTCACAATTTAATGTTAATAAACTAATAAAAAAAAGAAAATTGACTTTTACAATGCCTTGGTGTAGATGACTAACTTCTTATAACAAGGAAATGGCACACAGACTTGGTGATCTTGGCTTTTCTTAGCCCTGTCAGGTTAGGTTAGCATTTTCCCCAACAAATCCAAGGCAACTGCCTTGCAGGGGGTTATTTGTGCCAAAATTCAGAGGAAGTAAATGTTGCAAGCTGAGGTCTATCACAGCGGAGTTCTTTTGGTATTACAGTTATACCTCACACCCCTAGTTTGCTCTCCAAATTTAATGAAGCTACTAATTCAGTTTGTATTTGTGCAAAATAACATCCATAATCACTGTTCAAATGTTGAATACGGCTAAATGTGTGATGGCAGTCCTTCTCTGTGCCACAGAATTCAAAGGTCGCAACTTGGAAACTTATTCTGGAAGCTCCCACTTACAATTACGACTTGATCCTGTTCCAATATGGAACTATTGGAAATATAAGGCGATGTATGAACGCAAAAACAGCTGTTGTGTGTTTATTCTGTCTACAGGGGAATAGGTAAATCATGAAAAATGAGCAAAAGAGGCGTAGTATGTTTATCATAATTTAGGCTGTACCATGATGACCCAAGCAGAGATGCTCCAGACAAATGTGGTGCCATTGTCAATTTTATTATGCTAACAACAGTTGTGGCACTTATTGCGAAAAGACACTCGTAAACTTTTAACTAGATTATTTCAAAGACATGTGAAACTTCTCTGTACAAATAATTTATTGAAATATTTTTTTTCTCTTCCTAAATAATTTCATTTACATAACTGTAAAACCAAGCCAGAGAGCCAATGGTTGTTTGTGAACGACTGGAGAGTGGGCTTGGTATCCTAGACTGAACTGTACTACTGCTCCACAGACCAAAGCACTAAATTTGGAAGACCAGCACATAAGTTCACGGTACAACAAAACCTAGGTGAACACGGCAAAGCTAGGTGAGGCTAATTAAGGGTTAAAATACCTCAATAATAGCATGCGTGTTCTCCCAAGTCAGCCTTCCATGTTGCTTACCATGTCTGTGACAAGCTAAATTCATTCCCAAACATATACGTGTTCCTTATTTTTGGAGGTTGTGTTGTGTGTATAACTCACATTTGTCTATAGCTACAGTGAAATGGCAGTTATGTAAATGCAAAGAAGTTCATGAAGATGATCGGACATTTCAGTTGGATAACCTAGTTTTCAATAAATGGGGCTTTGTCTTTGAAGTGCTGAACCCGCAGGGACGTGAGGCTTAAAGTGAGGTCTGTGAGCAGATTACGGCACTCTTCTGCACCATGAAGTAATCTGTATCAAGCAAGGCCAATGGCAATCATGTGCTCTAGCAGCAGGGCCATCTGAGTTGACCAACGATGCCCCCTCTAAAATAACAAGAGGTTGTGTAGGCTCCAGCACTACACTTCAAAGGAGGACATTTCAGAGGAGAGGGCACTGTAACTGGATGAAGCCTGAATCAAAGCACTCTGGGCCCAGCACTGATCACCCACAGTTCATCAAGTTGACAGGGTCAGCCAACAATACGGCAGGGGGGGGGGGGAACCCCAAAACAAAACAAAACAAAAAAAAAACCTAAAGGGGATGAGGGTGATAGAGGAAGGGTAGTGTGTGTGTCTTTTTCCTAAGAGATGGGATACATTTTGAACATGTTCAAAGAGAACATGGAGACACTGAGGGTTGGACAGAACATTCATTTACAATAATGTTGTCTAGAATTAAGACCGCAAGGTCAGAGATATTTTTTTTGCTCTCTTTTGTTTTGTTTTTTTGGTGCAATTTTCAAGTTTTATACCCTCTCAGTCCTACCCTCCACAAGAATAACCACAGTAAAGTTACAGAACAGTTTCTTAATTGGTAGTCTATTTATTTACAAGGCATAGTTCATTCAGCTCATCTTCTCTACAACCAAACATCTAAGTTACTCCCAGATTCACTGTTTCAAAAGATAAAACAAAGAAACACCTCTCACCGAAAGGCTTTACATGCAGGTCAGTCTCTAAAAAGTACGCAAGAATTGTTATAACTCTCTAAACCATCTTGGTTTTGGAAATAAATTTACAGTAATCTACTATTCTACATCGTGCAAGAACAGTGAAGTCATTTTATACTCCCAATGTGATTTGTCGTAACTCAGCGTTAACTCTAAGCGAAGCTGAAGGAATACATGGTAGGAAGAATGAAACTCCACACCACGAGATACTCCTCCTCGGCTTCTGTGCGCCCGCTTTTTCGGAAACGCTGCGTAACCCTATCTATCTGAAGCTTCTTAGGGGTGAAGACAGACAACTCCCAACTGATGAATGCTACCTCCCAATTCCCACATGGACGGATGTTGGTGAAAGAAAAAAATGTGTGCGGGCCCAAATATTTCAAGACATCTCAAACGCGCTAAACATACATAGCACAGAGCTGGGACAAACAGCTAATTAAGCCAAATGAGTGGTTAATAGAAAGCAGTCATTTTTTTTTCCTCTTGACTGAAAACGATAACATTTTTGGAAATCCATTTTTCCTATGAAAAAAAAAAAAAAAAGAGAATATGATTTTCGCAGGAAATTACACAGAAATTAAAACCTTCAAATATGTTCCATATTTTAAATAGAAAATAGTATGAGAAATATCAGCAGGGCTTGTTGGGGGGGTTGTGTATGTAAAGTGTTGATAAATGCACTATAGTATATGGCCATACTTCTCTACAACAATCAGACCATTTAGAAGGTATGTGCTACTCACCATATTTACCTGTATGGAAATATAATTGAGAATGTAATTTTTAAGAATCGAAGTACATTAATAAACCGGAAACGAGTGTGTAAGTTACATTAAGAATCGGGTGTTCTGTCGAAAAAACCTAA
This sequence comes from Chanos chanos, assembly GCF_902362185.1. Classification (NCBI taxonomy): domain Eukaryota; kingdom Metazoa; phylum Chordata; class Actinopteri; order Gonorynchiformes; family Chanidae; genus Chanos; species Chanos chanos. Next base: position 10,994,603 of record NC_044498.1, read on the forward strand.
AGGGGATGAGGGTGCTGTCGTTAACACACACACGGACACACACAAACACAAACAGCTTTTTTGTGCATCACACTGAAGGAGGGGTTGCTATGAATGCCAACTCATTTTAATGATCACATTCAAGCTCCACCTAATTTCAATGAATATATTAATGAGAAAAGCTTGTGTCCTAAACAGTTATTTCATCCTTAAAATACTTGGAGAATGAAATAACTACTCCAGGTGTAAATGCAAGTCACGTTGGCATCGTGTAGTACAACCATATGCTGCAGCCACATGATCCAAATGGTTTTAATCATGTCCCAGAAAACTTTAATCCATAAAAAGAGGGGTGGAGGATTCTTGGCTTCAAATAAAACATGGGAGTTGGTCCAATGTGTGAGAGCAACAGTCCAGCCTGTGCTCCTATCAACATTCCTCTTACAGGTGTTGACTGACAGTTTGAAAGTTGTGACAGACTTTGTGTTGTCCATGTGTCATTTCAATGATATGGGTGACAGTGTTCTGGCATTTGACAGCTGTTTGCGTTTCTTCTCAAAACTGTTAGGTTTAAGAGATTAGCAGTTTAGGGTGTGTAATTCTAGCGAAAAAGTTATGCTAACGCACAAGCTTGAGAGGGACAGGAATTAGACAATTCCAGGGTGATGATAAAGTGCCAATGCCATGTTCGATGTTAACCTGACACTTTTCACAATACACTAGTGAAAAATGTTATGCTTAAATTTTTTCCCATTTTCAGATAAGACTGAGCAATTGCCTGGGAAGTGCTTATACAACAAAGTTCGAGAACTGATCAACAGATGCCTGTGATTATGGTTGCTTCAAAAAATGCTCAGTTAAGAGTCACAACTAAGACGTCGGGTCTCAAGAAGCGTCTGCTATTTATTCATGATTCTGGCTCTCTGTCAGAGACCAGTTGAAACCAGTTCACATTTTCTCTCTCTTAAATGCTTTTCTGTATACCCATACCCTAAAAGTCAACTTTTTGCTTATCCCATCCTCACGCGTCTCTGTCTCTGTTGACTGTCTGGGACAGACAAATGACAGTCCTCTCCAGTTTCTCAGATGGCAAAGCTGTCTGTGGAGACCTCCCTGCAGTCTACTGACAGACAGTGTGTAGAAGGGACCCTGTCCTGTTTGATCTTGGGCTTGCTGAGATCCTAACAGGGGGTCCAGACAGACAGACTGGACAGTGATGAGGGGGAGCTGGAGATGGGGGTTTAAGGCCGGACCTTTCTTTGAGCGCAAATTTAGCGTTTGTTCAACAGGTCGGCTTGGCCTTTGAGGAGGCTGCCCAAACTATGTGCTGGCCATCCAGAGTCAATCTCAGCCCTGGCTGGTGCTCAGCAAACAGTGAGGGGCCCGGGAATTTCTCTCTCTTCCCGCCCGTTTGTTGAAGGATAGGGGGGTGGGAGTGGGAACGAGGAGGACAGGGTAGGATGAGGGAGGATGTCTGTCACACTCTGGCCTCAAAACGTCCACAGGCTTTTGGAATGGGGATGTCAAATTTCTCTGGGACTCTCTGATTCCACACTGTGAAAAAACCCGATGTCCGATTTCTGGGCCGTTAGCATTTCTCTGTTATTAACACTAAAAGTTCAAACTGGACAACGGTTTATTCCCAGCTATTTTTATCTCTAAAATGAATTAACATGTAACTGAATTGTCCATTTATTACAAACGATAACTTGGATTTGGCTGCGCTGTTCTACACGGGATCTTGTTATGCATAAAAAGACACAGAAAGTTCACAAAAAACTGTACTAGTTGCACGTCATCATGAAGAAACTCAAACTGACCTGTCCAAAATATAACCATGGCAGTGTGGCTGACAAAAGATGTATTTTTAGATCAGCCCTTCATGGATAATTTAAAGGACTAAGGTATCCATATTGTTCATGTTTGTAAAAGGCAGAATCAAGGGTAGCCAAGTTTTCTTATACCATGTTTGTGCCAACGGCAACCCAGTAACTTCACTCTGTTTCAGCTCACTCAGCAACCTCCGGAAAGACGGCCATTCGTTGTGCGTGTGTGTGTGTGTGTCTGACAGAACAGGGGACCATTTTAATGCACAAGCCTGCACTAATAAGACCTCTGGACTGGGAAGAAGGAGCGGCTGGCATCTCAGTTCTGTCACACTAGCCACGGAATGGATTGCGCCAGCAGCTGTTCCTCGCGCTTAAAAAAGTGAAAAGAACACTTCAGAATGAGAAAAGGAAAAAAAAAACAGAACACTGTGAGCATTTAAAATCCCTCTCCCTACATCGATTTTCCATGTTCTAAGTAGGATCTCTTCATAAATAAGTAATAATATTAGCACACACCTTAAATCTAGCACAGAGTGGCGCTTTGGGCTCTCAGACTGTAAATGAACTGGCATCGAAGTGAGCGTGTTTCATCATGGCTCTTTCTTTTTTTTTTTTTTTCTGGCCTTCTTCTTGCTTGGCAGCCAACCAGCTTTATACCGTAATGTGGGGTTTTTTCATGAAACATGATTCATGTCTAAGACCTGTGTAATTAGGGTTTTACTGGGACTCTTCAGATCGTTCTGAGCTCTTTGCTGCTGGCAACGAACCAACGCGTTGCCTAGAATCCCTTCTAATATGGACTGTTTACGCCAGGTGGCTATCGTACCTGGATTTAACCCAGCTAAACTCTGCCTCAAGGACCGTGTCCATAACATCTTAAACACCTTATTTTTAGCTTGTTGCAGTTGTTTTCTGGTCACTGATGTGTTTTTCACTTGTTGTGCTGCTTAAGGTTAAAATTCACTAGCTCACAAAGAGGTCACAACTTGAATACCCAAAGCCAAATGTCTAATCCATGCATCAAAGCAGCCAAAAAAAATCAAGAAAATAGAAACAATTATAATAATAAGAGGACTATACAGCAACAAATCATTATTTAATTGTTCATCTTTATTGCTAGACATCTGAGCCCAATAAAAATATGCCTAACCAGTCTCTCTTTATTAAGCAAATGATGCTTGACAAGTAATCACAAAGAACTCCAACCAAAACAACTTTAACTTAATTAACCAAGAATCAATTACATTTTAAAATAAATAAATAAATTTATGATGTACTTTCAGCATAATGCCTTCCAACTGGTGTTGAAGAAAAGGTTTCACTCATGTCATTGGGAAAACAAGCCAAAACACATAAACAGCAATTCCGGAACTCGCTAATCCACATCAGTCTTTTGAGACTGTTGCACTGGTGGTCCCCGATGTTTTGCGCAAATTACCACAACGCACAGTCTTGAAGCGAGGACTTTAATTCGGGTGATAAGGCCTGACAGTATTCTGATAATTAGTTTTCCTCATGTTACGAGGGCTTTCACTTACCATGCTGAACAAGACACTGTATATATTGGTTTGCTGGAGTAGATTCTGGACTTAAGAAAGGCAGTGCATTCTTACTATGCCAAACTTTAAGAAATGACTGCTATGTTTTTGTAAGTATAAAATCTTGGTTTTTGGTATATGCCTTATAAAATTACCAACACAAGTAGCAGTGTGGCAAAAAAAAAATGCAGTCCATTTCCCTTTTAAAACAAACAAGGTGAAATTTATGGGGATTCAGAGAGAATAAGGGGACTGTGACAACTTTAACACGCTATCAGAAAGGGTAGGACAAGTTGATCCCTTATTTGCAGCTGGAATCGGAAAACGAGACACCTCACTGCTCATCTCCCACCATCATCAGGTATGAAACTACAAGCCATGTTCGGGGAACAGACGCAGGGCTCCAGATTCGCAAGTCTCTTCTAAGTTAAAATTTGAACTGGCCACAATCACTGTGGCTGGCGAATCTAAGAGGAGGTTGTTGTTCTATATCGAACAAAAGCAAAATAACTTTCCTTTCATTTCCCCAAATTGAACAAACAAAAAGTTGTGCAGTCTGCATCCACTCTTATTCTGCTATAAAATTGTGCATTTTGCCATGGTATGCCTGTTTTGTGGCTGGAAACAGCTGTGATTCTGTTGACAAGAATAATGGCCGCATTCTCTGTGCGCAAACGGAAAGAGTGAGAATGACTGCTCAGTTACAATATAATTATCTGTAAACATACTATCTACTAATGTTCCCAAAAACAACACAGTTCACTCCCCAATATGACGACGGTGCCAGAGTCACTGTGTCCCAGGAGGGGAAGTTGGGGCAGTAGACAGTAAACTCCTAGTAAGAGAACCTCAACCACACCAAAGAAGAAAAAAAAAAACACACACACAAGCAGAAGTTACTAAGTTATTACCTGTGCTACCAAGGACTTTGTAGTTCAAATGAATGACCCAACGGCAAGTAGTGGTTGAAAAGCCATTGGGCGGATGTCAGTTTCTGACGTCATGTTCGGGTCATGCGGCGGTTGTGTGTCAACAACTTTTGGCAATCTCAAAGAAGAGTTGTTTTTGGACGTTTGGTATTTCCAGTGACCACTTGGCCTCATGAAAAGTGTGACCAAAATTGACTAGTAAATAAGGTTGTTTTCTTTGCTTCATAAAGTTCCATACTAATAATTCCAGTCGTAATATGCATAGTCCCTGCCTTTCAGAGCATCCTCTCTTTGCAAACTAGTAATCGGCAATTCTACGCGCATTGCTGAAAATACGGTCAAGAATTCAGAAACTACTGAACCAATGATCACAGTGAACAATTAACCAATTACTTCACACGCACTACAGGAGGTATATGCTGTATACACCACCTCATGGTGTTATCCACCTAACTGTTAATTTTAAGTGCTGATTAGTACAAATAAAACCAGGTTTGTAACAACAAATCCCTAAAATGTACCTTTCTCAATAAACAACAAATAATTTATCAAATATGTATCTTTAGGTGATTAATTGTTACGTTTCAATGACTAATCATTTGACTTCCCATCATTTAATTTACCAAATATAATCTCCTTTGTGGAAAAACAAAATCACTGTCCAGTTTTCTTTGAGGGGATTAGTTATGCTAGTTTTGTGCTTTTTTTCCCTCCACTAGTTTGACTAGATGCCTCGTGAGAGTGCTAGTAGTCATGGTTACAGAGCTAGTCTGCAAACTCAAATGAGTTTTCATAGCTTGTCAGTAAATAGGGCTGGCTGCCAAACCCAGACTAATCTGGATTATGTTATAAATATTTATTCATGTATGCAAGCTTCCAAAAGTAAAATTTATCTTGTTTAAAGTATTAATATTGCAAAGCTGTCAAAATACAACCACATGAATCCCATGCAAGGTCTAAATAGATGTCAGGGCAACGCTACAAAAAGGACTTTTTAAATTGAACATGTGTTGGTTGTGCAATGCTGTAAGGGCACTGCAAAGCAGAACGTGGGGGTGGAGGGGGGTGGTGTCAAACAAAATTCGATAACAAACATTGTGCGCCGTACTAACTGTGAACAGTAAGGCCTGACTGTTGGAGGCAGAGTTTCAATTACCCAGATACCTTTGGCCACTAAAGAAACAAAATTGTCTTTAAAAAGATGTATTTAAGGTCCGACAGTAGGTGAACACGACCTGTCCTTTTCTGTGAAATTAACACCTTGAAAGTCCACAGGAAGCATGCCGCTTAACTGTGAACATTTTTTATACCATCTCAAAATAACTCAGACAGGCCTCTGAAAATGGGAGTCAGTGACCCAAAGGTTTTTGTGTAAGATGAAAGAGTCGATATTTCATCTTAAAAATTACACCAACATTTTTGTGCAACCTTATCACGCACTGATGCCAACATTTAACACTTTGTCACGTCAGTGTCAGCATTGGAAAAAAAAAAAAAAAGTTAGTGTGAGCTTTGAACAGAGAGGTGCATCATCAGGACTACTGGCAGAGAGGGGAGACATGGGGGAAAAAAACAGCACTCCTTATTCCAGCAGGGCCTGAATGATGAATGTGTGCTTTGACAAATGTGTCCTATAAATACGAGCATGTGTGTACTCCTGTCTGTCACACTTGCATATGGCCATGATGCTGTGGGCAGGGGCGTGTCTGAGGGTCTGAGAGTATTTGTCTGAGAGTGTTTTTGTGTGTGTGTGTGTGTGTGTGTGTGTGTGACTGCCTCAGAGAGACAGAGATATGGCTTTAGTCAGGGAAGAGCATAGGGGGATAAAGGGGTTACTCAGGTACAACTTCAAGACCCATTTTCAAGAGTCTCACTCATTAGGGAAAAAGGAAGGGGGGGGGGGGTTTTCTTTTCTTTTTTTTTTTTTTTAACAAAACAACTTAACACATCATTTGAAATGTGGAAGTCTTGGGCCCCTTAAAGCAACAAAGTGACGTAAAAACCCACGAATGTGATACTGTAGTGGGTGCAGATGAGACATGGCTTAAGCCAAGAAGTGTGACTGAGGAACATCCAGGTGTCTCTACACATGCATCTCTGTTTATATGCTTTAACTGGCCATCCAGTGATCCACATATATCAGAGTGCAGATCAAGTACATGGAATGGCTAGCCCAATGAGGGTATGTTTGCATACGCCGCAAGGATGTCGGGTGAGTTATAGCTCACGGTTTAGCCACTTTGGCTTTTTATAGACGTTAAGCATACTACTGAAGTTTTTACTTGACACTGCCAACAACACGAACACCCCAACTAAATCTTCAGCTATTGAGATTTTTCCACCAGTCCGGAGATGAAATGCAAAACACGGGTGAATGCCAGTTTGTACCATATTCAGAAACGTACATTATTACAATAAATGAAGTCTATGCAGTATTTTGGCATTGATACCTAAAACTTAAAAAGAAGTAAAAAAAAAAAAAAAAGTATGCTCAAACAAGGTCCAGGTTTCTGTCAGACCTGCAGCTATGAGATGCCTGTAAGCATTTAAAAATTTATATATGTTAAAAAAAATTAGTGTAACATGACGGCAAAGTGGAAAAAAACCCCCAAACAAACAAAAACCAAAATCCCTATCCTAGAAAATGATCCAAACCTGTGCAGGCTTCACTTTAATCTGTTGTCCATACAAAAAAAAAGGTGAAATATTATTCGAGTCAGGCACACTGAATGACATCATAGACTAGGTCTACTGTCCGGCACCAGGAAACATTATAATAAGGTTTCTGTATAGAAGTCTCCGCTCCGCGGGCGCAAAAGCACATTTCAGTTTGTACAGTTTTCCACTGTAAAATCCAAAAAATTAAAATGCGTCTCATGAAAAGCAAACTTCAAAAAAAAAAAAAAAAAAACTATTTACATGTGAATTTCCTATAGGGACAGGTTAACCTCTGTGACAGATAAGAATAAATTTCTAGAAACAAGAAAAATTGAAAGAAGTCTTTCGATCTTCTCTCGCTAGTTTTTATCTTGGCAGACAGGAAACCAAGCAATCACACACACTTTGGTCAACCTTTGCCTTCCTCTTTTCTTTGATGGAACTAGTTTCTAAGCCATAAACGTAGCAGGCAGCATAAGTGGAGAGTGCAGGGGGGGGAGGGTGTTGGCCATCCATTCAGCCTAGCACAATACATGTTGTTGTAGCACTTCACACCTTCAGAAGAGTAATTATGGCAGTAAATTATGAAGATTTACAAGTCGTAATAAATCACGCCATTGATCTGGATAACAGGAGCTTGTGCTTCCTAGCAAATCAGGGCAATACCCTTTTCTCACAGCTGAAATTATTGCTAGGCTGTCACTCCCAGTTATGGAGCACTGGAAACAAAGGTTCACTTTCAAAGATTTTCCAAATGAATTAGCCAGTCTCTGAAAAAAAAAAAACCCAGGAACACCCTATTCATCACTCTGGGGCCCCTACGTATGAAATACTGTATAAAGGTTTACAAGCTGCTAATCTTGACTTTAAAAAGGGAGGAGAGGAATATGAATATGACATGGGAGTGATTCCAAAGGTCTTCGAATAATTGTTCCGTTTTATAAGGTAATAAAGGAACAATCTCTCAAACAACCACGTCAGTGTTAACGTGTGAAAGCCTCGGTGGGAGAAAAACGGCAAATAATTAGTGCCATATTGGGCTATGAATACCTGTTCAAACAATCCACAGATGCGAGTAAATTGCTCTTAACATTTGAAAATAACGTTTCGGGTGACACGATTCACCGAAGACAAACCTTTACGGGGGAAAAAAAAAATCGCTATTCTTGTGAATTTTCGGATGATGTCTTCCAGTCTTTTTATGGATTCAACGAACCAAATTTGGTGCGAGTTCCATTCTCTCTATACTCTTTGTTGCAATGCCCGCTAAATATTTGCTCTTCCCAGCTTTCCATGGGAACGATGAGGGAAACCCTTTGTACCAAGGGTGTCACGCCACATTACTTCTTCCTGGCACTGAACCTCAGGTCTTCTCACTCTTTAAATTAAATGAGGACTTTTTTTCTTTTTGAAGTGTCATGAGCTCTTTAACAACTGCTTGTGCAGATCAAGAGCAGTAATTCTGTACCAATTAGAGGCAAACCAATGCATAATCTGACCAAATGACATTTTTCACTGCTCAGTAGACCACTGCATGTGTTCCCTGCTACATTTCATTTGGAAACAAGGCTTTTTAAATATAATAAGGGGGTTTATGCGCTGCAACCCAGCCGCAGAATCCACTTCTGTCAAGTTCCTGATGGACTGTTCTTGACAAAGCCATCTCATTCCCTAAGTCGTTACTTGCAGTCATCTCTCTGAGAGTTCCTCATCTGTTCCACCATACATCTGAAGACAATGACTGGAGAACGAGTCATTAGCCATTTTAGCTAAGGTGATGTTAGCATAGAGGTCTGGTCGCAGAACATAACGGATGATTGGAGACATTTTCACTCGTGTCTCTAAGCATGATGGTGTACTAACTGCATATGTAAGTCAGGAACACCCCCTCCACTGCGTGGTAGCACCTGTTTTAGTGCATGAGGTATATTTTGTATTGCTCATTTTCTAAAGCGTTTCTTTATTTTTGTCAGCTGCTTGTTAAACTTTTCGCACAAATCGTAATGAATAAAACAGTACAGATAAATAAATCCTGCTCCAGAAACACATGAAAGTTCCAGAAACACTTCGTAGCACACCCCGAGAGATCACTAATTCAGGATGTCAAGAGCATGCGATAAGAGGAGCCATCTCCAAACGTTCTGCTCAGAAGAAGAGCAAACTACTAAAGATATATAAACAAAAGCACTACGCAACAAAAGATTACAAGTACAAAGTAGATGAACTTTTCAAACTACTCATTATACCAATAAACTAGTACATTATCTGAGGCCCAAGGCTAGCATGCAGTTTAACAGCAGCAAATGATCAAAGCACATCCTTGCTGAGAAAAGCTGGCTTGCCAGAAAGTTGCTGTTAATAATCAACTCCCCATGACTAGTTGGCCAACACAGCTGTTTGGTTCCCTTGCAGCGATATTTTGACACCGGGAGACCAGACTGCCAACTCCCTTCTCCTCTTCTTCCCATTCTATGTTCTCGTTTCTCCAGCTTCGTCTTCGGTGCATGTGCCCAATTAAGTGAAATTTCTGCAGCTGGGCTAAAAAGGTGTGTAACAGTTTTTCTTCGCTCTCAATGAAAAACAGACCTGAGAAAAACAGACCTGTAACGACAGACGCAGCTGAATCATCCCGCTGCTCTGTGCCGTAGACATCAAAAGGATTCTGGGACTCAGTAATCCGTTTGGGGTTTTGTTTGAAAGGTTGAGCCACGGTAAACAACACAAAGACAGGGAGTATTCAAGGAGAGATAAACTTGTTTTCACCTTGAGCTCTACTGATCTCTTGCAAAACCTAGCAAAAAAAACACCTACCTGACATTGCTGTGCTCTGTTTATCAATCGTGTCGATCAATAAATGATCGAGGGGAAGAAAAGAAAAGCTCCACCAGGTATAGTAACAGGTAAGAGTGGTTTCACCAGGGAGAAACAGATATTAATGCTGAATTGTCACGTAAGCCTCATGTGTATTGAAGTCTGCTTTCTATACACCTTTCTCTTTTAGGTCTCCTAACTTTTAATAACATTTAATAACATTTTTGGACACAAGTATTGACATTCAAAGGTTAAGCGGGACGTACAACCTCAGCATCAGACGGACAAATATGTGAGCAACTTACCTCGTGGCCCTGGCCAGTTGTGGAAATAAAAGGAAAGAGATAACAGACAGGGTTTGGTTTTCCACACAGCTTGTTTGAGCATGTCTAGCAGTCGAGGAGGGGGGGGGGGGGGTGTGGAGAGAGTAAGGGAGGAAGTTGTATTGTTTCAAATATAAAACATTCTGAATGAGCTGACAGGGCATTGTTTGTAATAACACCCAAGCCCCTAAGTAAATAAGGAGAAAACCACTTGAGATATCGCAGATCAGCGCCAAAGACTATGAGGATGAGGATACAGGCCAATGACAATTATTATTCAGGCATCTTTGATAACTGCAAACCTTATTTACAAAAACATCTGTCTATGATGTTTCCCCTACCTTGACCACAGTGAACACTTTACATACGTAGGCTTCAAACACATCCCATTGTCTTGCACTGTGGCAGATTTCAGTCCACTCTATGGAGTAGTCTTTGACACAGTGAATTAAATGCTTTTTCGTTTTCATTTGCTTATTTGATGAAATGTATTAGTCTGGTCATCATAAATGACACCATTCCTTGGTTGCAGAATACACTTTAATATAATTCTGATTTCTGGTTCAATGAAATTACAAATTCTCCCCAACAATACGGTCAATCCCAACTCCATTTCAAATTCAAAGACTGAAATTGAACCCAACTATTAATGTTCAATTAAACACACAAAAGATTTAAATCCTCTTATATAAAGAGTAAAACCACATACTCGGTCTGCTGGGACACACAACACGGCATTTGGAGCTGCAATATGTTAGCACCAAAGATTTTTTTTTTGACAGACAATGCACATTTGACTGTCAGAGTAATAGCACCTGAACGCATGAAAGGTAATTAGCAGCTAACCCAACCAAATCTGGTGCAGAAATAGATAAGAAAAACTAGGTCGGACAGAGACACACAAAAAAGTCATTACGACGGGATAAGATAAAATACAGAAACACATAGCCTGTATAAGACAAATAAACACATGTAACCTCACACACAGAAACACACATATACGTGGGAAGGGCTGTACCTGAGCGGCGAGTGTATTCAGTCAACGCTGCGGTGTCTGCTGTGCATGCGGTACATGGAGAGTGATCCTCACGGGAAATCAGCTGGGAGAGAAGAAACAAATAAGATTTTGAATGACTAAACAATCTTAAACACCGATTCTGAGAGCAGCGTAGAAACAGTTACAAACAACGCGTTTCGCTTAGGGTACGAGGCTGCCTTTCCAGACGTGCATCGTTAGCCGGCAATTTCTAACTTTCAAAGTCAACCGCTCGTCAAATGGGAATAAATAAGCTTCGATAAGCGCTGAATACAAAGGATTGATGTAGGAGCAATGATGTTTTACTTCATTTCGAAATTGTTCCACAATGTAAAAAAAAAAAAAAAAGGCCACATAAGGCCAAAAGAAAATCTCACCGAATTTGAAAGAAGGGAGGGGAAAAAAAAAATCACACTAATTGGGAGAGAAAGGAGAAAGGAAGAGGGAGGGAGGTGTGACATGTTTCCTGGGGTTTTCAAATGCCACTCCTCAGGATGCACTCAGCCTAATGGCTGCTCCCTGCCTGAGCCACCTTGACCCTCGAGCAAGTAGGTCACAGCAACCTTGCCCGCTCCAGGACCCCAAATAAGTTCACGAGGGTCAACACGAAGATTACGGGCACTGGCAGGGCACCCTGAGACTCGAACGCTTTTCTGAGAGAAACAACCAAACTGCCACAGGGCACTACAAAAAAAAAAAGAGGGTTGGGGATAGGGATCGAAGGAGGACAAACGCTGGTATAAAATCCAGTATAAAAAAAAAACTGTGCCAATTCCATAGAATATAACACCAATGACGAAGACCACAAAAAGACCAGGGGCCCAAAAGCTGTAAGCTATTACACTTGCTTGGGGTTATTGTTGGTTTATTTTGTTTTATTTTTTGTTTATTTTGTTTATTGTTTATTTTTTTTCTTTTCAATATGAAATGTTGAATGACTTTTTTTTTTTGAAAGACAGCTGAGCCTTGCAAAATGTAAGAAAAGCAAACTCAACACTTATTTGTATCAAACCAGGGTTTATAAACTTAATTCACATGCACCTCGCTCAAAAATGATTTCTAACTCCCTTCCGCTCTGAAGGCTGCAGTCACAGCATGGTGCAAGCCAATTACTCCAATGAAGTCTGTCTGGAGTAATGGTCAACATTCATTTCCAAAGGAGTCACTCCACCTCAAAGAGAAAGCTCAGAGAAATTAAATTCCTTTCTGCTTCATTTTACACTATGCTCAATGTATATAGTCATGAGAAAGAAAAAGTTTAAGTTTGCCTAAATTTACCTCTGTTAAAAAAAAAAAAAAAAAAAAAATAGCATACATACGGAATCGATGCATACATGCTGCTACTTTAGTGAAGTATGTGGGAATTTCGAATTACGTTTAAAAAGCTATGTCTAGATTTGTTTTCAAAATGTGTCTCTCATCACTTTTTTTCTGTTTTTTTTTTTCCTCCCTGCATTAAGAGGATCGTTTGCCTAAAAAACAGAGACATTCGTCTAACACCAGGGTCGACGATCTCTTCTCCACACACACACACAGATAGTGAGAGAGACAGAGAGAGAAAGAGTCATGTTAAGCTCACATAACTTTTGTTGCCTGGACAACATAGAGGGAGAAAAGAAGAAAAACACAAACAGTGAACCGCAATGAATCTATTATACAGGAATAAAAAGCAACAGGCTGGGAAAATTGTGGTCAAACTGGTCAAATCTATTTAGGAGTGGTAAGAGAAAGACAAGTGTTTTTTTAAGAGTTCCTAATTCAAAGCCAAAGAATTCAGCTTTTAAACCACATAATCATAAGTATCCAGTTAACAATGGTGAGGTTTTTTTTAAAAAAAATTTTTTACAACAGACTATTGCAACTTGATTCGCCAGTGTTCAAAAACACATCGAACTTAAATGACCAATCAAAACCAGAGAAACCGCGATTATAACCTGTTTTCTCTACTCTATATGGCTTATTGTCAAAAATAGTGAAACTCTCTATGAGGGCTTTTTTTAAAAAAAATAACTTGACTTGCTACATGCGTTACCAGATATGAGTTGACATAAAACTAAAAGTGTTGGCAGGGGAGGAGGCACCTTAAGAGCACTCTTCAGATTAATTTTTTCCTTCCTTGAGTGTTTCGAATCCAGGGACAGTTAAAAAAGCGTTGGGCAGATTAGTGACATGGGACCAGTCCTGGCCCACTGCCAAGTGTGCAGCTCCAGTTTATCTTATTTCAGCTGTTCAATTTCATGCCAGATATGTAAAGTGCTTCTGAAACTCATACTTTATACCATAAGGGACAAAAGTTGCTAGTTGGAGTGGGCTGGGAGAGAGGGGAGGGGAGTTTGGGGGGGGGGGTTAGATCAGATGACATGGAGATATCAACATGGGAAATCTTCAGTGATGAAAGCCAAAGTGAAGAAGGAGAAGAAGAAGAAGAAAAAAAAAGGGGAAATGGTAAGCAAAGCCAAGATCAACTGAGTGAGTGAGTTAATGCTATATAAAAACAAAAGTGTAAGGAGGGCAAAATGACATTCCTCACACAGCCACAGTTAGTACAAGACAAATCTACAGCGCGGTCCATGTTTGCTTACATAGCTACGGTCTGAACCGTGGCCCGATTTCACCCCCAAGACCTGTCACCTTCACTCTTATCTGGAAATCTGTGTGACTGGCCATTCTCAAACTCTAATGTTTCCACTGACTCCCAAATCAAACGTTGTTCTTTCATGCATGTAATAATTAATGAAGGCTTTTTTCTTGCCACATCCTTACATTATTAGGGTCTGTACTCTGGGGTTGGGCATGAGAAGGCCCTGCTCAAATCATAAAATCGTGGCTGCTCAATCCTGAAAATGACTTGATTATGAAAATAGTGCTTGACTCACTAAACACACAAGGGCTGTTCCCAGGCTTACCGACAAAAAACAAAAACATTATTAAAGCCTAAAAATGCACGTTTTTATCAACCAAGTTTAGCATTTGGTAGTAGATAGAAATCAGCAATTGTGCAATTTCAAAGAACACTGATCCTGAGAGAATCACCATGAAACATGCTTTGTTTAACTCAATACTAAAAACACAGGACAGATTCACATCAAATAAATCTGTGCTCTGTACAGACATCAAATTCCTTCACATGCATGTGTGTCCTTAGTGAGAGAGCCATATTAACTACAGAAAGCTCGGCTTAAATATCAAAATGTATACAGCAGACATCAGAGAAAACCAGCTAACTGTGTGTCACTGTTGCAAACTCTGCAGAGAAATTAATAACAGGCCATTGATGCTGATGATGATGATAAGGCTATATTATTGTTGTTGTTGTTATTGTCATTGTTATTTTACCATCATCGTCATTATTATTATTGTAATTATCACTACTGTTATTATTAATAAAGAGAGAAACACCAAACCTTCTTGTTGACGTGGTGACCTTGCAGCTGTTCCAGCACTAGTAATGTTTGTGTTCCCAGGAGAAGCAGCCCAAGGCTTCCAGGTCATGCACAGGCCTGGCTTCTCATTAAGAAATGTCATCACACAATAGACTGAGCTGGTCCTCACATCCCTCGACCAAAACACCCTGATGTACTAAAGGCTGTTTGACTAAGGATCAACAACCCAATGCTTCCTTGCAGAGATGCCACAGAACAACCAAGATCATCCATCTTAGCCTAATGAATTAGGCCTGCCTACCCACCCCTTCAGTTAGGCCTATGTTGTGAGAAAGACAACTTCCAGCCCAGCTTGCACCAGGCTGTCTCTCTCGTCCAAGTGAAGAGAACGGAAAGCATTGGAAGAGAGGAAATGACAAACTCCATGATAATACGCCATGGTACCGAAATTGTGCGAGGCCCATCTTGGATAGACAGAACGTATCGTTAAGATTCAACAATATCCAACGGGTGCTATATCTACAATAACTCCTAAAGAATGAAGTTCAGGTTGAGATTGAATACCTCTCCAACGGCATACCATAGTCACACAGCTGCAAATCCCTTCTATATGGTAGCCTGTCAAGAAGGAAATCATGTTTAAAAAAAAGGGCGGGGGGGGGGGGGGGACTTAAGTCATGTTGGGTGTTCACCGTGATTTGTGGAGGTATACAATGCATAAAGTGGCAGGGTTGCGCAATGGGGGACGATAAATGTGTAATACACAAGAAACATTCACTAGGCTATACACACACGGACAACAAAAGACAACGTAGTCTCATAACCCAGTACATATCCTGATTACTCTATAACAGCAGTACTAGTGTATACTTTACCGGTGTTTTAGGTTTATTCAGACTTTATATAGTAAAGACATCTGGTTTTAGTAGTCCACGCCTTTGACCCGACAGTCCCTCTGACTCAGTCAGGGAGAGGAACCATTTGGAAAATGCTGTGAGCTGCAAACAGCTTTCCTCTCTTAGGCTCCAAGGACCTTCTGAAAAATCCCAATTACGAGTAACCTGAGCCTTACACATGACGGGGCTTGGACTTGGAATATGTAAAAACACATGGGTCACTAAGACAAGTAACTCTGAAATGCAATAGAAAGCTCTAGCAGGAGGTGAAGATCGCTGAAGATCAATGTAAGCCAATTATGAGAGCTTACACATGCAGGGTCTCTGAAGTAAGTGGGATATGAGGGTGGCAGTTCTTTGCCAAACTAAAAGCAAAACAAGAGCAAGGCAGCTGTTTTCGATCAGCAGAAACAGCAGCAAGCGAATGAAGGAGAACAAAAAAAAAAAAAAAGGACCCAACACCTGGACAAGTGTCAACAAACAGCCCTTATTCTCATCCGACTGATGCACTTCATAAATCCCTTTGATTAGCTACAGTAGCAGAGTTAAGTGGCATATTATGCAAGCTTAGTCAGGAAGTCCCTCTGACCTAGAGCTTTGGAAATGTAATTTAAGTGATCATTACAAAAACAAAGTTGTTTCTGTTTCTGGAACGGGAGTGAGGGCTTAAATTAAAAACATACTTGCAAAAACGACACTTAGGCTATTGTTTGGAGCCAGTGCAAAAAAGATACGGAGAGTTTTTGTGTTCTTTACAGTGACCTATACCGTGGTAATGTGTACTCTGGGACATATGGTCTTTCATTACTTTTTACTTTAACATATTCCACTAGAATTAGAAAAATGGTATTGATTAGTCTATAGCAACATCTTGTCCTCTCTCGACACAGCAACAAAAAACCCCTCTTCAAAACAAACTAATGAATAAATTCCAGTATGTGGACCAAGAGATGTTCTATTTTTGATTCTTCCAGCGGTCAAAATCAATGTGAAGATGCAATTATGCGTACAAATGGAAGCCAAAACCACAATTAATGGTGTTTGTAGACTCACTCACTGAGTTTGTAGACTGTAGGCCTCCTACTGATCTTGAGAAGTTCATAAAATGTGTTTTTACAGTCAAAGAAATAAGGGCATGATTTTAAGCAGAACTGAGTTCATCACTGACATAATGGATTCAATGAGAGGGATGTGTCTGATTTACTTATTAACCTACATTACAATTGCAAGACCGAGAGTCCTTGACTACTTAGGTAAATATCTGCAATATTACTATTTCTCGGCTCTTTACCCTTTCATACACATTGCCAAACTGTGTAGAATCACCAAAAACCACCCCACACCAAAACTCAGTTAAACGCTCGTCTTAGCGCTTTTTTCGATGCAGTGCTAAAACGCGAAAAAATGTATTTGACCCTTGAAGACGGGAACGCAGCCGCAGGCGGAGAAGATCTCTGAAACTCATTTTTCAGTGCCGCTTACATTACTATCTTCCATCGATTTTGCAATGTAGGAAACTGTTGAAAATTCGAAATGAAAAATGACTTAATTCCAAATATGTCAAACATTTACAGGCTAAGTCAAAGGTGAAGGGAGGGATGATAGATCACGCTAAAGAGTCAAATCTACCACTCCCTGTCTCCAGTGCTTTCAGGAAGTGCCCTTGAGCAGGGAGGTGATGTCGTGAGAAGGCTCACGTCCTCTCTGGCACCGGACGATGATGAGATGCTGCGTCAGAGAGTGAGGTAAGTCTCCCATCTGCCTGCCAAGAGTGAGTAGATGTGTGTGTGTGTGTGTGGAATCAGTAAAGAGTTGGCTGGACCCTACTGCCCAGCTCTGAGGGGCCTTTGTTTTAACAGGGCAGAAAGTGTACTCTCCACAAACAAGTAGTGCTGGTTTCATGAATTTCTCTGTCCGTCCGAAGCGCTGCCACACGAAGAACGGGGTCAGTTCCACCTCACCTGTTAAAATGGCTATGATTTCCACATGTCCTCCATTATGGATCAAGTCATCAGACCTATGTGACGGTACAATTTTTTTTCTTTTCTTTTTTTTTTTTTCTGGAATGGTTTAGTGCTGAGAACGAGCTGTTAAGCTTTTATAGGTTTAGAACACAAGCAATGAAATTTCAATGCAATACTGTCATACTGATATTCTCTTCATAAAATATGGCTAATGGCTTTGGCTCTGTTCTTCCAGACAACCCAGACTGAATCACACCATTAAGACGTGATTTTCTGAGCCTTAGAAACACAAGCTGAAACTAAACAGAAATGAAAATGAACCACTATAGAAACTAAAGACAACTTAAAAAATTAAATGAATACTAAACCCCCAACATATTACACTTAGCCACCATCTAAATCTGAACATTTTTCAAGTACCCTCTGTAGGAATCAGAGTAGGAAGAGGATAAAGCAGTCAGCACTCAAACTGTTAAGCACAAATGTGCCTTAAGTTGAGAAATACTTAACTCACTGGGAATAACGAAGGGAAATCCTCTGTGAGGTTCATCTCTTTACAGTTGCAGTATTTCAAATGGAACTTTACTACCCTAGCTACAAGCACACTGGAATACTTACTCACGAGGGCACTCATAAAATAAGAATACAGAGATAGCAACTCTGACAAGAACACGCAAGAAATGTAAGGATAAGGATAATAGTGCAGTTCACTCCACATAAAGTGCAAGTACTAACATGTGTACGTACTGCATCGCTGATCCAACTGGTTTGCATCTTAATATTATAACCTTTTAGCAATAGATGCTACAGCCTGCTATAGCACTGGTCTACCACACTGGAGGGGAAAGAGTGCGCTGTGATTCGGGTGACTGGGGACGTCGTGTCAGTATTTGGTGTGAATGTGCTCAATGGACTGGAGGCCTGCTCCAGTGATTTTCCGTGCTATGGAAACAATGTGTTGTATGGCTCTCTGATTATGGACTGATCTGCTGCCATACCAAACTCTCATGCAGTCAGTAAGTATACTCAACGGTACAGTGGCTAATGTTAAACAGGACCGCTGGGTTGCTGTTCAACTGGCACAGTCGTTGCAGAAAGTATAGACCTAGGAATTGTTGGACCCTCCTCAGGATGTGGTCGACATTACGGTCTCGCAGAAGATAATTAGAAATATGAATTTTCGGAAAATCAAAACATATAACCTCCTCGACGGTAACAACAATAACGACTTTAAGACTCGCGTTGTGTTTCCTGACGTCCATCACAATTTTCCCAACATTCTGAGCTGACATCTAGACAAAAGTAATCAATTCCTAAATCCCAGCCCATCAAATGGACCTGTTGTCACTAATTAAGCCAATTATGGTAGTATGAGCAAAATTTCATGATAGGTACAGTTTAGCTTGGCTTTAACAGCGATGGGTAGGGAGTATGCAAGCGCTTGTGGGAGAAATAATGGTCTGGGAGTTAAGGCCTGGAAAAAAATATAGAGCCAGTGCAGCATATTCATGGCCCAGACAAACCATATAATGGGGATTGAAGACCTGCCAGGCCTAAAGAGAATCCCATTAGTTAATACTCTGAGAGAAAAATTGTCCTGTGGCTTTCAGAGAAAGCCTTGCACTCAAACGCACATGCCTTCCTCAAGAGGTCTATGGAGCTGGTCACTGCACAATGTCAAATCAACCCCTCTCTTAGAGTCTGGACTGCTACATGGACCATGAGATCAAGACAAAATTAACATCGGTCTAATTCAGACTGTGGAAAAATCAAGACTTCTAAGGATTCCTTTAAAATGGCCAAGGATTCCGTTTTAATTCAAGCTGAAAAAAAATGGAATATAACTCAATCTCCCCAAAAAAGGGGATATTCAAAATAACAACTGTTAAGGGGGGGTTTTGGCGGTTTTGAAGAATTTTCCATAGGAAATATTTGCATACAAAAATAAAACAACAGAAAATGCAGGCCTAAATTCTTCTCCGTCGTTGAAACACTGGATACAAGCTATTTATCTGTGATTCAAAAAACCTCATACCATGCTATACATGTGTCACGTATCAATTTTATGAGTTCTTCAATGTGCCGAAGCAGCGGTATGCAGCAGTTCAGACCCTAAAAGAGTCTTTTTAAACCAGTGCTGCCAAGAACAAGGCTCTTTAGGGTTGTGCATTCAAGATTGTCACTTTGAGCCTGTGGCTTATAGGCCTTCTTAAGTTCATTTAGACAACTGCATGTGTTCTGGCAAAACAGAATAGCTAACATCACAACTGCAGATATGGCATTTACACAGCCTATCAGTGTCTTAAGCTTTGATACCAATAAATCAGTCAAAGCTAAATATCGACCAATACATATTTATATGAAAATGAAAGCCAGTTTTTATTATCTATTAAATAAATACTTGCATTGACCAATTTTTGCCCTTTATTTTGAATGGTGAAAAGATGCTTTTTTGAGTGAGGTTAAAGATTTAGGCCTTGTGAGTGTCTTTTAGAACATTCCAGACAAGTTTAATCGTACAAAAGCACAGGAGACTACAAGTCTGATACTGTGCAAGATCGTCTGAACAATGGGCTTTCTTTCGTAAACATAATGGTTTGGCAATATTAATGATTGCTTAAGCTATTTTGAACCGTGGCTAGGCTGTCAACATGGCTATTTTCATCAGACAAATACCTTTCGAGAGAAACGGAGACAGTCCTACGACTACATCATATGAATGGAGGAACTTTTTGGATACAGCAGAGCGCCCCTAATGACATAATCAAAAAGTTGACTGGACAGACCTTGTTAAAGCGCTATAATTCTTCTCCTATTTAGTGACCGGAACAGTGGGGCAACAGGGCCTGGATTTGGGTTGTATCCAGGGTTAGTGTATGCTGGGCTTCCCTCCCACCACTCAGTCCTCCTCTGGTTTGTGTCAGCCTAATGAACACTCCCTCAACCATTCTGGAGCCCAGCAGATGGAACTCTGGGAGGATTTACAGCGCCAAGCGAGGGGGTATGAAATCCACTCCCAGCTTTGGCCAGCAAATATGGCTTACATTTGCACATTTTTTCAATTTATCTCTTATTGAATTAAGAGTTCAGACTCTTGGACGCTGTTCAGTAAAAAACATAGAGCCCTTGAGTGGAGCCATTTTTCTTGAAGGCATCAGCTAAAAACATGATAAATGCTAAAAGGCTGGCTGGGCAGCGAGAGAGAGGTTTCAGGCAGTGAATCAAAGCAGATGAGGGCAAACAGGTCAAAGAATGGTCTAACCACGCTACAGGGGCAGTGAGCAGTCAATGGTTCTAAAATGGTAGACTCTCCACTGTGGGGTTTACCATTGGGTTTATGTTTTCACCAAAGACTTCCCTCAACCACGTCCTCACTCTTCTCTGATATTTCAGAAATGTAGGCTATAATCAAAACTTCAGTAATGACAAAAATTCTTTTAAAACATTTCAAAAATAAAAATCCCCCCCCCCCCCCCCCCAAGACAATCTATCCTAACCTTTGAAAGCCCCAAAACATTTATTACAGGCTCTCATAAATTAAGGACTATGACCTGATCAGTGTCAACCCAATACATGAGTGTCTGTCTGTGGCGCTTTGGGACAGGAATATCCACCCGTATCAATTAAATACATGCTGGGCAACAATCTTAACATTTAATTGTATGGCTGTATGTTTTTGCAAGGACTGTATTTTAAAGTAAATCTTAAAGTTGTGAACTTTAAAGTTGTGATGTAATTCAACTAATTACTACTACCATATATATAGTATTCTTCATGTAAATGTATAAAATGTGACCGAATAATAAAATCACAGGTGAGAATATTGCTAGTTGTCATATCTTGTTGACAGTGCTCACCCCATACTGCCTTCACTGAACTCAACCTCTCTTTGTGCATCCCTCAGTATTCCCCACGGCATGTTATGAGATACGGAATCCGAATCAAATAACTAAACACGGAATAGGGCACCATACGTTATAGTGTATCTGCTCCAGATTCTGGGATATGCGTGGAGATCATCCCCAGCATTTCAGCTCCTCTCTGGGGTCCTCCATACAAGCCCAGAACTCCTCCTGCTGAAAAAGCTGAGGAAGCTATTCAAACAAAGTGTATCCTTGACCCTGTCACCGAGCACCTGTTCAAAACATGTCTGGGGTTGAACAAGATGGATAGATGGGTTTTAGCCTCCACATTACATTATGAAACTGCAGACAAGTCTTTCAAGGTCTCTCTGTTTAATTGAGAGTTTAAAATATTTTTTTC
The DNA here is from genome assembly GCF_902362185.1 of Chanos chanos. Lineage (NCBI taxonomy): Eukaryota > Metazoa > Chordata > Actinopteri > Gonorynchiformes > Chanidae > Chanos > Chanos chanos. The sequence continues at coordinate 11,016,212 of NC_044498.1, forward strand.
CCCTTTTGCTGTAAAAAAAAAAAAAAAAGAAAAAAAGGCTCAGACAAATTGTTTTTCCTTAAACCGCTGCAGCGTGTCATGATTTGGGAAAACCATAACTCCAGAGGGAAATCCACAAGATATGTTTTCATAAGTAATTCATACTGGTTTGGTTGATTTACTCTCATTTCCAGGTCAAAATGCAAAGTGAAGCAATAACAACCTTACAAGTGGACTGGAACAATGCTATGATTATCAAAATCACTTGAACACTTCAACACTCAGAGTAGATTCACAGACAAAATACAAAGTCTTACCAAAAAACACAGAGTAAAAAGCGCTCCAAGTACTGCATAGGCACGGCGCCTACTCTCTGTCACACAGGCAGCTCCATATACAGTCAGGGCGATACCCTGTTAACGGCTAGAGTCTATCCTATGGGACCATGTCGATCCCTGCACAGATTTAATTACACAACATCACAAAAATAAAACAACTTGTACGGTAAGATTGTGTCTAATGCTGTATAGCCACCCTGAGGACAATAAACACAGGGTTCATAAATTAACTGTACCTTTCACTTCAACATGAGGTATGGCCATTAAAATTTGGGAAGATTCATTTGTGAAACCAAGAGAAAGGCTGATATCCATTTTTTAAACCAAGAGACAAGCTTAAAAGGCCATGCATTAATAGGACTGCCCTTAGGTCAGAACCTGTCGGCTTCAGACAGCATCAGCGCAACTTATTGACAAGGAGGAAGCGGGCGGGAGGACATTACAGAAGATCAAAGAGATTAAACTTTTTTTGATGTGTCTTTGAGGTCAGTCCACCTGAACAGCATTATGTTTTTTTTTTGTTTTTTTTTTTCCACCCCTGTCTGTTTCTGTAGAGAGAAGAAAAGGGTGATAGTTTGTAGCAATGGTCAATTTAAAAATCATTCCCATATATTACAGTAATGTGCTCTGACAACTCTATTGACTCCAGTCCACATTTTTGAGGAAATAAAATAGTGGAACTAATACACAACACCTGTTTCTTTTCAGCATCCCCAGTATATCAAATATACAAACAGTGACAGCTGCATTACAGACTAAGATAGCTGGCCTGGGCAGTACGAAAGACAGAACCATGCGTTGTTCCTCTCCATCTGACAGGCCCAGGTCAAATAGCTGAAAGCAGAGTGTAATGGTTGAGTCTGTAATATTTCACATATGACTTTTGAAGAGGACCATGCGCTATCGATTTCTCCCGTCTAAGGCCCGAGCTCCGAAGAAGCCCTATTGGGGGCCTGGTTTCAATTATTAGGTTAATAAAGTCAGTAATAGGTCCGGATAGGTCTGACGTGATCTGAAGCCAAAGAGATGCCAGGGCCCATAATACTAGTTCGAATGGAATCTGACTTGGTGAAAAATTGAAGAAGGAAAATAAAAGAAACTTTGAAATGCGTGATCTGCCGAACGTATACAAAGGACAAGTCTAATTGTCTCCCGGACGAGAAGCTATGTTTGAGGAGGTTTCTGAAGAGATTACAACAACCCTGGATTTATTTCGTTTTGACCTAATCCATAAAAAATCTAGGCTAATCCATTAGTGCATGTTTTTATTTCCCACGTTTTTGGTTGCTTTTGTCACACAGTCAGGCTTTGTGCATAGCTACCAATGTAGAGGTCAAAGTATCAGATACCTCTGCCTCCAGTGGCTCGGGTTTGACCTGGCAAAGTCTTGACCTTAAACAGAGCATGAGGTCACCAAGTAATAAATCAGTTAAGGTCTGGAATCAACCCCGGTGGATTACAAAATAAGGGCCCCCGATGGGGTAAAAAGGGAACTGCAGTGGGGTTGTGCAGACTGAGCCAACAGACATGGCTTCATCTACCAATTAACGGAACGACACAAAAAAGATGCATTATCGCTTTGCAACGGGATCCATATTACTAAAGCCTCCTAGCTAAGCATAAAAAGACTTTAAAAAATCTCAAAAGGAAATGAACGGGTGTAAGCTCTCAGAATAACCAGACTGTGGACAGCCACTGAAATATCCAGGCTTACTGAGTTGTGTTTGACACTGGAAGAAATCCCTATGACAACAGATCAGTATTGATGCATTCTGTGTTCCTCCTCATGGACCCTGTTCTCAGTCAACACAATTCACAATGCTGTGCAGTAGTAGTACTCCCAAATGTCAGAGGGAGGTTAAGACTTTCACAGGAAAATCTAACATGACAGAGAGCTTGACTCTTGTAGCTAGTGAGATCAGCCAGTCAATGAAATGAATTGTTGGTCTTGTAGCAGGGGCAGTTTGAAAAAGCGGTTCTCAAAGTTGCGTCTTAATTAATGAAATTAATTAATGGGTTCAAAACTGCATCATCTTTTCTATTCAGTTTGAGTGCTTAAAGACACATTGGGGGAAAAAAACGCAAGCAAAACTGATTTGTGACAAGGTTTTAACTGCCACACAAGTTAAAACATCATTCACTTTCATTCTCGTTCCCAAGAAAATCTGAATAAAAGATTATCATCCTGAAAAGTCTTACAGATGACATTAGTGTTCTTTGAGAGCATTTTGGCGGTCAGTACATCGTGATTGTCTGTTTTCTCTAGTTATCACAGCTTACTGCAGAGGATTTTATAAAGTTTCTAATTAGTATGGCATTTTTGGTACTTTTGGAGCTGTCTAGGGACCTAACCCACAAGAACACGTCTAAATTTTAGTCTAATAAAATAGTGATGCTGAACACGAAGACCATTCTACAGTCTGACATAATGCCAAGACAAAACTATGAGGCCATATGCAGCTGTTAGTTGTTACAACCAGCTGTCAAGCCCAGTTGTCCAAATGTCCAAAAAAAGGTGCCTGGATAGAACAAACTTAAAAGATGCTCACAAGAGTCATAAGCCAAAGTCAAAGAATGACCCTCTCTGTGTTCCGTACTGAAGTTGGCAGCAAATGCTAACTCACCAAAAGGAAATTACAGGCATGGCCACGTTCAACCTCTGTATAAAGAGAGTCTTTGTCTGTGATGGGGAAGAGCAATTCAAACATCTCTGATTGATCTGTTGATTTAACAGCTGGCTAACTATTTAGGGGAAAATCTTTTTTGCAAGCCAACAGCAAATTACTGAATGCAAGGCTATCTGAATTTAGGCTAGGCAATCCAAAAAAAAAAAAAAAAAAAAAAAAGGTGTGTGTGTGTGTGTGTGTGTGAACAAACGTGGGAATGAGAATCAATTTCAAAATTCCAGAGTTCTAAACCAGAATGCACTGAAACTAAAACATCTATAGAACTTCTGAGTTCATTCCCATTCTGGGGTCAAACCTGATTCAGGACGTAAGGGAACCTGACCTGGACGCTTCAATGCTTAACCAGCAGTAGTAAAAAAAAATGTGAAGTTCCTCTCTCAGAAAGATTGGCAATATTGCTGCCTGCAACTCTTAAAAAAAAACCTACCTACATTTTTCCAGTTGGAATTGAGTGGACTTCTTCTAGCAGATTACTTTTGCAGTCTCTTATCATAAGACACCCCAGCAAGCCCCATAACATCTGTTTTCCTTCACAATTTTTATACTGGTGGTTCAGTCTAGATGGTGAATATGAAGGGGGAAAAAAATAGCTCAAGTTGTTGATTCTTCAAAAGATGTATTGGCAAGGGCAGACAAATGTTTCTCCTACATAAGTAATGGTGAAACCACATTTTAACCTCGAGTTTTGATGTTTGCATCTATTTCATTTTTAAAAAGTGAACGAAAAGAAACACAAGCAAACAAACCTCACCTGCAAACACTATTGTGATTAATCTGTGCAAACTCAGGACTTCCTGGCTTTGATCTTTAGACACAACTCCTTTCAAAATCAAAAGAAGCATTAACCTGATTAATGGTACTGCATTTCAGAACAACACATTAAAAATAAAAAAAGGGGGAAAACACAGTGAGGTCACCTTTGTGCCTTTTTACGACTTTGTGCCCCTTCATTCTTTCTTTCATCAAAAAGGTAATTATCAGAGTGAAATCATTCCACTCTTGTTGCCAAACAACGACAATTTCATGAGCGGTCCTCTGATCTTCCTTAAACAAAAAAAAAAAAAAAAAACTTTGAAAACTGAGGAAATTGTTTCAGTCGTTTTAGAAGCTGAGCACCCTCTTGTGGGCAAATAAGCCAGAATCACCAAAAAGTGGGTTGAAGTTTTACTGCTGATGGCATTGTGTTACTATGAGGTCTATGTCTTGCGTTTTCTCTAATAGTAAGACCATAACGATATGTTTCGCCAGTTCTGAAGTCGCAGAACCTCTAGGGACAGATTTTCTTCTTTTCAGTCTTCTATAGAGACTTTAAAACCATTCATATTTTGATCACTTCGGCAACAAACAACAGGTCTTCTTCTTTGTGTGCTGTGATTTGACTGTTTCTGTTCAACTGACAAGATCTACATAACTTCATAAGACATGAGGTTAATTTTAATATGCTCGACTCCCTTGACCAAAATAAATTCACGTTTTAGCAACTGCGTATTGTTCGGCACAGACATTTTCTATCTGTAATATCAGACGCTCTGTTTATCATTGTCACTGACACAGTATTTGAGCAGAATCAGGCATGCTCTTCAGTTGGACGTGGTGTTTACAACCATTTCACTGTAGACTGCCTCACTGAGGTCCCATGACAGGTTTGTTCTAATGGATCATGTCTCAACAGGACAGCAATGTCATTAAGACAAGTTATAGGCCTAGAAATTCGCCTTTAGGGCATTCTTTTTTTACAAAGACTGTATACCAGCATGTGACTCATCATATACCTCTTCTTCCAGACAAAATAAAGAAAATAATAATAAGATTACACCAAAAACATGCAAAGCCAAATTAGAATATATACACCTGTGATGTCAAGTAGACAATAACAGGCCTGTCAGACTAGTAAAACTTAAAATCTCACCACTAATGTAGTTTTTCACAGTGCTATCAGAGGCTGACATTTACTCCTCCCAGTCTACTCTCACAGGCCAATGTTTTAACTGGAATAAAAGCGGACCAAACTCAGCCAGGTTTCTAACAGTATTCTGGGGCAAAACCAATGTTTTTGATTTAACGTCGGTATTGTTGGACTCTACTGCAAGGAAAATGGGGCTCCTGACAACTTAGAATCATTCACATTTCATATCAACGTGAGAAAAGATTGCATTACACTACAGGACACAAAGAGTTTCTCAAGTGGTTACACAGTTTGGCAGCAGTTATGATACCTGCATGAGGGTATACTGAAATATACTACATAGTACTCTTCCCATATCCAATTTTTGACTTATAGAAAACTGACAGGCTTTTAAACAAGTAAAAAAAAAATAGTGAGAAAATAAAACATACTTAACATTAAGATGAGAAATGACATTCTAATTTCCACAGTATTAGATTTTTATGCTAGAAACAGAGGTTTCTTTCAGCCATCTAGTACAAAGTCATTTCATTACAATTCACTATGAATACAACATTAAACTGCTAGAGACTCCACTAAGTAAGTGTTTTCCAAATCTGCTCAGAGAGGCCCACAACACTGTATGGTAGAGGAGGGATAGACCTAAACTGTGTAGAGCTGTGGGCCTCCACAGGACTGAGAAATACTGATACTGATACCTGTAGGTAACAGAGAGGACTCTCCATTAAAATGCATCATGACAAGCATTTCCCTGTGGTAAATCAGGACAACCCACTTTTCCATTAGAAAAATAAACATTAATTAGTACATCACAACACTTTTTGTGTGATATCCATCTCCCAGTGTAGTGAGACATGCATTCTCAGATGGCACCCAACAACTAAAACATAACTTGAGATCAAAATAAAACAACATCTATGTACCTTTCAGTAAAAGAGTCTGTCAGTGGTGACGTTAGTTACATGTCGAATGAATATGAAATGTTGCTAACGAAATGTGACTGATAAGAAAAAACGCGAAATGAAAAATCCACTGAACTAAATGTTGTGTGTTAACTCCAAGAACTGAAAAGAAAAATGTGCCAAAGAGGCTACACATTTGATATGCAAATTATTACACAGCGCCCACTAGTTTAGCTTTAATAAGATCCGTGACAAGAAAACCGGTCTCCCCTTCTTTGCAACCCATCGCATTCCACTGAAACAATACCACCCAGCGTGTGGTGCATCCTTGCTTTTCTGGCACTGTGCGCCTGTAATTATGCTGGTAAACGTTACAATTTCCCTACAAGTGTACGAACAGATCTAATTTAGCAAGCAACACTCTGACCACACTGACCATGAAAAGATCATAGAAATCTGATTTGATAGCTGCCTAGATCTTAATAAAAAGTTAGCCTAGCACCAGCTAAGGAGCAACGCGCAACAGATCAGTTGAAAGTCTTCCAAGACTTATTTTATGAATGGATAAACCGCAGATCCTAGCATGTTAGCTACATGGTCGATATCCATATAACAGCAACACAGGTAGCCCAAGGAACTGTCTACTTATTGAACAAGAAGATATTTGATGTTCAATTAAAGAAGTAACAGCAAAAATGTTGCGGTCTCTTTACATACCTCAGTTTCTCTCCGACTCTATGAGTTGCTAGCAAAATCTCATGAATCTCTCCAGCACAAAAAAGACGATGGTTTTTTCGTTGGCCGGAACGTTTTGATCTGTTGATATTGCGATGTTAGCTGCAACAAGAGAGTTCCGTCTCGAGAAATAAGCTAAGAAAATCAGACTCGATTGCCTACATTTTCCCTACGGGACATAGGACAGCCTGAATCCGTTTGTATATCGGAGACGCCATCACTTACTGCACGCGCAGTGCATTGTGGACAGAATTCCAAAGCAACCAGCAGGCCATTCCCACTTGGTACCATAGTGGTTTTATAGTAAACATATCAGCATCGCAAAGACTAAATTTTTCTATGACTCCATTAGCAACTGACGTTGATACCGGTGCATCAAACAATGAGTAGTAATGGTTAAGTGATTATTCAGCGACAAAACTATGCTAAACTCTCGGCCAAGACCTCTCGTTCATCCTTTAGGATGCGGTTGCAAGGATGTTTAGGTCAGTCAGAGAAACGGTGTCAGTGGTGTTTAAGTTAGTGTAATTGGAAATATCCATATGCAGTAACCACAACCCCTCACAGCATGTAATGTGCGACAAGTTCAATCATTATTAATCCTTTCCATTTAGTCATATTCACGTAACGGCAACGGACTGAATGTACGTTGTGCACCTTGAATATGTCACTTAACCTTTTCTATTGAAGAGGTTTAATTTCGATGCGAGACGCTGAACCACACGTCACCAACTCATTATTTTAATCGCATCTTCTCAGAGTTTGTCATATGTCTTCATTGCTCCAAACAGGCAAGGAGTCTGGCATTTCAGCATCCTGTGCAAATCCAGTTTTGTAGGTAAATAATGTCACAGCCTTAGAGTTGAACAGCTGATTAAGGTCAGAAGATCAGTCACTATCAGGTGTGATAATGCAAAGTTACAGAAAATAAAAGTGTCTTTAAAAAATCAGTAGAACAGATTTTTGAGTATGAGACAGTGAGACAGAACAGTACCTCTGCAGAACACACATCGCTTTCATCGTGGGTCATGTAAATATTCGTTACATTTACAGCTCGTTTGAGAAAATCTGAATATGAATAATGCAACTGTCATAATATAGAAAGCACCCATAAGAGCAAGTCCCAGAAGACTACAGGCAAGGACTAGGAAGTGTTGTCATTGGGTTTTAAGTCTCTGGCCTTTTTGAAAGTTCCGAGCCTTGCATTGAGGTTATTGGGGATTTAACAAGTGTTTGTAGACAACCTGACACTGGAGCTACATAGTATCCAAAAGAAATTGGACTTTTCATATGTGTCCTGTCCCTCACTTTTTTAATCCTGCTTTGTCTTTGCTAGTTTTTGTCCATGGCTTTTGGAGATGAAGGCATTATAAAATGCTTAAAAAACAGCATAATGCATTTCAGCACAATGAAATTCAATCCTGTACTCATGCATTCAGTACTTTTTTGCTTTACAATTTTAAACCATCACATAGAAAGATCAACTGGTGAGCCTGTATTCCTTGGAATGTTTATTATACTTTGTCAGACCCTCACTGCATTCTGAAGATCTCTTTCCTCATATACATAGTGTTTCACACCTACAAGTGGAAGTGGTTTCATTGTTGAAAAATGTATACATTCAATATACAAAACTGAAATGCAGCAACTTGATAGGTGCAACTTGAGTTCATGGTGGATAGATATTTCGCAGAACTGCATCTGCAACTCTGTTCAGAATAAGTCTTTGATATCACCCTCCACGTCGGAGGGTTCTGGCAGAACTTAGATTGGGACTTTGAGTGGACAAAAGGACTTTTATTGTTTGTTTTCTAAGACGGTTCCATTTTAGCTTTGAATGTATACATAAAGTAGTTGTCATGCTTCTATCCCAGTTTCAGCCTTCTTGCAGAAGCTGGCAGATATTGTTCAAGGACTTTCACATACTCTGCTCTAATAATTTTGGCTTCTGTTCAGGGAGGTGCCTCAGTATATCACGTTTAAAAACACCCCCATAACATGATGCTACCACCATCACCGGGAGGGAATGCTTTCTTTGGGTGATGCTGGATTTGTGCCAAATGTAACATTTTGCATTAAGTTCCATTTTGCAGATTACTGTATCATATGTGCCAGTGTAGTCAAGCTCTTTGGTATTTTCCCAGAACCCTTCCCTTGATAATCAAATTTTGAAGGATGGCCAGATCTAAGGAGGGTCACAAAGGCACCCCTCCATCCACTTCTTAATACCAATACTGACAGAGTTCACTCTAGGTCTAAACGTTTAAACTTGTTTTAATACTCATCCTCTTTGTCCTTTGTACCCATCCTATTTTTGTCAGTACAAAACACTCGTGTTTTTTTTAAATGCTCCTTTTTCATGGATAAGCGAATCTTTGCTTTTTAGCAAGTCCTACAGTCCTTAAAAATTCCAGATTTTTTAAAAGCTGTGAAGCAGGATATACAAAGAAAAAACGAATTACACAATGAAGCAAAATGTGAAGGGGTGTAGCCTTGAGCCTACTCACGAGCCTAATGACATAATACATGGAGGAAATCCGTCCCTGAAGTAAAAAGACCCTATCAGATACACTGATGAATGTTTTGTGAGGAATATTGCTAGTAAGGGAAATATCCATTGGAGATGTGTATAAGTGATTTTCTGAGAAGAAACAAACCCATTACCACTTACTGAAATGCAAATTACTGATGTCTTTTGGAGAGACATAGTGCCTCTTTGACACCTCTACTTCAGTGAACCACAGATGCTGAAAAAATGACAGTCCCAAAGTTTAGATTGTTGTTTTAATCTACTGCTCTAATGCAATTAACATCCAAAATACTCAAGCATTTAAACAATTTCTTTAGTATTGTATGGTAATTTCATACAGTAAATGCAAGTAATAAAAGATAGAAAAAGATTAAAAACTACTGAAATTCTGCTTCATAAAGTAACTGGTGGATTTTCAGTTTAACAGCACTTTTCTTGGCATACGGTAGCCTCCTTAGATATGGAAGGAGGCTATAGAGGAACATCTCATCTTCCAAGTCCTCTGTTCCTTCCGAGTGCCATTTCCTCTTGCGACCTGGCCCCTGAGAGCCTGAAGGAGGGTAGTGAGAAGATCCATCCAACACGCTGTGTTCTCCTTCAATCTCATGCACAGCAAAGGAAGGGTTGCCATCTGCAGTCCTGTCCTCTTCTCTCTCCTCCTCTTCCCGCTCATCATCCTGGTCGTCCACAGTCAGGCTGGGCTGTGAAGACCTGGACTGGATGAAAGGAGTCAGGAAAGCCATCTGCCAGCTGTATTTCCAGCTCCGGTGAGTGCCCCCTGACGCTCTCCTGCGCTGCTCTGACCGCTTGTCTTTGATGAACATGTCCCGCAAGCTCTTCCATTTTCTACGGCAGTCCTCCTCTTTATGTGGTGGACAAAAAACAGCAGGCTTTAAAGCAAGACATTAAAATCGAGTAGAGTCTGTGTCCAAACACAACAGAAACCCAAATATCAGGATGACCTTGGGGTTATTCTGGGCAGTGCTGCACCGGATGTGGGCACATGCCTAGCACATAGCTTACTTGAGTTCATCTGTCTGTCTCGTATCTGGTCTATGAGTAGCTACCCAAGGCAAAGTCACAATGCATCACACCAGTATATTCTATGTCAACCTACCCATTGTACTTAAATCCCTGTACTCAGTATCATCAGCACAGTCCAGGACTAACTCAAGTGACTCAGAACAACAGCTTAATCCTCAACTGAATTAGAATTAGAACTAGAATCTCTGTGATCGCACACACACACACACACTGTGAGCAGTGAGTAGTGAGTAGTGAATTTAACCTCTGCATTTAACCCATCTTATACACAACGGTAGTGAGCACACACACACACACACACACCAGGAGCAGTGGGAAGCACGCCTGCGCCTGGGGGGCAGTTGGGAGTTAAGTGCCTTGCCCAGGGGCACTTCAGCAGAGGATGTTGTGGGAGGGGAAAGCGCAACAAATTAATGCAACGAATCATACAATATTATTTACAACCAGGCCATCAGTCAATATCCCCACTTATCTATTCACTAGTCTCACTGCTTGTTCGTCTTAGCCGCTGTGTTCCTGTACCTGTTGTCACTTGTTTTTTAATGTATCTGGCTGCTATGACGATCTAATTTCCCTCCAGGGAATAATAAGGTCAACTATCTATCTATCTATCTGTCTAATACTGCTGGTCTAAACAGAAAACAAACAGGCACAATGGACCACAAATAACTTTGTGACCCCTTATAAAAATGCAAACACTTTGTGCACCAGTGGACAGAAATTATTCCCAGGAACATACTTACGTATCCAAGTCTTGACCATGATGAATCTTTTCAATCTTATCGAAGTTTATATGTTGTAAAATGTAAACCGTCTGTAACATGTTGCATGGTTTAAGTATCTTTAATTTGTATTAGGCCTGTCCAGAATGAAGCCTTATCTATAGCCAAGTCCAGAGATGAGCCAGAATAGATTAGATCAGACCTACGGACTCGTGCCTGGCACTTCTCCTAAATTTGTATCAAAATATGTGTCTGCCAGCTATTGATCATTCTCAGTCACTGTGTCCGGACAAGGTAGAAATTACCGCAATACTTACAGCTGCAGATAGCAACGGCTGGTTAGCTAGCTAACACTTTAAAGCTATTTCACACATATGCTGCTATCAAATTATTTTACAACTGTGATCATTAGCTCTTTACTTCATCAAGACAATAATAACGCGACCGATTAAAAGTCACACAGAACAAAGACCCGGCAAGCTTGTTAACTGACAGATATTCTGGTTTGCAGGGATGTAGGTAGATGTTATTAACATATATAGATGTTACAACGTAGAGACATGTTACAAGTCATAGCTAACATACAAGTTAATGCTTACTAAGGATGTGCTCTGTGAGAGTGAAGTAAACAACACTAACCTGTAGTTTCTGTTAAACTCTACGTGACATGAAGTTTACAGACGATTTTCTTTGATAACATGAACTACATTTGCTATTTAGCCTTATGATGAGCAACTAGAAAACCAGTGAATCAAATGACCTTATGCCATTCTTACCTGGGATTTCAACTTGCAAACTCACAGCTCTCCATGCTTTTGCTTTCCTATCAGCGTCTTTGTATGAGTTCAGGGTTGAGTTATACAGTTCTGGATAATCCGAAACAGCAGCAATCAACCTTTCCTCCATTGTTGTTTGGCTAGCTAGCATACAACAACTCCAACCAACGTGTGTTTGCGTAGTCAGTAGAAGTCAGTGCTGCTGGGAAATGTATGCCGGAATTTGTCTGAAGAGGAAACGTTTCATCAGGTAGATTTACTGAACTGATATGGGATAGGGTAGGCAAATTAAAAATATTATTTTTTAATATTATTTGCGTATTTATGGCAGTGAGATTTTTTTTCACTCTCACATCAAATCATTTGTGTTGCGTCTCTCGTAGCTAACTTTAGGTTTGTGACAAATACTAGCTGGCTTATTTATATTACTGTATTACTCACCTGATATCTATAGTAATCTTTTAATAAATTACAGTATTATCTTCAGTATTACTGTGAATGCATGGTGTTTCAGGAAATGAATATGAATAGTTGCTCCGAAACGATGTGCGGAGACGAGGTGGCCGAGTGGTTAAGGCGATGGACTGCTAATCCATTGTGCTCTGCACGCGTGGGTTCGAATCCCATCCTCGTCGACAACATTTTTTTTTTTTCCCTCATCCAAATTATGAAGATAGTTTATATTCAGGGTTACCACAGACAAGAATATTGACGTAGACAATAATGTTAAAAACAAACCACGGTAAAATAATTTCTAAGACAGTGTATCTTATACATGTCTTGCAACGGCAATCCTGGTGTGGGCACCTGACTGTTAAGGACCATATTGAATAAGAGGAAAGCAAATAAAAGAGAACATTTCTCAAGGTTATGAGTAAGATTAGCTAGGATACGTATGTCATGTAATTCAGAGGCAAAAAGGAAATATTACTAAGGCAGATACAGTCAAGGAGAAGGCTTAAAATGAGGAAGATTTTATTTTGTCGATTTTATTTTTATTTATCAAATATATCAACGCACAATAACTAAAGCCAGTCTTTCAAAAATAAGCATACAGTGACAACGTACAACATACAAAAATTGTTCCAAGTGGACTGTTATCTCACTGTTCATCCTCTTGGTATCCCTGGTTGCTAGAGCCTCCATACTCTGTGGTCCTGTGTGTGGGATGAGAAACAGGAGACTCCAGTAAAGTTGTGGCTCCATACTTGCTGCCCTCCCTTTTGGACAGCTGTATTTTCTCTTTGCCTTCTTCATTTGAGACCCCAGAGGGTACGCTTTCACTCATTTTTTGCTGTGTAAATGAGAAGATATTAATGAGCTGAGATACTTACTGCTCTGTGAACGCAGGCCTCTCTTGACTGACTGAAATCATGAATCTGTGGCAATGCTTTGATTCCGCCCCTCATTGTGTAATCACCATGGTGGTGACTGCCATGAAAAGATAACTGGATGGCATAATAAAGACTATCCTTGGATGGCAACATACAGAGTAATGAAGTAGAGTCACTGTCAGACAATAAATAAAGATTGTGCCAAAGGTAGTGCCAGAACATTCCTGGTGGCATCCAGAGAAGATGTAGACTGTTACAAAAAAAAAGTATTTATTTATCATACCTTCTGATCACGCTGATACTGATCAATGGCGTACTGGTATTTGGCTGCATTGAGGCCAAGCAGACCGGCCAGTTTCTCTCCAAGGAAGTCACAAGCTGTTTGCAAATAATATGAGAGCAGCTGTAATGTTCACTGCATGTAATTTACATACATTTCCCCATGTACAATGTGTTATTGTCTCATGACATAAGTTTATCACCTGTAAGTACAGTATATCAGCTCTACCCTACTTGACAAAAAAGATACTAGAGCCCTCAAATACCTCATTAATACAATGGAGTCAGGAAATATGCCTACTTCTCAATGACATTTTTCCAATCCGCATTCCCAGATACCAAGTGAAAGCTTTCCATGATACCTTAGCCTAAAAAATTCACAAATGCAGACAACATATCACACTTACAACTGCAACTAGATCTCTGATCTTTTCAAGTGTCAGTGATGATTTTTACCAGAATCAGATTAACAAACTGTTTTAGACCTGACATGACACAACAGCAATGTGAACACTAAAGCATTTAGTAATAAATGTGTCTTTGAGAGAAAAGGAGAACATTTTTGAAATGGTGACAGCAGACTTGATTTACTAAATATTAAAAAACAAGTAGTCTGGTCTAGTGTAATAGTCAGTTCTAAAATGTCTCATTGGACTGATGAAATATACAATAAAGTCACTTGCAAACATATGTATAAATAATAAATGAAGCTATGTGTTTGAGTCTCCTTCCCAACTACTGACCCTGTCAGTTTTGTTGAAAGGCTGACCATGTGATGTACCCTCATCTTCCTCCTTCTCTTCATCACTGTCATCCAACTCCATTGTCTCTCCACTGGCGAAATAGATCATTTTTTTCTGAGAGAGCTCACTTTGACTTCCAGGCGACATTTCCTGAACAAAATCATCATGAGCACTCATAAATTCTTTCTTGTCTCCTCGGTCCATGTTACTTGATCTCAGGAAAAAATCTCAGGTTCAGTGACCCTCTCACATGACAATACTACAGCTCAACGCAATGAGATACATTGCAGTTGCTAGATACAGGGAGAACTGTAAAAGTAAGAGAATTGGGAATGACTCCAGCTGTGTTCAAAAGCCAGTCACCCTATTGACAAAAGGTCGGTCCGTTCAAGGGAATATTTGATTATGGAAATGACTAATGTACTGTAAGTAATCAAATATGTCTGGACCATTTTGTACAAGCTGTTACTAAGTTGGTAAACACATATCATGCCACGTATGAACAGCATTTAAGAGAGATGGTGTCTTGAACTCTGAAAAATAGCACTTACTTCCTTGAGCTCGCTGTCCATTTTGTTTTTAGAAAACAGTTTGTGCCTTTTCTGTGCAGCTTGTTATTCCACTCAGTGATGAGCTCTTCTTATCATATTACCACCTTCTGCATGAGCTGCCTAAATCAAACAGAAAAACCACATCCTAAGATCTTTCATTGGTGAAGAACTCTGAGAAACAATCACATGTGCATCCAAGTAATGGTACTCAGCAGGATCTGGAGGAGGTTCGTGTGCTAAGGTGGATACCACTTTCACTTTCATTTCTAGGTCTCGACAGAGTGTGTAGAACGTAACGCTTAATTTTCAATCATTTCTAACGACTCACTGTAATTAGACTTCAAAGAATATGTTTTTTCTCCAAAGCACATGATAAGCAAAAAAAAAATGTAAAAACTATACAGATACAGTAGACATAAGGACGGATCCTGGAAACTTTGAACAACTGAGCAGGAATGCATGTGTTTTGTACCTGAGGAAATACCCTGAAATTCCTGATACCTGGCCTTTCACGTAACCACACTGTAATTCAGTTTTTAAACTCATGGTGTCACTATGAGCACTAACACTGTGCAATAGCAGCTAATAAAAAGCGGATTATCATTGGGATCTGATTTCCATAAGCTTTTGAGCAGTCACAGACTTAGATGAGAGGTTTACAGACATCTTATGGGCTTATGTGATAATAACATACCTAATTACAATATCTCAGGTGTGAAAACATGGAAATTCTTTCACGAGCTGTTTGAGAGGTCCCGTCACTTTAAGCTGGATAACAGAATAACCTGTTACAATGTAAAGGACTCAGTTCTAGTTCTGGCTGAAAATATATCACTCTACTGTCATTAACTAGAAAAAGTAAAGTAAAGTATTTCTATGAATAAAGATATTTTGAAATAATCTGACACATAGTTCACGTTAACTGTACACAGTGATACCATACATATTCTTTAATGAGCTGAATTTACAATTGACAAACATTTTCATGAAAGACCAATTAAATGCATGACAGCTACATACAGGCTGACATCTTCATCTGTGAGTACATCTTTATAACAAAGAATACAATACTTATATGAACGAGTAAATGCATGTTAGATATTAGAACAAAACAAATCTGGAATGAGATTATCTAGGTATAAGAGCCTGACAAAGTCTTGACTGTCCAGAGATCTGTTGTATTAAAACAATCTGGTTGGTAAAATTGAAATATTTAATCAACAGCGTTTTGTGCAGCACAGTCTTATTTTAGGAACGGATTATTTACTACTGATCTATTTGCAAAAAAAAAAAAAAAAAAATCAAGATTTTTACTGTTAAAGTGCAAAGGTAAAGGCTTTTTACCAAACAGGGAGAAAACCAATATGATTCTCAACAGCTGCTTTTTTTTAACCAAATTTCTGGTATGTGTTCTCCATTAGCTTCAAAATTTACAATAAGCTATAACTTGTCTAAATCCCTCCCGTTTTTACAGACTTGTACCCATCTGTGGTAAAAGTCTCCTTCAGTGTTCCAGCGTCTTTTCAGTGTTTTACGTTGGCTTCCAATCGCAATGTTTTAATTATGCTGCCTGGCATTTATGAACGGCTTGACATACTGAACAGTTTTCAATGAAGCAAAACGGCCGAGAAGGGACATATCCAAGACTATTTAGCCAAAATGAAATGGAAAGCAAAGCACCGCACTAGTTAGTCTTTATGTACAGAAACAGTTGAGCATTAATGTTATTACTCCTACTTTTCTTTCCGGGCCAATCAGAAACAAATGTGTGTTTCTTGATTTCGTCTTTTTTTTTTTTCCCCTTCAGTTTTATTCAATATGTGAACATATTAAACCAAATTTGACAAAGGGCTGACATCAACAATTGCCAATAAGTTAATGGTGGAACAGACCAAACATGGTCAATGCAAGACCCCACTGAGGACATGATGTGGTGCCAAGCTGTGACATGTTTAGTCTTAGCAGCCAGCTGTGGCAGCCTCCGTCTGGGGCCTTTTTAAAGAGCCCCTCTGAGCATACCGAATCAGACTGGATATTGTCCCACTTTGGATGTGAAACAGCTGGGTCTTTTCAAGCTGTGACCCAAAACAAGCCTGTCCTTGTCTACAAGAATGAATGCTAGAATGTCATACAACAGACATTTTCATACACCCTTGCAATGAGAAGCTATGCATGATGGAGAACAGGTCATCTATTACATTTGTAAAGAATTATCCTTATTTGAATATATGGAGTTGGAAAAATCATTTATAGTTATGAGCTGTAAACATGTATTGTTTGAACAAGATCATAAAACATGATCTGACCCTCATCAGACACTATACTGATTAAACCAAAACCAATAAATAGAGAAAACTAAATTAAAGCACTAAAAACAAAGGCTAACCAAAGAGTCCTTTCAAGAAAAGAAAAAAAGTACACTTTAGTAATTCAGTGAATTGAGAGAATCAGCCACAGAAAATGGTTAACATCATTCTAGCTATTACTCCTCTCTCGGCGGTTATTTGTGTTTCCTCTGTAGTCATCCAGAAATCAGCAACTGTAATATTTCTTGGGGCCAGTTGTATGACTGGGTTATCATTAAGTTTGGAGTGCACTGGTTGGGTGAAGTTTTACTTGGCAGGTAAAGGAAATAAGGAATACAGTATGGATACACTGGCTGAATGCTGGAGTCCACTGGTGTCTAGGAGATGACACAGCCAGTATCTTTCTGAGGCTTCAGGTCTGGCTCTTTCACTGGCTTCACCTCTTCCTCCTGCTTGGGCTTTGCCTGACGACAAAAGAGTCGACGGAAAATTTAAGAAACATGTAGGGAGCAGTGAAAGAAGAACTCTACTGGTTAACTAACCCCTACCCCCCCCCCCTCCCCCCCCCAAAAAAGTACTACTTCAAAACTACAATTTCCATCTTATCTTTACAGTACCATTCAAGGGAAGATATTTTGATACAACCAGAGATATTTTCTAACAATAATGAATGTCAAATAATTTCCTAACTTGATGTTTCTACAGTCTTCTTCTTCTTTTTTTTTTTTTTAAATCAATTTGAACTGACTTAAAACTGATCTATAGTTATAATGGTAAAAGAACGAGAACTGTCAGTCTGGGTATGTGCTTACCTTCTCATCTTTGGGTCCTCTGGTTAGGTCAAATGTGGCATAGACCTCAGGTGTGCACTGCTCACTGACTGAAGGAAACTCAAAGGCTGTTGGCTCAGCCAGACCATAACTGGCCTTGAGCTCCAAGGTAGGTGCTTCTGCAGGCACCTTGTGAAAATATCTGCAAAAACCACAACATATCGGCACTTTTCCCTTTTAGTATACTGTAGATATCATAAAAAGTTAACAAAATGAACAAATATAAAGGAACATGTGATGTGACATGATTGAAATAGGTCACATGACTTCAAAGGTGTTCATCTTTGATGTCATAAATGAAGTTTTCTTGGACTTGACAGGGCTTCACGTCATAGAGCATACCGAAAAAACAATACTCTCTACTGCTTCATCAATAAAGCCGTTGTCCATTTGTAAATTGTTTCAGGCAAACATTCCTACTTTCCATCTACCATTACTTCTTAATCACTGTGTAATTCATACAGCATTATAAAATTTGCTGTATTCGTGGATCCATTTGAGTGAATGTGTGCAAATGGAAGAGATTCTGAGTGCTCACATGAAGCCATTCTCTCTCTGACATTTCTCCAGGGTTGTTTTGATGAGAACGCCCAGCTTCCTGAAGAAGAGCTGTTCCGAAGGTTTGGCGGTGCTGCCGGGGCCCTTGGTCTGACGGTACTCTTTACACAGCTCCTCAGCTCGCGAGTAACCTGTGAAGTATTCAATAGCAGCCACAAATTATAAGTCGGTGCAATTACTCCCATCTTACTATGTCACATAAGAGCTGTCTGGGGTCGCTAGCCAAACTGGACCTAAATACATCAATAAATTAAAAAAAAAAAAAGGTTTATTTCACCTCTTCAATATTTCTATATACATTTAAGGTATGAAAAGTAGAAATGCGTCAACTAAATACTGAAACGGGCCAAGTGATGCCATGCCGGGATATTCATTAAAACATTTCTCTCCTCTTTCATTAGCACAAACTCTCTCTAGTCCACTCCTCTCTGCTTTTAACCTGGCCACTTCACCCTGACCTTTAATTTCAGGTTCTCTCCTTTGTCTTGACACGATCTCATGTATCTAACTAACACTCAATAGAAACACATCATATTTTCTAAAATCACTCACATCTTTCTGCCTCCTGCAGAGATCTAATGGCCTCCCCACACTTGTCGCTTGCTAGGAGAGTCTGTCCATGGTAACAGTAAGCCTGTAATAGAGGAGCCATAGCAGTGAAACAGAGACCACATTCTTTGTTTACCAAATATCCTGATATGTCCATTCAGAGTAAAACTTACATAAGCCATATAGAAGCACTGCTTCAGCTGGAGGTACTTCCTCCACTTACTGCTGTATTCTGGGTCCAAAGTGTTCAGTGTATGGTCTGTGAAATTTCAACAACAGGAAAAGTTAGGAGGGAACACTGAAGAGAATACTCATGTTTTATAGGATCACAATTTAGGGTTTTTTTTTTCTTTTTCTTTTTTTTTAAAGTTGTACATAAATTAATGCCTGAAGGGTGAGACAGACGATACACTCTCTATAATGTCCCGCTCTATGTGAAATGAGAACAATAGTACTGTCATATCGTTAAACATTGTGTCATTACAGTGGAAAACCCACAGAACTCTAACAAAGACAAAATGAGTTTAAATGCCTGTGCATGGTCCTCACATATGTTTAAAGGACTGGTGTCAGTAAAACTGCTTTATTCAACTTTGTCTACGTGAACATTTCTAATTATATGTCAGGCGTGTGCCTATGTTAGAATGGAGGTGCTCACTCACCAGCCTTCTGATAGAAGTTTGCTGTCTCGTATGCCAAGGCAGCGATCAATGCAGCATTGTGCTTCAACTCAATCGCTCTGGCAATTGTCACTGCCAAAAAAAAGAAGGCATCATTAAATGGGAACAAGCTTTACTGAGCTCAGTCACAATATTAAAGGACATTTAGATAAATCGGTCTAATTCCACCCACTAACAGATTAAAAGTGGTGAGAATAACCTGGATGTTGGTCTCTTGCACAGAGATTGCATATGAAAGAATATTAACAAAATCTAAAAATATGAATACAAAATTAAGCACACCTTCTTGGGCCTCTGCTTGGCACTGCACAATGTAGGTGTCAATGACCCTAGGCTCTAGGTCACGACCCTTTTCTGCTGGGGTTATCAGCCGAGGAATGTGAACGTCCTGAGTGAGGTAAGTTAAAAAAAGAAAAAAAAATCTCTTTTCAGCCAAAAACAACTCCACTTTGGAGTTAAGTGTAAAAAACTTAACTGAACGTTCACATAAAAACCAAACTGAATGCCACTAATACATAACCACAGGCCGAGCAAAGATTCTCTACCACCAAAAAAACAGTTGAACTGGCCCATTTCACTTAAATCAACTACAGTATATAGAGTTGGGTGTTTGCTGGAAAGTTCAGATCAGTGTCACATTAATGGTGTCAATTCAGAATATTAGAGGGGCAAACAGATTTCTCTGTGATAGTCATTTTAGGCTGTAGGTTGTATGTATTTACCTTGAGGTGTTTAAATATCCCAGCAGCCACTTTTAGGCTCCTGTGAACATCTTTTGCCTCATCTTCTGTAATGCTGTAAAAAATGGACATGTAATGAGTTGTATGTGGTCATGTGTATAAGTCTCATGACCTTTATAAATCTCTTGAGCTGAACAAACATTCTGAATGCAGAACATAAAGGAGCGGAACACGTAATGCCACTCACTTTTCCTTTCCAGCCAGTCTTGAGGCAAACTTAGTGTACCAGATGGCAACATTAAATCCCATGGACACCAACTCAAAAACAGCATCTTGCTGGGCACTGTGAGGGGAAAACCCCCCCCCCAAAAAAAACAAAGGTTGTTTTCATTCTGCAAACTCTACCCCAGGACAACAAAAACTGTCACGATATATTTTAAATATGAACAGCACACATGTAAATGAACAAAAGGATAGTAAAAAGGCAGTAGCCTACTATGCTGGACCCATTGCCACACCAAAGTCTCTTGGATATCTTATTTAGTAAATCGTTATTCCGTTTACTGCTCTGAAAAAATAATTCAGTGATGTCTTGACACAAAAAAGGTTTTCCCTCTGCTGGCTTGTTACAAAGGCTGGCTAAATTACAAATATTCTGATAAAATTTAAAAGGGCAGTTAATTCATTCATGACGACGGAAGAAACCAAGCCTCACAGGTATCATATTTTCTTATGCATATTGCAGATACAAATGTGTGAGGTTACAAATAGCTGATACCACAGAAGGTTGTAACCTGAGAAGTGAAGGCTAAATTACCTCGGTGTGTTTCCTTGTAAAGTGTCTGTCCACCTGAAGTTCTGAATAAACCGCAGCTTGTTCTCTTGTGTGGTACCATCCAGCGGTGCAATGAATCCTAGGTGGTTAGAGAGCAGCAACGGTTTATTATAAACAACAAAACATTCAAAGAAAATTAACAAAGCAAGCACATATTTTGCATTTATAGCAATGTATATCCTTTGAATTTATTCTGTGCAATACCCATGAATAATACTGGACAAGGTTTCGACCTTTTATGTCACATTTACGACTGACGCTTCTGAAGAAGATCCGTGGCTAGACAGCACTATGATGATGTTATAATAGCCTACAGGCTTGGTGGTTAGAATGGGGATGGCAAAGAGTGCAATTCACCTTGTAGAAGGGAGAAGTAATCGTCACTGGCTTTCTTCATGATCTCTGGATTGCAGGTGAGATCAGTGAACATGTCCAAAAGTCTGGCCCTGGTTGTTCTTAGGTCACTGGTAACAAACACCACAAATAACTTCATCCAAGTTCGGCTGATATGGTATAATATACTCAGTCCACATTAACTCGGCCTCGTTTAAACATCTGACACCACTCATATCTTTTGCTGATATGAGTACTAAGGTACATTATTACTGTGTTAACATATACTGATATACAAGATACAGAAATTTATTTAATCGCGAAAATAAAGAATATTTTTCATGTATATATTTTTCCAATAGTTCATACATTTCACTGCAAGCAGAACTTGATTTTTCACAAATGTGTCTTGTTTATTTACATTGCAAGGATACGTATTGCAATACACCAATACGTACTTGCAAATTTTATTTGCTGCAGGACTTGCAGCGACTCCATATAGATTGAAGGACACAGGGGCCGTTGCTTTCAATGGGTTTCGGTGAAACCAGTGCGTCATCCTGTGGCGGGTAAAGACACTACAGAGCCAAATGGATGTGGCAAAAATGTGAAGAGTTGTTAATGTTCAGGTCTTGTATTCCTGTGACAAAGAAGGAATAAAATAGAAACAATGAAAAATACAATGAACGCTAACACTGAGTCGACTTCATATAATATAACCGAAGTGACTTTCCGTACATGAACAAACCCACTGGTTTTAAATCTGAGTAACCCAGATAGCTACTACCGTTAACATTTAATGACCAGATCTCTGACTTTAGATGCAAGTCATGTAATGTCAAATCTGTGTTCCACAGAAAACACGTAACATCAATTCAGCTAAGACGACGATATCTACAACCATCACGACACTTCTTCAAAAAATGGCCTGGAGTCGAAACATTATCTGGCTTCCTTACTAATATGTTAACATATCCTGAAAAGACAGGAAATTTAATGTTATCGCTGGACACGATAACAGAGAAATCTTGTGATACATAAAAAATCGCGTAAAAGTGTTACGTAAACATCAAAGAAAGCGCCTGTATTTTAATGCTAACTGGCTAATAAGCTTGCTAAAGCTGTGTAACAGAACCTCATTATATATCTGATACCGTCTAACGTGAACACAAACAGCCTTGGCAACGGTAGAGATGAACAACTGAAACCGTATATAAATATAGATGTAAATAATATTGGTGTCGATATGAAAATTGCCATACCTTTAATCTGTAAATAGCTCCGTACAACCAACACCAGGAAATGCCATAAAAATACAAACACAAGAGCGTCTTCCTGTGTTACGTCTGAAGACGTCAGATAGAAAACTATTGGTTGATTTTCTATGATGTAATATTCCCACTGTGTGATTGGATGTTCGCTACTTTGTACAAGTCAAGCCGGTGCAGGATACTAAACATAGATACAGGCGGAATATTATCTCAAATGATTGAACGATCACGTTAAGACTGTCCTTTCACATCATACTGGTTTGTCTGGATTTTAAAACAATGTGAGAGGGCAGTCACGTAAATAGAACAGATTTTTGTTGCGCACGGAAGAGTTTAAAAAAGTGCTGAAAACAATACAGATTCACGCAATACCGAGAGCTTCTTTTTCAATGGAAATCATTTATTGAACACAAGTAGTGTCTGATGACACAAGATTGTTGAAACGAATGGATCATACATGCGATCTCAATCTGCTGAACACAAATTGGTAACCGTAATCATAAAGTGGCACAGAAAGTCCCCGAGAAACCGCTCAAAATGTTAAAAATTTGCCATTTCACCACTAACACAAGCTGACAGAGTGTTCGAAAAACCCCACGTATTTCATTCTATAGCAACCATATTAAATACCTCCTTTAGAGGAAATATCATTTTTTTGGTGGTGACATATCGTTTTTGTTCTACAGCAAAGGCTTTTATTTCAGTTGTTTTCTGCGACTGGCTTCGTATTTATTTTAAGGGGCAGGACTTCCGTTTTAGTACTGGCAGTTTGGTTGTACTCGCAGAAGGGCTTGGTCAGTATGTAGCGTATCGCCGGTTTATCAACCAGCTTGGGGACAGTCAGTTGGGATACAATGCGGAGTGGGAGAATGGAGTCTCACCGGCAATGTTAACCTGAAAACATATCGTGGAAGTCTACCCCTAAGAAGATGTCAGATGTCACCAAGACCGTCCAGAAATGGCACGCGAGTTTTAAAAAAGGCACGGACTTTGACTCTTGGGGACAATTAGTGGAAGCAATTGATGAGTATCAGATGTAAGTTGCCAACATTTCAGTTTGAATCATTTGACTGCTCAGTGTCTGTCAAAGACAGATAGATTAGAACGGGCTGTGCCATTTTTTTGCGTGTGTTAGTGTCTGGTTTAGTCATCCTTCAGCTAACCTGTGCTAGCAATAATATTACTATGATCTCGGGCTAAAGAGCAAATTTGCCTGCACAGAAACATTTGTCAGCCTACCTGCTATGTTACTTGATAGCCGAACTTAAAACCGGGACCAATGTAAAAAGAGTACAACAAAGTCACAAACACTGTGCGTAGTTGTCTGGCACCACCATTCTGTTAGTTAGCAATCGAACTGAACTTTTGCAGAACACGAAATTATCATACGGTTACTTTTCCGACAATACATTCCGCAAGTGCAACACTCCTGAAGCATTTGGAAATTGACGGCCACACCCTCTTATTGTTGTGGGTGGAGCTTTGTCTGTCTGTCAACCTTTTCCCACGTACGCCTGTCAGGGGACATAGCGTCTGTAATCAGTTTTCAACAAATACTGAAGTTTATTGACCTCTACATTAAATTGTTGGTGCATTCCCTTACGTGCTGACCTTTTCTCCTGGCGTGGTTATTAGCTCATGCTGCGTCGCTCTTATCCATGAGGGGGCACGGGATCAACAGATAGTCACCTCATGGATATTCTCTGCATCCGACAAGATCATTATGTAATATAGTATCAATCAACGTTGTGATAAAGGATGTTATTACTGAGATGTTTCATTCATGCTGCATCATTGTAATGTTCCTATAGACTTGCAAGGCAACTACAGAAAGAAGCCCAGTCTTCAAATTCCTGTGATTTCACTGAGGACCAAAAGGTAAGCACTTTGTTGATCAATTTTATCTATCTGCAAGTCAGCAAGTGGCCCCCCTTCCCTCTATTAAACTTGTTAACTGACCTCAGTGATTTTTGTCTGTTGACATATTTACCTTAATTTGGTATGGAGCAAAATAACACTTTTGTATAGGTGGTATGGCGGTTAAGACAAAGATAAATTGCAGTTTTTTGTTCAAACAAAGGTGTCTTATTTTAGACATGGAAGTCCTTACAGAGTAGCAACAAATGAGAATGCTAATGAAAATATGCAAGAGCTGAGGAATTTAAGGATTAAATGAAAGACTCTAAATATTTGGAAATTGTGAATGTCACTCTGGCCACCGCTATGGATCTTCGTGAATAATTATACCAGCAGTTGAAATAATCATTTATTGGGATCTTCACTGATAGACTGATCCAGCAATTTATTGCGGTCTCTTTTTCTAAACAGGCAGGCCATGTAAAATTCAAAACAGAGGTGATTACTTTCCCAGACCATTTAGGAATGGCTCTACAAACAATTAGGTCTAAATTGAACCGTTAATCCTAAAGTGTTTGTATTGCACAAGTCTTATAAAATGTGAGATAACATTACATGGAGTGTGTCATCTGAACTGACGTTGTGTGACTCTTTTGTGATGTGCAAAGTTACAAGCTTTTAAATATTGTCTTCCCTTTGCCAGAAAACTTTAGGAAAGTGTGCAACATGCCTTGAAATGAGAAGCGCTGCCTTACAGGTTGGTAACTAACAGTAAAGTTGTTTTAGAAGCCTTAATAACAGAAACCACAATCAGTTGGTTACATTACAGATCACTAATTGATGTCCGCAAAGTCAGAACAAATCGGTTTCATGATTGCTATGTAAGAAGAAATCACTGCTTAGATTTTCTTTTTTACAATTATGCAAGTACACAATTCAGTTAATTAGGAGATATTTTATTTATGAATAACATTTTGCTAGATTTTAACTCCTAAACTCAGCTGTAGGTAAATACAATATCATTCCCAAATGCAGGATTAAAACCATTTTAGACCTTTGTAACAATATTTTATATTTTTAGTGCACACAATCCCAAGAAGATTTCAAGTTGGAGGACCTGAAGAAACTGGAACCTAGTATGTATATTCTGCGCAACGTAATTTTATTAATCTAAAATGTCCTCCTGGCACAGAGCAGAATTTTTATCGCACGACATGGAGAAAGGAAACATATACAAAAGCATATGTTTATATAAACATTCAAGCATAATTTAACAATAAAACCAGAAATTTGATGTGGCTTTTACACTGCCCTTTGTGTGATTCCACTCTTGAACAGTCATCAAGAATATCCTCACGTACAACAAAGATTTCCCGTTTGATGTGCAGCCAGTGCCTTTAAGGTAAGAGATGTACTTTAGTGAGCAAGTTTTCTAGTAATGCACATGAATCTTGGTGCAGTCAGCATAAAGTCAGTCATTAAATATTAAAAATTGCGATCTGAAATCGCTTTGAGGTATAGAGTGCAAGTACAAACACGTTCTAATATTAGTGCCCCTCCTAAAGGAAAATCCTTGCCCCAGGGGAAGAGGAGAATCTGGAAGTAGAAGAGGAAGAGGATGCTG
Organism: Chanos chanos; assembly: GCF_902362185.1. Taxonomy (NCBI): domain Eukaryota; kingdom Metazoa; phylum Chordata; class Actinopteri; order Gonorynchiformes; family Chanidae; genus Chanos; species Chanos chanos. The sequence goes on from NC_044498.1 coordinate 11,042,261, forward strand.
CCACAGGAGCTGGTTCACCAGAATCCTTCCCCTCCAGAGTGCCAGGTACACAGGCTACTAATTATGTTTTCTTCAAGAGAAAAACACCCACCTCCCTCTACTCTTAGAGCCTGTGTATTACTTTATTATTTATAAAGGGAATTTATGATGGCAGATTGTGTACCTGCACCATAATTCGCTTTGAGTTCTCAATAGCTTCTTTGACTTTAGACATCATTTTGTTACTTGAGGCAAAATCAGCATCACTGTAAAGTACTTAATGGAGATGGCAGTCGCTGGAGTAGGGCGCATACATTTATAGCAAAGTTGTTTGAATCTGCAATGTAATTGTATCCTCTTGATGAGGATGAGGTGACACTGTGATGCGGAGTGATGTCCCCCCTGATCAAACCGTCAGTTTTTGTAATGTCTTGTGACATTGTGTTATGTACGACTTCTTTATTTTTTTTCCTTTTCTGTCGGTGCTGTGCATGGCTTCATCACTTTGTCTTCCACTGCTTGTATTCAAAGCTTTGCAAGGTATGACTGCTGACCTGAAAGCTGAAATTCAAAGTTCTGTAATTCAAGAACAATAAGCATACATTCTCTCCATCTGAGAGTCCAATACAGATAACTCATGACATTTTATGTCTCCAACAGGTACTTTGTTGCCACGACTACCCTCTGAACCTGGAATGACTCTACTCACACTTAAGATTGAGAAGATTGGTCTTAAAGACGCAGGGCAATGCATTGACCCTTACATAACAGTTAGTGTAAAAGGTATATCACGTCAGAGATGAAGCACTATGATTGCTGATAAAGTACAACATCGAGTCCCTTGGTCCATTTAGATAATTGTGTTGTCTGTGTTGTGTTTGTCATTTGTGCTGGCAAATATACTTGTCATGCTGAGTTTGTGCTTCTGCCATTATACAAAGACCCAATAACATATTGTCACCTGTTCCTCACTCCGAAAATGTTTATCGATTTTGTGTCCCAGGAAATCGGCGTGTCTGTTGAGTGGAGGTGATTGCCTCGCTCTAGAATGTGACTGTAGCTTTGTTTTCTGTGCAGACCTGAATGGCGTTGATTTGAACCCTGTTCAGGACACTCCAGTTGCTACACGCAAGGAGGACACATATATTCATTTCAGTGTGGACGTGGAGATCCAGAAACATCTTGAAAAATTACCAAAAGGTAAGACTAGTTGAAGCCTGTTAGACAGTCGTGTTCATGTCAACAGCGAAACGTGGCAAAGCTGCCCGCGCCGGTTAATTAACGCCGCACACAATTCATTTCATTGTTTGCACATGTCAGTTATGTCGCCAGTCACCAGAGTAATCTATTTGCCTTTAGAACTGTCTTGCTTCGGTTGGGAACCGAAGATAAAGACCAGCGATGCGTTGCAATTTAGTTAAACCCTTTCTTTGATTCATTAAATTGCTCAATAATCAGAATCAGTAGTTATTATCGTGACATGCGCTGGGTATTCGCGGTGCCTTTTAATACATGTTGCCACTCACTGTAATAATAATCTGCTTGCTGCGTAATACAAGTTTTTGCGTCAGCCCTCTATACTTACTACAAATACTAAGTCTACGGTTTAATTATTACTATACCTGTTATGGGAATTGTAAAATTGAAATAAAATTGAAATAAAATACATCGTAAAACGTAACTGCAAAAATTGCTTTTGACATGAATTAAAAAAAAAAACAAACCACTAGTCAGGTTTTTTAATTTACATGGTTTCAATCATTTATTTGTTGACGCTGTTATCTTTAACGACATAATATAAAGTCATATTTATTGTTTGTCAGCTTTCGTGCTGTAGAGTTTCTCACACACGCACATACACTGATTGCCCTGTAATAAGAAAATAATTTCCAAATGCTGCAACCCGCAATCTCTGTCACACAGTCTCCTTGCTCTTTGATCTGACTGTGGTGCCACGCCTTGATTCAGTCCTCGTTACCTGCACGAGTGTTAACTCATTCGCATTCTCAGCAACTTTGTGTCATTCTCTTGTCTTTGCAATTGTGCTCAGTTGCCTCATTACTATAGCAGTTATTGTTTCTAAAAAAGTTCATGTAGGACTGAATAAACTGCAGTTGAAGTGCATGTTTCGTTTAGCTCTTGCAGCTGGACTTTACTGTGAGTAGTCTCATAGCAACCAACTGTATTCACTCTTGTTCTAGGGGCAGCTATTTTCTTTGAATTTAAACACTACAAACCCAAGAAAAGGTTCACCAGCACTAAGTGCTTTGCATTCATGGAAATGGATGAGATCAAACCAGGTCCCATTGTAATTGAGCTGTAAGTAATACATGAAACTGTTTATGTTGTACAATTTAAAATAGATGATGTTATGTACATTAAACTAATCTGCTATGTCTTAGTCACTACAAATTAAGTTTCTGCACATTTGCAGACCATCCTTTTCCCACACTTATCCTCAGCACTGATCTGTCATCATGAATCACTCACATGTTATTTTCTTTATCCTGACATTGAACATTGACCTTTTCATAGTTGTCTGATTTATTATTATAATTATACTTATTATTATTGTTATTATTATTAATATTTCTACCAGTAGCATATATAACACTTGTTAAATCACAACCGCTAATCTTAATATCAGGTACAAGAAGCCAACTGACTTCAAGAGGAAGAAGCTTCATCTCCTGACCAAGAAACCACTCTATCTTCATCTTCATCAGACTTTACACAAAGACTAAGGCCTGACGTGGGCACAGGCATGTGAGACAACATCCAGACACTAACACAACCCACCACACACAATTTACCAGTTGAAATGCACACAAGATATCTGCTGAAGTTTTGGTGGAACACATCTACATTCTTAGCAATACAGACTACGACATGATTCTCATGTCACGGGTGTTTCTCACCTGAAGAGGGATGAGGGTATGACAAGATCCCTTGGAACTTAACAGTATGTGGCCTATTGAAATTCTTTGCAGCATGACATTTTCTGAAGACAGATTAGTCTCCTCCAGAAGTTCTGACAACCCACCACACCTCTGGTCTTCCTCAGTCTCTTCATGTGAACCGAAGAAGAGGCCTTGGTAGACACTGAATTGTCAGTTGTGGGAGGTGCTCATGTAGCTATGTTCTCATCAATAAGTGCCAGTGGTCTACTTTTCTGCTAAAACCACTGAGGAGATTGATGCCTGTATTCAGCTTGCTGTTCCCTTGCTTCAGTTTTGAGTTCCAATATCACATATGTATTCAAAGTACTTGAATGGAATTAACTGTTTTAACTTTTTATAAGTACCATATGCCCAAAGAAGTGAGCAAGACGTGTCAGAGGGTCTAGCACAGTAAAGTGAAGGAGTCAGTGATGAGATGGAGAAATATTGTGAGGTAACCAAAGGAACTGGCAGGTTAGTTAGCTGGCTAATGAAAAGATGAGAAGTTTTGGCACATGTGTTACTTCCTCATGGTCTTTGGCCTCCACTGTTTTTTTTTCTTCTTTTTTTATTGTTACCTTTGCATTTGGCAGTCCCTCACACAATAATGATAAAGTGTCACGCATGTAAAGACTGGCTTCCCATATTTATTGGCCAGTCACCTGAAGTTCAGTCACAGTTTCTTTAAATCTCACAAGAAGACAATGTTGAGAAGAATAATTTTCCATTGAAGTCATCAGTTCGTGAACAAATATATTTGTCAGTTTTGAGTGGAAATTGTAGTGCCATTCATGAATTTGAAACTGGAATCATAGCCAGTAGCCCAGTCCCGAATGAAACCCAAGCAAACACACACTAACCGCTATGAATAACAATCACCAAGTTTTGACAAGTGCTTAAACATCTTCAGTCAATACCTTGCATATGTTGTTCATAAACCTGCGAAAGTGAGAAATCAGTGGTGGTGCTAACATTGCTAGCTGCACAATAACATGCTGACCATGTAAGTGTAACAAATAAACAGTTACAAGTGAACTAATATCACGTGATCTTATATTGTATGTACATGTTTAAGTAAAGCCAGTGAAGCAAAACCCACTGAGTCTTTAATAAAACCCAGAGGTAATGTGAAAAGTGCTCTAGCAACCAATCTCTTGTCATTGGCACTGCTTGGGCTGCTATTGAGATTTCTTTTTCAGAATACAGTATAAAAATAAGTTTGCTGCTAAGCAAATAACAATTGCACAATTATTAATCATTTCAAAGCAAGGAAAATTCAGTCTGGTCGTTTACCTAGGTGTTTCAGAATCAAACAAATGCATCTACGGAAGCTTTGTTCAACAGATATTCACACTGTACACGACTAAATGTGTAAAAATTGTGGTTATCACCTAAGTGGCTACAAAGTATGTACTTGATGCTCTATTGCCATTAAAGCCTGTTTAATTAAATTTATGACTTTACCTCTATGGCAACTGTTACCAGAGAGAGACTCGTGAACTGAAAACAAAAGGTCATAGATCTAATTTGTATAATCAAGAGAACAGCACAAACACTCAACCCAGCAGAAGGTAGAATCTACTGAAAATAAGGCAACTTCAATCCCCATGTTTCATGAACAATAGTTAAGTCTGGTTATGTGACCTATTACAGCATAGTGTACAATTAAAACGTGAAAAGTGGAGAACAAATTGGTTATGTACTAGAATGAGTCTGTAAGATTTTGTTTAAACGATGTGCATTTATTTTTTTAGATATTGTTATCAGTTTAGGATCCCCATCAAACCATGCGATGTTATTATCCTTTTGATCAAAAGATTTTCCTGTATTTCATAACATTTGATTTATATTTTATTTTTGTAATGTCACAGAACCAAGTCTATGACTGAACAGACTACAGATCTGATACATAGTGCATAAATGTTTCCTATATGTACATTATGCATGTACTGCTTGTCTGGGAGAACTGTTTATAAACCATTGTATTGAACCATTAGACCAAGTACTTACACTGCTTTAATTTCTAATAAATGACAATGCTGCTTACACTCCCTCGTTACTCAGTGCATCACAAGAAATGGCAGAAAGTGTTTTAAGGGCCTAATGTACTATTCAGGCCCAATCTTCCATTCAGTGGATATACGACTGAATAGTATCAGCCTGTAGCAGTCTGATTGGCTGAAATTGTACCTGCAAAATAGCATATTCTATGAGACCACAATGAAAAAATGTATAGTGAACTTATGTGCAGTGAGTTGCACTGGGGTTATGTTTACCATCACATTTATTATTAAAATGACACAGCAATTGTCGAGCTGTTCCTTTGTAATGTATGATTGAACAAAGTGCATCTCCCTAAATGATCCGAAACCATGTTTTAAAACTGTATGGGCCAGTAGACAACGCCCTGAGTATAAAAACACAATAGATGCTTTACACTTACAATCTGAGGTTGATTAAGTCTGGTCGGTACTCCACAAACCCATACATCTAATGGCTAAAAGCTACCATGAGCAGGTCTGCCTTTAGACGCTTCTGAGGTTATCTTCAGACCCCAGGGGCTGGCACATAGTTATCTGACTCTGTGATACACTGGTCAGCCACAGGTGCATGTCTGAACTGGAAACCAGGTTTTTCCACAGTTTTTGAGAATGAAACTGACCAGTTTCAAATATATTATTGGCAGGGAAACACAACTAGTTGTGTTCATTATGGATGTATGTCCCGTAAGAGCTGTAATATTTATAGACTTTCATCAAATCGCTAGAGCCTCAATAGGAGACACGACATTTTCAGGCATATAATGGCAGTATGGTATGTAAGATGGAAAAAGATGTTTTTGCTTAAGAGTGGTCAGATTACATCTCTCTCTAATTTGAAGCTATAGATTCAACTTCATTTACCAGTATCAGGGTATAATATCATGAAACACTGAAAATCTACAGCTTTCTTGAATCCTGACTCATCCGTAAGCAGCGTTATGGCAGGTGGTTAAACTTGGGTCTCTCTATTCTGGGGCCATGAGCATCACATAGTTACGGTTTCTCAATAACAAAATGAAAATGTTAATAAAATAGACATCCGCTGAATCGGCAATCTGCAAAAAGGATCACACTGGCAAAATGATCTGCAAATGAACAAGGACTGAAATGACTTTACTGGTGTTGGATATAAAAAGAAGTCAGGAATGTTCTTGGGGTACAACAGTAGAAGCGGATAGCTGTTCACATACTTTTCAGAAATATAAATTTGGAAAAAAAAAAAAAAAATCTTAAAAATATGTGCATTGTTGTTCCAGGTAATATCTAGGTGTTGTAAACCTGCATTTCCTTGATGAGGTGCAACAGAAAGATGCGTCAGAGAATAATCTTCACTTATTTAGCTAGATTCTACGATGAAGCAAAGCCTGTTACTGTTTGTGGTCATTTAATTCATATGATTTTAATGCAAACACAGGAAGCATACAAACATTCTGTCAATATGACAGCATGTGGGTGTCTTTCCCCATGGAAAAGATATGACAAAAATAATACAATAAGAGCACTAAAAAACAGACACGCTGACCATTCTTCATTTTAGGCAAAGCCAAAACTATTACATATTAAAAATCCTCTCAAGGTGGTTTTAGATTTGAACAGAATATTGAACAAAATATTGAATATGAAGCGAGGCTGTGGTTTTAAAGAAGTTAACTTAAGGGTAAAGGCTAAGACTTCAAGTACCTATACCTGCTGTTTTTCCATATCAAGAATATCATACCTGCAGCAGTATATTAGTAAAGATTCTATGAATGTATTAAAATAAGTTATATTTCTCACAATCATAATTATTCACAACTTACCTTTACAGTTTATTACGGGGCAACAGCTCTGGGTTATCATCAATCATAGCCAAAGTTGTTGTTTTGTTTTTTTTTTGCCCCCCTTCTTAAATCAAACAATTTGTAAAGGCTTTTTCCCTCTTAAAACACTATTGGAGGGGAAAAGAAATTCTCCCACATAAAATAGAAACATTGCACAATGCGCCGCAGCAGGCAAGTGGCAAAAAACTCCTTAATTTCCTTATCTGATAGTTACTGTTCAGAACGAGCAAGATGGTGAACAAAATGTGACTTTTCTTTTTTTTTTTTTTTTTGATGCCTTAATACTGAAGCAATTTTTTTTCAATGCACTGAACTGAATGTTTATTGACATTTCTGACCAAAAATAAGAAAAGAAAAAAACCAAAATGAATTTAGTCTAGCAGTGGCTGATGGTTTTGCCATCTCGGTGGTGGTGGTGGCGGTGGTGGTGGGTTAGAGCCCAGAGTTCAGACATTTAAGGACTGACTGTGTCTGGTCCTGCCCTTTGCTCTGTAGAACAATCTGTAGTCTGGGAGGAGGCCAGTGGGGCAGCTAGCGGACCGTCTCTGGGATTATGTGCAGAAGCAGGGTCTTGAGGTGGTGCAGGCCCAGGGTTGTCTTTGGTACCAAACGGAGGGGGTGGCATAGACCCAGGTGGGGGCATATTTCTGACAGGTGGGAAGGCTCCAGGTCTTGGCATAGCTCCAGGTGGAGGCATACCTCCAGGTGGTGGCATAGCTCCGGGTGGTGGCATAGCTCCGGGTGGTGGCATAGCTCCGGGTGGTGGCATAGCTCCGGGTGGCAGAGGTCGGGGTGGGTAGTCCTTCGGCCCATAAAAGTCAGGGTTGGGGCCATTCTGTCCAAATGGTTGGGGAGGAAGGGGTCCCACAGGTGGGTAGTCCCTTGGTGGCAAAGGGCCTCGGCCTGATGAAAGACAATTTTAATTGAGGACGGCATAATTAATACGTAATTAATACAGCTAAATTACAAACAAGCTGCCGAAACACAATCATTGTTAATCGGTTATTAATCAATTATCCTTGATTCTTAAAATATACTCTAGAAAAATGCGTAGATCGTACCAAACGGGGGAGGAACAGGTCCGAAATGGCGGGACGGAGGACCATAGGGGCCAACGGGAGGAGGTGGTCTGAAGCGTGGGTCATGCATGGGTGGTCCAAAGCGCAGGTCAGGAGGAGGAGGTCCAGGGGGCATCATGTTTGGCTGTCCATTGGGTGGTCGCATCATGGGAGGAGGTGGTCCATTTGGTGGAACTGGGTAGGGGCCATCCATGAGTGGGGGCCCGTGTCCCTTTGGAAGGGCATTTGGGCCTGGACCCGGGGAGTCTCTGATTGGTGAAGGAAGGAATGACCCTTGGCTCTGAGATTTAGAGAGCTGTAATTGAATTAGAAAAGGAAAAAACAAACATAGGGAATTTAGTTTACTCAATAGTACGGCTGATTCCAAAAACAAAAAAACCCAAAACAAAACAAACAAACAAAAAAAAACGGTCGTTTTGTGTGACGCCGTGCGTTAGTTTGAACAAAAGGCTATTTAAAACTCCCACAGCCATGCACCAGATGAGAGCCCTTAACAGACAGCCCGCCACACACAGTAATGTCAGAACATCCCAGAAGCTTCAGTCATGTGACTATGCTTCACACAGGCTTTTGGCGGGGGGGGGGGGGGGGGGGGGGGGGGGGGGGGGGGCACCTTGATTAAAAGTTCAAGCACCACTGAACAGTTCTCTGAGCGTGTACATGTGTGTGAGTTTGCCTGTCAGCAATTTGACAGAGAGGTTTCTAAGTGCAAACACACATACATGCACACACACACACTTCCACAAACCAGCACCGAGCCACCATACTCACTGCCTCTGTCGACTCTGTGGAGGCCTGTGTTGAAGTTTGTGTCACTGTATCCACTGGGGTTGTTTGCTTCATCACAAACACCCACAGGACACAGATGAAGGGGGAAGAGATGTATATGTGACTATTGGGGGTATTACACACTTCCTTTTTTGTTACACATCTTCACAGAGGGAGAACACATTTTGTCAGCCTCTCATTGAGGCGCATGTTACCGTTGGTCACATCCAGAGCTTCACAAATATTCATCTACTGCTTACAGACAAAAGTACAAAAAAAAGAATGGGGAAAAAAAAAAAAAGCTTCTTGCCTTGATTTGATGTTAATAAACTTACCGATCCTTCTGATGTGGTAGGAGAGGAGGTCCGAGGAGCATACATATCTAAAGGACAAGATGATAAACGACCGTCAGAATTTAAATCTGAAATCACCACACTAAACAGTCACGCGTGCCCTTAAAGGAGCTGTGTCTTTCCCTTAGGCCATATTAAAATGGTCTGCTATACCTGGTCTGGCAGGAAGTGGGTGTCCGAGGTCAGAGAAGCGTCCATGTGAGTCAGAGGGAGGCCATGGTCCTAAACCAGAGAACAAGCATTTAATAACAGTCATGACAGCGGGAGATCTACGCTTTACTCTGATCTATCTGTCCCATAGACTTTTTCCTGCTTTTCCTCTTGGTGACTGAAAATATAACGCTGATCAATCAAAACAACTGCATGAGTGTAAAGTAATAATCAAACGAGAGATCCTCCTTTCTCTAAGATCAGTCATTCAGACTACTGCGACCTCTTTATAAAAAGAGATACAACAAACAATGCCTATGATGTTAATCATGCCTTTGCTAACACCTCTTTTAAGCTGTCCTGTTGGTAAACATACATGATATCAATGTGCACTCCTTATACAGACATGCAAGAAAAACGCTGAAGGAGAGGCCTCTAAAGATCAAAAGCAATAATCCGATCACATAGGTGTCGGCAGACTAATCCTGATCAAAAGAAATCGGGAGAAAACAGAACTGGTGAATAGTGCATAGAAGGGGTATCAATGGGGGTGACTGAGGTGAGTTAAGGAAAAACACGGATGCGGTAGAAGAAGAAGGTAGAAGAAAATCAAGCGATGAGAAAGGTGTTAAGAGTTTCACTAAGGTGATAAAGGCACAGGATGAACTGTGGAGGGGGAAAAGAAACGACCTGATCAAAGGCATCAGGAACAATGTCTGATCACTGAAGGGCTGTGAGCAGAAAAGGCCGATGGCGACAGAGAAGACGGATACGCAGAGAGAGAGGACGAGTAGACACAGGTGGGAAGGGAAGGATGGTTACGCAGATAGAAAAGAGGAATGTCCTTGGTTTTGGACCAAAAAACAAAACAAAAAGAGGGGGAGGACTTACCAAGGGGCTCGTTCCTTCGGCCCACAGGGGCAGAAGGGGGGCGCCCCGGACCCTCTATCATTAAAGGGGGTGAAGGGGCACCCCCGCTTACAGGAGAAGGCCCATATGAGTCGCCTGTTTGAACCAGACCAACCGTTTAATTATCACAGTCACCAATGTTACAACAATCCCTCCCATGGGACCCAAGTAACAGCAAACAAAGAGAATAAACAAATGAGAGTGGGGAATTATGTGGTGATTTTATACACAGTCGTATCAAAAAGTCATACTTTGTTCAAAATACCCTAACAAATCAACAGATGCAGATGTAAAATGCAGCTAAAGCTGAACATAAGATGACCGCTGAAAGATTCAAACTGACAAGTGAACATTTTGAAAAAGGCCACCTTTATCAGTCACACAAACCTAGCGGGCTCGTTGACTGTTTACTGCAGTCGTCATGAGGGTGAACTGTAGCGTCCCCCGCGAAGCTGAGATGGAGAATTCGCTCTTTTGAGTACTTGCCTATGTGTCACTTTACTCAACGTCAGGAAAACTTGCCCAAAATCAACAATCACTGTTTTTTTTTATCTCACACATTTTTTCCCCCCCAGAAAAACAAGTTGTTTCATTGCCACATTTCTCCCAGCAAGTCACCAGCAGAAACACATTCCTTGCACTTCCACACCATTGTAACAGAACAGAGCTGATAATAATGCCTCTCTGTCATGACACTGCACAGAAATAACACTCGGTATTCAACATATTCTAGCAGCGACGGACAAAGTCTAGCGGCAGTACACCACGGCTCATAAAACAAATGTCGGGGATACGCTGGCAGACACATCGATAATAAGGCATTGAGACCGATATAAAACTAAATTACACATGCTCAAAGATGTAAAGACTGAGGACCAGAGAAGGGGGGGGGGGGAGGGGGAGGGGCTCACCTCTGCGCATGGGGGGCATGTGGCGGTCCGGTTGAATAGGAGCAGACTTCATCAGGCAACGCTGTAACTCAGCCTTTTTGTCACTGATCTCTACCAGTCTGAAAAACAAAACACAAACGTAAACATATTAAAACGCTTAACGAAGATGTTTGTACGAAAAAAACAGCTGATAATTGGGCTGACGAAACCCTTTATCCCTAATGGGACCTGTTTTAGGTGTAAATTCCCAAGGTGGACTCGTTAATGAATATCCATCAGCAATGATGTAACCACGGATAAAAACAGAGCTGGGGCTCAGGTCTGAAACCCACTCAAAACTGACTGAAATAGTAATAACGGCTCTCCGGGGACCTTTCATCGACAATTTGCTTAGAAAGTCTCTCAGCTGGTGGACTCACTTCTGACGCAGGTTAGTCATCTCCCTCTTCTCCTCCACCAGAGCTCTTTCTGACGCACGGGCGTTTAACTGTAGAGTAAAAAACAGCAGATTCACGCGGTAAGAGAATGCTGATTAAAAAAAAAGAACTGGATGGCTGATGGAAAACATTAATAGCTGCAAACTGACACTTACCCAAGACTCATGGGCTTTCTTCTCAAGAGCTGAGATCTAGACAAATATAACCGAAGAGACGGTGGTCAAAACATTTTGCCTTTTTAAAGTACGGCCGTAATCTCATTGGCACGAAAGGCTGTCGATAAGAGTTCTTGTCCCTATCATTTTGAATGATCTGTGATAAACTTATGTGTCCTGCTCAGAGGACCTCAAACGTTGAACCTCAAATCGCTCTCCAGGGAGCCATTAATATTCTTTTAAACAGTGGTGAGATTTCAGGTGCACTCTCGTATGGAAAAGACTCAGAATCTGACATACTCAGATGTGGATAATTAATTTCTAAGGCAAAGGGGAAATGTATCCGTGAAGCTGATTCCTGCTGATTCCTGAGAACATAATTTACGCTGGATTCCTGAATCAGAGTTGTTCCACAATGGAAAGCTTAACGGCAGATGTTTTACCTGGGTCTTGTAGGAGTGCTCGGTTTTCTGCAGAACATCTTCCAGATCCTGAATCCTCTGTTTGTAGGTCTTCAGCTCTTCTTCGGCCCTCATGGCTTTGCCGTCCACCTCAGAGAGTCGGGACTCCTTCTCCCGTCGCTCCAGCTCTTCCTGGGTCAGTTTCCTGTGAGACCGGGAAGTCACAAGAGTTCTTATCTTTTTCCCTTCTTCTCAGCTGCTGGACAACCATCTTAAGAAGACTCCCCACCCCCACCCCCAGTCTCAATAACGCAAAACAACATTTAAAAATGAGTAATTACATGAAGTCTAAGGTAATTGTGTGAGTACACTTACCGCTGTAAGGCGTTATCTTTCTCCATGTACATCTCAGTCATGATTTCCAGTTTCTGTTGAAGGGTTTTGTGTTGGTTTTCCAGGTGAGATTTCTCATTTTCTAAAGCTGACCTGTCATGCTCAAGTTTCTTAACTTGTTCTAAAAGGAAAAAAAAAAAAAAAAAGGTGACGTGTCATAGATGATGAAACCGTAGCTCAGGGACAGAGACAGGAAGAACAAAGCAAGTGAAACAATAGAAGCTATCCAATATGTCAAACCTTCAAGTTCTTGTCTAACTTTTTCCTCGCCGAGCAATTTCTCCAAATATCGGTTCCTTTCCTCTTCAACAACAGAAATGGTGGTCTTGACCTGTAAAGAAAATGAATCAGTGTTAAGGTAAAGAATGTGAGAGCCATTTGGAAACATCTCTGTGCATACTGAATCTTACAGCTCAACCTACCCTTGAGACGTCCATCATCTGTTTGAGTCGGGCTTTCATGGCATCACTCTTATTGACTGAAATAAACCGTGTCACGTTAGACGCTTGTATAAGGCAACAATAAATAAGTGTTAGGCACAAATAAAATGCGGAGGTTATTCATGATTCACCATTAGTGTCTCCGTTTGCCATCTTGGCGTCGCCTTTATGAAGCTCCTCAGTGTCGCAGGCATCCAAGTTCCCCAACTCAGCAATGCAATCAGACAAAACCTACGGACAATGGAAAAAGAACGCTTTCAGAGCATTTTAAAGTGCACACCTTAAATTTCGATTACGTTTCCTCTTCATATAAAAACACAATATCATACAGAAATAAGAGGTTGCAGAGTGCCCTTTAGAACAACGTAAGGTTATCAAGCTCACATCAATTTCAGTTTCCTTATGTTTGAGAGCATCTTCCAGGTCCTTCTGGGATTTCTGATAGACTCTGATCTTCTCGCTCAAGTCCTTGTGCTTCTCCTCCCACTGCTTAGCATCGCGAAGCAACTGAGAGAGGGAAACAAACGCAATTAGCGCTGCTGAAAACAAACGACCGAACTAGAGGGAGAAACGCGTCGTATTACGTACGTGTTTCTTCTGTTCCTTCAAAGAACCATTTTCCTTCACAAAACTGGTGACTTCAGCTCTCAGGGCATCCTCTCTTAGCTTAGCCTCATCCAAAAGGACCTGAACCTAAAAAAAACCCAAAAAAAACAAAATCCAAACTAACATTAACATTTGACAGAAATACACCACGTTAGTACTCAACATTCTTTGGTTATAAAAATAAATAATGAATTTGGTATGAATCTCCATTTTCCACACAACACATACCTTTTCACGCTCTTCACTTTGAGTCTTGATGACGAGCTGGAACTTTTCAACTGATTTGTGCAAAGAACCAATCTAGGAAAAAAAAAAAAAAAAAAAAGAAAAGACTCACAAAGTAGGTAAAAAACAAACAAACATTTAAATAAAATTCACAAGTTTAGTACAACATGCAACAACAGCATACCAAGTCACTAAGTTCTTTGTTCTTTTTCTGTTCGTCCGTGATCTCTCCATGTAAGACAGAAATGGTCTCAGTCATTGTGTCTGTTTTTTTCTGCAGTTTTTTCAAATGTTCCTGAAGGACAAAAAGTAAAAACACAATGTCTGTGAAAGAGCCTAGGCAAAGTCTTAACCAAAAGATCAAATGATCTGGCCGTGTACCACACCTGAAGCTTCTCCTTTTCTTGCTGAGTGCAACTTTGCGATTGTTCGGATTCTTTCAGCTGGCTTTCACGCTCTTTGATCTGAGATGAAAGATATTAAAAATATAGACATGAATACCCATATCTATAAATGAATTAATTGGCAACCATAGACACAGAAGGAAACAGAAATAGAAATAAATTTAATCAAAAATTCACCATGGCATTAAGTTCTGTTATCTTGAGGAGTGCATCCGATTTTTCACCGTTGAGTCGCTCAATCCTCTCTGCAAGCTGCTTCTCGGTCACTAGAACAAATTAATGAAGAAAATATGAGAAATGTCACGTTAAGTGATAAGAAGGGATAAAAGTGAGAAAAAGCAATATATGATGTAGCTGATACTTTTATAGCAAGACTGGATTGAAAAGACACTTACACAGATATGTTCTGCTTTTGACCTGTAGGAAAAATGAGAGAGCCAGCTAGTGAATTTTTCTTACTTATAATATGATGATTTTGGTGATAATAATAATAATAATATTCCTAACTGTGAGGAAGCGTACCGCAAGCACGGTCCTCCAGAAGAACACCAGGAAAGTGACGATTCCCACTGCTGCCGTAGCAAGCACTGGTTCCCAAGGAAGTCCATGGAAAGTAGGCCCTGGCTGCCATTCTTCAGGTAGGGCTGCAATTACCTGAATACACATACACATATGCATAAGCTTGTCACATCCCCTGAGCAGTGTCTGAACTGCATTCATGAGGCTTTTTTTTTCTTTCTTTTTTTTCCCCAAATAACAGGTTTTTGTTCTAGAATGGCTGATTTCTGATGACAGAGGTGGTTATCCATCGTGTTGAGTGAATACATGGACACACTACCCTTAAAGGTCCTGTGATCTGTGGATAATGTACATAGCCAGTTCTTCAAAAATATAGAAACATATGGTTTCATTAGTTTGACATTAAAGCAATCTCCATGCACCAAAACACTCTTTTGCTTCAGCTGCCCAAATGAAAAAAAATGAAAACTTGTTTAACACAAAGCAATTCACGTCTGAGTCACTGAGTCAATTAAAGGTGAATAAGTTCTTAAAAAAAACAACACTTCCATATGAATAAAACACAGGATATGTTTACAGTATTCACATTCCCAAATCAACAAGGAGCATTTGAAGGTTCAGTGGACTTTTGCCCCGGCTAACTCATGTCACAGGGGTGCTGCACAACTAACTGACCACATATCTGTTCGCACAAATATGTTATGTAAGACGTTAGATCCCACACAAAACTGTATGAAACATAGCTTTGTTACCATGGCTTTGATTTAGCATATTTAAAGGATTTGGATTGCTTCAAATGTTTTTGTAAAGGAATACACACTGGCCCTGGTGTATTAAATATTGCACAACTGAGACGGAGGGCATTCTGGCTCACAGTTCTCTGTAATATCCAGGGGAAAGGGTGCTTTGACAGCGCTAAGTAGTTTCAAGCGCCTTGACTGAAATGCAAAGACGCTGTAAAACAGTACAGTTTAAAGTCCTCAAAAGTCCAGTTTTAAATACATTACGCTTTCGACTGACAGACAACGAGACAGGAAAAAGAATTTCCGACTTCATTAAAGGGCACACAGACTATACGTATTATTCAAAGTAACTTCTGTATAAATGTGTATCTAAGAACAAATCGCAAATCAGTAAGACTGCTGTTAGTTAGCTTGTTGGTTTAACCATATGTTATCGCGACACATTGAAAACCTCTATGAAGTATCATGAATAACAGCTGATTACTCACGTCTTTAAGCTCTGTAAGAAATAACACGTAAAAGGCAGCAGACCGGTCAAGTCCGGACTGAGGTGAAGTAACTTTTAGCGGTTCCTCTGAATGCATCCCGTAGTATTAGGAAGTTAGCAACATCCAGCTGCACGGGCAGCTAGCTTGCGTCAGAGAGGTTGGTACACCGATATATACTGAACAAGAAGCCGCGAAAGGTGTGCTAAATGGCGGACAGTTTCTCCATGGCAGGTCCTTGCTAAACCTCAAAGCTCTCGGAAGCTCACCGGTTGTGAGGCTATCAGCAACAAGCAATCACTTGTCTAACAGTACTTCCTCTCGTATTAAGGCCTATTGGAGATGGCTGCTGAAGCAAGTATAAATAACGGTAGCATAAAACGCTCGATATTAATTAAATTAGGCCTCAACTATCTTTTTTACGTGAAAAGCCAGCGAACAGCGATCACATTGACGTAGCCTTAACTGCTATATCCTGGACTTCAACCCACAGTCAAAGATATTACAACGAGTGGCCCAGATGGACAACTTTTACTAAACAGCTGTCAGGCTAACTAACAGAGACTGCATATGACCATATAAGGAAGCAATGAGAGGAAGTCTTTTCTCTTTATGTATGGCAGGCGGTGGAAGAAAGCGAACTGAGATCAATAATAGTCTTCAAAGAACGAAGCACCAGACATTTGTAGCAGATCCTACTAACAAAATTTGCATTAGCAAACAAACCCGAATTTTAAAATCTCTTGCATTGCTGCTATTTCAAATTTGCCTTTATTTTTAACGAGAACTTCATTTGGTGGGCGTTTTCTTCAGGGATAACACATGAATATTTGTATTGCCTGCCCACTCCTGTTTAACCATACAATTATTAAATATTTTAAGTCCAAGCACTGTGGTGATCACTTCCTGGGTCAACTAGGCCTACTCCATGACGAAGTTCCTAAATGAATATACAGTTTGCTCTCTGGTCTTTTTACGCGATCTGTGGCTGAAACCAGGCTGTAACACGTCAACATATACAAACGTTGAGGAGCCATTCCGTCACTAGAACGCGACACCAAAACACCAAACAGCCCGTACCTTAAAGCGAAATCGTAAAATATTAGTCGTAGTTACTTAGTGTTAAAAATATTAAAAACCTAACCTAAAAGATTCACAACATCGAATAAAATCGAATAAAAAGCTAAGAAACACCTGAAATATGTTTTACTCACCCTTCCCAGATCGACAGCAAGCCATGTGTAGACCAAGTTAAACAAACATACAGCGTAAACTAAAACTGTTGTGCTGGACATATCATATCATTTGTAGTCAGAGAGATGAAAATAGTGTTTTTCTTATCAAAGCTGAAATAAAATCTACACCGTGCCGCTACAACTGTTTTCGAGAAAAGACACACGCATCCAAGAACGTTGTAAAAAAATATAACACACACCATGGAAACCGTGGGGCATCACAACAAGACGCTAACGCAATGGCATGACGAAATAAGAACAGTACCCTGCATATTCTAGGCACAAAATTTCTTGGTCCGTGAAGGTGTTCACCGCTAATGTTCCACTGGATTCAGACCACAAGTTACCTCAATTGATCACATAAGAACTTTTCCATGAGCAATCTCGTGAATCAAATGAATGCGGTATTATTCCTATCCTCGCTGCCTTAAAACACAACGACCGTGTTCTAGCTTTCTTAAGAAGCTAAAGCAACGCATGTGCAGAGCACTGTTTCAGATTCGTTGTCCCAAAAATAGCTTTGGCAAAGAGTAAATAGTCATCATCACACACCCTTCAAATTTACATTTGACATTTCATTTTTCACCATACCAAAAATGTATGTGACGCGAAATCCCCAGTGGATGCTGATCCTGTGTTTGTTGTATCAATATGTCTCTATTATTCAATACGAGGCTTCACTCACCATTTCTGCATACACTCCAAAGCATTCCTGAGACAGAGAAAGCAGATCTCTTGCATAGGCTAAAAGTGCAGCCGTAGAGAAGACGCTGTTTTCGCCATCTTCATTAAAATCAGAAACGCCTGGGGATTCCAGTGAACCTTGAGATTCAAAATATTTACCATTTAGACAACATCCTCACCAAAACACTTAATGGAGGAGGTAAAAGTTAAACTGAAGGTTTTCAGTTTACGAACCTGAAGATGAATGCTCCACATCAAAACCAAATCCCATATCCAGTGGACTGTCCAAAATAGCTTGAGGTCCTCTTTGTACCTCTTCAGGGTCTTTGAAGTTTGCTTGGCTATCTTTATTTTTGTTAAAGTGACCTCCATCCTCAATGCCTATGTCTTGGCTATGTGGCAAATTATCATTAGGAGTAACATCTTGTGATTTTGGATCATCCTCTTCCTCTAGGACTTTAGGTTCTTCTGCCTCTTCAGTGACTGTAAGGTTGCTGACCGACTCGTCCACATCCTCATGATGAACTGCACTTTCTGAAACAATAAATAAACTGCCTCATTAAAACTCATGTAATAGTTTGTCTCATAATCAACATTGTTGATTATTCAATATGGTTTATTTCTTTAGGTTCTAGTTTGGTGTGTTTGAAACTTTCAATTTTGGTCAAATTTGAAAAACCTAATCCAGCTGATGTATGTAAAATAGTGGCCTAATAAAATTCCATGTCAAACATACTGTAAGCACATATACTCCACATGCAAGTTAGATATATCACTGTGGCAATTACAAAATTAATCCATTAAGTTGGTACTAACAAACATTAGCTTTTTTTTTTGTCTTTAGCATGACTCACCAGTTTCAGTTTGATTCTGACTCTCTTCGGCCAAAGGCGTGCTATCACTGGCCATGGAGTACTTCTGCCGCAAATGGAATGCAAGTTCCTGAAAATCATCTAACAGGGCTGCCTCCTCATCGTACATGCCTGTGTCTGGATCCTGTGCATGGTCAGAGGGCTTCGGTTCTCTGGCATCTAGCATTTTCTCAACCTCATCCAGAATGGAGTTTTCTGAGGTTTCTAGGACTCTCTCAAGTGCCCTCTCTACATCTTCATAGTTATCTGTCTGAGACTCCCTTATAGACCTCAGCTCCTGTTCCAGGTCAGTGAACATGGCCTCAACTCTAAAGAGGTTTTTCAGGCCTAAATGCTTCTGAAGACGCTTCATATCCTCCTCCTTGAAGTGGTCCCTTAAGATAGTCAGTCTTAGCACACTATCGCTGTACTCAGGTTCCTCGTGTTGGTGAGAGTCTTTTGACTCCATAGACTCAGTGTCATTTGACTTCTCAGGTGCAATGTTATCTTCTTTCTCATTTAGTGAATGTTCGTGGGATGGTTCTTCACTTTTCTCTGTATCATCATCACTTTGTTTGGGTATATCCTCATCTCCATCCACTTTGTGGTCAGATTCAACCTCCTCAGTCTCTGGTGTTTTATTAACCTTGTCCATTTCATCAGGGTGTTCTGTCTTCATAGTAGACAGCAAAGCGTTTTCATCCTCAAGGAGCTCTTCTACATCATTCTCTTCTTCTGCTTGATGGCTGACTTCCTCTTCTTCTTCTTCTTCTTCTTCTTCTTTGTCCTTACGATGACTGTGTATTTTTTCGTTCAACATATCATTAAACAAATTAGTGTTATCTGCTTTATTGCCCTGTTTGACTAAATCCTTATCAGATATTGACTCCACCTCATTTTCTGTTTCTTCGACATGTGATATGCTGTCAGATTCCTGGGATGTTTCACCTTCTGACATGCTTATATTAGGATCATCTCTATCAGCAGAACTCTTAACTTGTTCGTACAACACAGGTTTCATGTCATCTGATTTAGGTTCTAGATGATCACTTTGTGAAGGTGAGTCTGAGGGGGTGGAGTCTGCAATGTGTTGTTCTGCTTGGTTATCTTCATCGCTAGGAACAAGCTGAGGCTGATCATTTTGATCAATCTCTTCTTCAGCATCACTGACCTGTGATGTTGCAGAGCTCTTCTCAGAAAAATCGTCTGGCTCTATAATGAGACTGGATTCAGTGGGTTCCTCAATTTCCAATTGTTCCTTTGAGTATTGGTCCTCTTTTGGCTCTTTATGCGTGTCTGATGGCAACATCTCTTCCGGCTGTTCAATCGTTTTCTCAGATTTAACTGAGTCAGTGTCCTCCTCTTCATCATCATCATCATCATCCTCCTCCTCCTCGTCTCCAACTGGATCAGTTCTTTCTCCTCCACTAACTATTTTGAAAACTGTGTCCCCCAGTGATGACCACATGCTCTTATCCTTTACTGTTTCTTTTTCTTCAGCTGGTGTTTCAGTTGGTGTTTCTGCTGGTGTTTCAGCTGGTGTTTCAGTTGGTGTTTCAGTTGGTGTTTCTGCTGGTGTTTCAGGCAGGATCTGTTCCTCCTCTGCCTCAGCTGGATTTGGAAAGTCTTCCTCAAAATAAGAGGGCTCTTCTACAAAAGAGAGAAGAGGGGGTTTAACTGGATCATCTTCAGTTTGATCACTCTTTTGATCCTGTAATGCATCACCTCTGTCTTCTTCTTCTTCTTCCTCTTCGTCAAAGTAAGGAGTCACTCTCCAAGTGTCCTCGTCGTCTGAGGTGACAGCATCAAATGTTGTCCCTAGTGTGGTTTGCAACTCAGGCATGTCTTGGCTTTCAGTGACATGTTCATCTCCCTGTAAATCAGCAGCATCTTTGGGTGAAGGTTCGTCTAGTGTCTCTGAGGGGTCATCTTTGGTTTGTCTGAGATTCGAATCTAAATCTGTATCATCTGCTGTGGCATTCCCTGTACTATGAGATTCCTCAGGCTCTGTTTTCACAGTGTTTGCCTCAGTTTCGGGGGGAGCTTGTGAGAGTTCACTGGGCTCTAAATTGCTGGGATCTCCTCCTTGTACAGCCTCATGAGCCTCAGTCTCTCTGCCCTGAGGCTCATTGCTGTCACCTTCTTTTCCTTCACTATCCACAGGAGACTCTTCAGGAGCTGTCTGCAAATCTTCTGCAACGCGTCTAGCTGCTTTAGTTTGATCATCTGTTTCTTCTGAGTTGCCCAACAGCACATCAATATCATAGCTGTCGAACTTATCAAAACCAGTATCAAAACAAACAAAGTCTGTTTCCTGAAAGGAAAGAAGAAATGTCAACATTACAAATCAAGAACAGTTAAAAAGTAGGGATGACAGATAGTTGCAACATAGCAAAAGAATACTAAAGCCTTAGTTCACAGAATAGTAATTCTCTGTTGACTGCAAACACCAATATAAATAAATGAAGAAAAGTGACTTTAACATAGACAACTGCACATAAGGACAAATATAAAACTGACAGATGCATTCATTTGTGGGAGAAATCTCTTTTGTGAGGCCAAATGCAAGCAAGTTACATTACTAAATATAGTGCTTGTTTTCATAGAGGGTGGTGCATTTATCAGCACTGCAGTAACCTCCCTGATTTATGTTTACTGTTGTCATTAAAAGGCACAGTCTGTTTTTCCTCCACAGGTACTTAAGCCTGATGTAAGTGTAACTATTTGCCCATGTGAATGTGGCTCAAGCCACCTCAGCACTCGGGAAATAATTTATATCCAACACTGCAGGATGGCAGTGCTTCATAAGGATAAATCCACCAACAGAGCAACTGTATGGACAGAAAGGTCTTTTGTTGTCCAGTGAAGCATCTCAGGAAATAACCCTCCAATTTCTTAAAGCACCCAAGGTTTGAAGCGTTTATATTTCCAGATTTCAAAAGGAAACCATCTCCCTATAGTGTTACAGGAAACTCAGTCCAAAGGGTACAGGTGGCCTCCGTTCAGTGATCCAAAAGCTTTGTAGTGTTCAGCTGAAAAGAACATAATCCTGTTCTTTCTAAGTAATGATCTAGTGTTAAAGGATATCACATTCATTATGATGATAAACATCAAGGATGAAGTCAATGGTTGGGGAAAAACCCATTGAGGAAACTGAACTGAAACTCAATTTGAATTACTGGAAGTTGATCAGTACTCCATGGAAGTCAATACAACTGGAGCGCTGTTCAAATACCTTTGGATATGGTCTTCAAAAAGTAATTTCTAAAATGTCTAATGAATAATTCAACATGAATATTAATCACTGAGGATGCATCTTCACTAACCTTTAAACTGCCAATTCAAAGAAATAAGTATTAAATAACTTTGACCATGCTGAACATTTTTCCAATTTATTTGGTGGATTGCCTATTACCTAATGTAACTGAATGTTTTGTAATTATAAATAACACACATTCCACTCTCTTTAAACTCAACAAATGATTTGCTTACCTCTGCTGGAACTTCTAATTCTTTATCTGTATATATATGATTAATTATTAGTAAGTCCTTTGGGAAATAACCAAAGCGGGTTCCAACCTAAACAAAGCAGAGCACAAAAAATATTAATATGACAAGAATTATAGTGTGCCACAAAACAGTTTCCCCCTATACATGCAGATGAGTTTTCCTGATATCTGTTCAGGTTTGAACAATTATCTTTACCCCGACAGTTTGAGGAAAAAATAAGTGCTGTTGATTAAGAGCAGTACCTTCAGTAAATCTACAATACCTTCTTTCGGGCACATACACTGTCAGCAAAGCTCAGGGTTTTTATTTTTACTTTTGGTTGAATAAAAGAACTTAGCTTTGGTTTGTTGACTTACAATGCTAATGACAATTATATTAGGAAGAAATCAAAACAGCCATTGTTCAAAATCAGTAAGAATACAACTGACCAAGACAAGGTTAGTGTATAACCTCCCTATCTCAGAAAACCAAGCTTAGCATACATGCCTTGCGCCAGTCTCACAGTATTGGGTTTTATATGTCATTACAGGCTCTTGGGATCTGAGTACAAACTTCAAAACCACTTCAAAACACTGATGGTCCCCGTCTTTGAATGATAAAATATGTGTAAATTGATAGTTGATTTAAGTAGGGAAGGATGACCACTAGCATGTCAATCAAAGATAGATATATGAAAATATGGATTTAAAGACCAAATTTGAGGTAGTTTACAATAGTGAGAAGATTGAATGTCAAAGCATGAGAATGACTTGCCATTTCACATTTGGGTAACCTGATTTGCAGTCACAGAGACACTGGCATAGAATTAATTATTAACAGTGATACTTACACTCCCTGCCCACACATCTGACCTATGTCCTGAGAGTTTATAGTACACATATATTGTCTCTCCCTTTTTAAAGTCTAAAAATCGACAGTCTGGTCCAGAGAAATCCTTTGCCGCTTTCCCCCGACACAGAAGCACTGCAGAGAGGAGAGGAAACACAGATTGGGATAAGCTTGCTCAGTTTCAGTACATGGCAGTATATACAAGTAACGTTAGTTACTCTATGAGGTAAACCTTCCGTACTCCGTTTTAAATTTAGGCAAGGTAAGAAGACAGGCAGAGACGTTCTCACTATATTTTTATTCACCTTCTTCAGACATACGAAGTTCACTGACAAAACCGTCCGTGGCAAAATTTCAATTCAGATAATATTTTTCTCAAATTGGAGTACAAACCAAAGTTAAAACTGGGAGTTCATTTTTCATCAAGGCATCAATCGGTCACAGAACGAAGATAATAATGTTAGCCTGCCATACAAAAATACGAAGGTGGAGGAACTGACATGAAATGTTGTCATAACATCATCCAAACAGTAAATACTGTTTTTAGCAGTCACAAATGAGTGAGTCAATTAATTAAGCTACCTAGCTATTTGCAGGAGTAAATAACATAGAGGCCTTTGATGACTATATTGACTTTGAATACTGTGTATGATCTAGGTTCCAGCTAACATGATAGATTGACATTTCATTTACAACAATATTCATTATGACTATTTTATGACTGCACACCAACGTTAACAGTAGCATTAATGCTAACGTGCTTAGCTATGTTTACTGTCTTAACTTCGGCAGGTAATCATCAGCGTGCGGTTTGTGGATGTCAGAAGATAAGACACTCCGACTGGACTCGGAATGTTATTCTGACCTTTAACATACATACTAACTTTAAACAGTGATCTGTGTATTGATTTTTATTTGGAGAGGACCGATTTAGAGATTGATTTCAAATGTTGCTTTCGGCTGATCGTAGCATTCTGGCTAAAACTTCACGCGACCTTTGATACTTACTGCTACATTCTTCGTCGGCGCATCGTTTAAAGTCCGAAAACCTCCTATCTGTGACGGCTCTGTTAAGCGACACTTGAATAAGTAGTATAAAGATATATAAGTGGTAACCGTTTTCAGCCATGCTGGCAAACAGGGATTTGGCTGGAGACTGCTTGAGCATGGGCAAATCAAGCCGACACGTCAGCAGATCTGCAGAACAAGCCCAACGTATTCAGGATGTTCCCGGCGGATACACAGAACGGGAGTCAAATTACAGATCTTGAAACCTCAAGACAATTGATAGAGCGAGATTGTTTGCAGAAATGATAACAAAACCACCACATACCCTTACCAAAGAAGTGATCAGATAGGCAATATTTATTTTTCACGTGTTAAATTCAGGACCTTGAGTTAAATGACCAAAAATACTTTTTTCAGTTTGAAATCCCTGCGACCACCCTCAGTGTTTATCTAAGCACCAGAAAATTCATCCAAATTCTGAAGTGTGGGGCTAAATCTGGAGCAGGGAAGAGTTCAGTCTGGAGGCTAGTTTTTCGGATATGCGTCTTACGAAGCAAGTTACTGCAACATTCTTCTGGAACATACTGTTTATATAATACACCGAACTGATTTCTGTTGTAACTGAATCACCGAAAGAATTAACCGTTGTTTCTGATTTTGTTCAACATATAACTCACTGAATGCCACATGATTTAAAGTGGTTTTACATGATCGGAGTTGCATTTCTGGGATCTCATTTCGAGGTTCAGGAGGGTAGATTGAGTGAAGCGACCAATAGTAAGGTGTTTCATACAAGACATAAATAAAATTGCATTTAACAGAGATTAGTGTCTGAGTTTGCTGCAACAATAACTTTCTCCTGAACACATTGGGCTGAATAGTATTTATTAATGGAAGATAGCTGGAAACTGGAGAAAAGGCAATGACTGAATGTCAAACTGACCTACAACATTTAGGGTAGATATTTAACACAGGGTATTCCTAACTATCTGAGCCCAAATCATTTCTAAAGTCCCTTTTGACATTGAACGTACCCTAATAAATATTTCCTTAAAAAAAAATTAAAATGTGAAAATGGGTACATTTGCCCGGGGATACCAAGTGTCACTTAGATTGTGTGTGGAGTTTGGGGTCAAGCTCCTTCTGCCAAAGCTATAACAGGAACTGTAGGACGTGTAAGAAGCTGGACCTTAATCAAATGCTATCACGATGGTTTCATTTACAGCTCAGCTGGTGGAAAGAGACTGCGCTGCAACTAGTAAATATCCCTTGTTCACTTACTTAAATTTGTACTCTACTTCTTGCTGCTTGTGTTTAATAATAAGGTTATGAAATTACACATGCCATATAATGCAGCCTTCTCTTCTCCCTGTTTTTACATTTTCATCCAATGTTTAATGTTTCCATTAATTAATGATTTATTCTGGCCACATATTGTTTTATTCTTATATTTAATATTTTATACATTGTTTATGCACATTGTTTATGCAGTTCTTTCCCCTTCAAGATCAGAATTTCACAGCCTAACTGAAATGCTTTTTATTTCCCTGTCTTTTTTTTCTTTTCTTTTTTTTCTTTTTACTGCTCTCAACAACAAAAATCAGTGAGATTTATAAGTAGACCTTCTGGTAAAGCATGAGTTTGTGCATTACATCACAGAAGAATTTGCTGAAATCTTTTTGATTTTTTGCTGCTTTCACCCTATATGTTTTTACATATTATTTTCTTAAATAAAAAAAAACATATAGCTTCAATACTTTTGAGTGTGTGGGTTCTGTTTTTTTTTAGACCTGAGAACCTTAAGGTCATATATTGCCTCATTCGTTCAAATATTTTGCTGTGGCTTCTGTGAAAGAAAATGTCAATAACCAAGCCACAAGAGTGCTAATACCACATGCTGTACAGGCATGCCACGAAACCAGATTCCACAGTTGGGTAACCTTAAGGCAAAAGTCAATAGCGTTCAGTAAAATTGTTTTTGTGACTCTTGTCTTACTACACAGTGATTTTTTTTTTCTTTTTAGTTTTTGGCTTAATGTTAGCTATCTGGGAAATCATGCTTCATGGTATACAACTAAGAGTAATGTCCCTCCAGGAGAGCTGAGCCATCTCTATTTCTTTTACGTGGAAAATTAGAATGGATTCGAGATATTCAGTTTTAAGTTAGCCACACTGTGTTATAAACAACATTTGAAAAACAACTGCATGCGTAGCTTAGTCCAATGATTTACACTTTTTCTCTGCCTGCCACTATCCATTGAATCCACTCCAGCCCATGTGCGGCGCTATGACTTTACAAGGTCATGGAAGTAAGCGCTTCTTTTAAGTACGGATGCTCGTAACAGACATGCTTAACTACAGAGACGACTTCACGTGAGTTAGATGTGTTAAACATGTGTTAGCAACTTGATGTTTGAATAAATTCCATCAATGCTTTGCCAGAATCATCTTCGGCATGACCTTTAAGCGGGACTGAGTTATACCTTGTCGTTGTCCTCTCAGAGAGCTGAAAAGTACAAAAAAGCTGAACACCATCAATTGGTGAGTATACGTTTGGCACTGCACTGAAGTTCACCAGTTTCCCGAGTTTAGCTGTACAACATTTAGGACTAAGAAAACCTCGTGAGTGCTGAAAGCTGAATATTCTCAGCATGTGAGCGATGGAAAGTGGTCTAAATTCGAACTCTGTCGAAACTGCAAAGCATGCCATGTAGCGGACTCTCAGAACTCTGGAGCAGGCTTGCGCAGAATCCAGTCCTGGAGGGGCAACATGTTTTTCACCTGTTTATTAGATCCTGATTATCGCCTTGAAAAAGCTGAGTGCACCATTGAGTTGCACTCAGTGTGTTCCTAACTCCGTACTGTATACTGTATGGAGTTTGCATGTTCTCCCCATGTCTGCGTGGGTTTCCTCCGGGGGCTCCGGTGTCCTCCCAAAGACATATAAAATCAGGCGAATTGGAGATGCTTCATAGCCTAGGAGTGAATGTGTTTGTCCGGTGACCTGTCCAGGGTGTTTCCCTGCCTTTCGCCCACTGAGTGCTGGGATAGGCTCCAGCACCCCTGTGGCCCTAATTAGGATAAGCGGCTTAGAAAATGAACGAATGAATGTTCCCGAGGATGTTAGGAGATACTGAAGCTTTGTAGCTCTGGATTACTTTTGTACGACGTTTCCCCTATCTAGAGATATCTAATTATCCAATGTAAAGCTAATTTTACTTTTGTAATTTCAATTTGACCCCATGCTCATTTTCGTCCTACCACAGCCATCAGTCATCATTTTTGTCATTGGACTGAATTTTAAGATGCTTGATGAGAGTTGAGAGAGAGAGAGTAATGATGAGATGAGAATAATGAAGACAAAATGAGATCCTCATGCAGGGTTGTCTTATTAAAGCTTTTCAAGGTGGAACAAGCACTGATTGCCTTCTCTAAGGATACGAAAAATGGATGATATTGAAGCAGAACTTAATCTACCAGAGAGAGATGATAGTGACTCCTCAGATGATGAAATGAACATCAAAATCCACAGAGGGAGAAAACGACTCCCTTTGCCTTCTCCTTTTCAAGGTATCCTTTGCTCTTGCTTTAATTTCAAAACTTGTCTGAAGAACTGGAATGATATTTTAAGACTCTGGCTCTCTGTTGCTTTAGAAACCCCCAAAGAGACTGGTTTTCAGACGTCTATGAGGTTATGTCTAAATGCCTTGAGAGAAGCCCTGCTACACCATCGCTGGCATGAAGCCGCTGAATACTTCTCAGCTTATTGCCAGAGTCTGGAGCATACCTCCTGCACAAAGCGAATACTGGCCCCAGAGGTAATTCCAAACATTTAAATGCTGTGTACCAGGGTGTCGTGTCAAAAGATTTTGACATAACAGATTGGACACCGCTGTATTTGTTGTAGCTGTGTCGATTTTTTTTTTTTTTTTATAAAAATAATTTTTTTTATTAAAATTCATTTCACTCTCAGATCGTATGGAGATTTGGCATTGAGGTTCTACATCATCACCCAGACTCAAAACATGAGGATGTTATTTGTTTGTACGAACGAATGAAAAACTTTGGAGTGAAGAATTACACCAAGGTATTTTCTAAACTGATGAAAATATATCTTGACTTTATGCGGCTCATAGGTGCATGCCCGGTATATTGGAGATCAGATGCCATTTTATATTAAATTAAGTACAACTCGGGAATTGTCTGATATGGATCAGTTTGTAGTTTGCAACCCAGCTATGGGGCCCTCTACGCTGTGAAGCAATGCTTTAAACCAGATGTACCACTTTGAAGCTTACAGCATTTTCCTTTTTAACGGATGCTTGTCTGTCAGTTCCTGTATAATTCTGGCAATTCATGATCCACGTTTTCCCCTGAATTTAGCTGTTGTAAACTTCCTACTTTTGCTGGCATCACATGAACATCAAAATATGTTGCCTTACAATTTTCAGATCTGTTTGGAGCAGGCCTTTCATTTGCTGTTGAATGGCCACTTTGACGAGGCCAAACGACACCTGTCAGTTGCCGAGAGCTGGAGATATGGTAAAGAATCCTTGAAACAGTCACTGGAAATGAAACTCATCCATGCTTACAGTGGCTTCCTGCATTACCTCTCCTGGTGTAGCAAAAAGCAGGCATTTTCTGACGATGGTAAGAGAATCATTTAAACATGAGAACACTATTCCGTCCCTAAAATTTTAATGACGGGTAACCTCCCTGTGTTATGTATTATGTTTATTGAATCCCTAAATTTTACAAGATTTTTTAAAGAGTTGATCAGTGTAGGCTAGGCAGTATGTTAGTTTGCTGATGTGTTGTTTGTTCGACTTTTATCAGTCATCCTATGCACAGCTTTGAATTTGTACTGAATGTCTGATGCTTGTTCTGATTGTTTCATATGAGAGGGTACAAGGGAAAAACATAGGTCAGGTGTAATATGCAGTCATTTGCTACAGTGCTTTGCTGCCATCTCCTGGTCGTATTGTGGCATGTCATCTGTTTGACATTTGGAATGGTTCACTCTGAACTGAGGTGCCAAAGTGTAATGATATGCTGATAAATGTACAATAAGCCTTTTCTTTGTGCTGTGTATCAGATGATGCTGGCACTAACCATAAGATGCATGGCTACTTCAGACAAGCCTCAGTGACACTACAGGAGACAATCAAACAACCTGGAGTGTGGGACCCTTTTGTGCTGAGTTATGTTAATGTGAGTCCTGCTGCTCACCTGAGCTTGAGTGGATAGTGTTTTTGGACTTGTCCACGCCTCCTTTAGCACAATATACTTTCATATATGTAAAGAGACCCTGATATGTGTGTGATTTACTGCTCTGTATTTTGGGTTATGGACATCCCATGTCATTTGAATGGCAGATGCTGGAATACTACAATGACCTGGATGGTGCACTGAGTGTTCTGAAGGACTATGCCTATGACAAGGATTTTCCTGCCAACCCTAATGCACAGGTCTACCTGTACCAGTTCTTAAAGAGACACAAAGCCCCTGTGGACAAGCTTGTCAAAACACTAAAGGTACACGAGACCAGAAAACAGATATTGAAAAACAACCCCCAACAATTATTCCAAAATGATATTTACAGTGGAAACAAACTGAAGTTCGTTTTATGTGGTTTCTTTCAACTGAATTAAATGATTGCATGTAACATTTATCATAGGTTTTACATTCTTTGGTGCCCAGTCATGAACTGATGCTAGAATATTGCTCTCTTCTTCTCAAATCTGGTAAATATGAAATTTATTTTGAATAGACCTAACAAAATTTTGTTAAAATCTAAATGAAACATTGAACTCCACTAAAATATAACACGCACAGCACTGAGAGATGTCAGTACTCCCAAGTATTTTGAGTTTAGCATGAAATTCATGAAGATAGTTGACCAAATTACCCTAATGAACATATATGTTCCCTTCTGATACGATAGGTGATATCCAAGAAGCTCTAAGAGTTGTCATGGATCTGTTGGAATACTCCAGCTGGAAGAGAAACCTGAACGCTTGGAAGTATTTGTATCACACCCTCAACACTCTCAAAAAAAGGTGGAAAGCTCCAGATATCTTGTTTGTTTGACTCATATGAAAAGTTGTCTAAAACATTGTACGCTCATGAGGATAATCTGTATAGTAGCACATATCAGAAAGGTGTTGAATAACCCATGCATTTTGTCCATACGTGTCAGCATTTACATGCGTATCATAAATGGCATCATCCTGGTAGAGGCAAGGCAGACTGCGGTTGAAAAATGTAGTTTTATTTTTCCTCACATCTCTTTAAAACGATCAGAAGTCAAATCACAGAAAGAGATCCCTTTGTCTTTGACTTGTTAGATATTTTTGTGTGTTGTGTTTTTTTTTTTTTTTTGGTTGAAAAAAATACCCCCCCCCCCCCCCCCCCCCCCCCCCCCAAGTGTGGAATCTATGTTCTAATAATGATGTCTCTCTTTCCAGAAACCAAAGGCAGGTAGGCTTTACAGCATGGGAGGAAAGGAAAGATCTGTGGTTTAACCTCCATTTCAGAACCTATCACGCAAGGAAGGATCATCTTCAGAGTGAGGAGCTTTGGCTAGTCAAAGCCGCCGTGCTCAGGAAAATGGGAGCAAGAAGTAAGGGTCTAAGTCTAACTCACTCATGTATTCTAATGTCACTTTACATCCGATCAAAATCCATATGTAAAGGAAGCAGTGCTCTTAATGTGAATGAAGTCAAAAGAGAACAGCTTTTGGACAGTGACACAGCATCATGTTACTTTACTGTGAGTTCTGAACAAAAAAAATCCTTTCAGTACATTTCTAAAGGGGAATTTCATCCTTACTGACCTTTGCGTCCATCTTAGCAGTTACCTCCAGGCGTTTGTTCTTACAGCTGTTGACCTATGTTTACTAGGATGCTTTTACTCTTTTACAAGTGTGACTTTTTTGGGCTAACGGGGCTATGATATCACTATGTCACATCTAAAAGCAGTTGGGGAAGTCTACCTCTTATGAACAGTATTTAGAACTTCATCAGCAAGATTATACATCACTCCAAAAACTCTATTCTGCAAGAAATATATATTTTTTTGCATGCAGTTGTCATTTAAAAACAAATGTTTATCTACAGATTCCTACTCACTAGTGACGAGTGTTTATCTAGACATCACTATAAATGGCATGATTGAACAGTGTAGTTTGGGTGTGTTTTAGGCTATTACATAAAGTTGTAATTTTGAAAGAAAAAGAAATTGAAAATCCCACAAACTCACAGGAGAGCCCATGTGTCAAAAACGGTGCATTTCCCCATAAAATGTATATAACTTTCATCAAAACCTGACATTGGCAAGTGATTAAATTTTATCTTTAACGTTTAGCTTTTAATGAATGTCAAAACCATGCTCCATCATCAAAGTACATCTAAAAGCAGTCACTGACCTTTCATCTCCCTTGCCTTCTGTTTTCAGCTCTACATTACTGCAGATGTTCTTCAAAGGATTTGAACATGACTTGATAGAGGACATCTGTTGCTTTCTCGTTTATTCACTATGTATTTTTGTCATATACCTTAGAGTGCATGGCCAAAGCAAGGGGTCTTTAAGCTGTCCTCTTTGTGTATAACAAGGCCACTGAGAGGTTGTTTTCTCTCAAACATATTCAAGGGAATAAAGTGATGACTCGAATATACCTTCAGTCGACCTTGAATATCTATCTCATACGTAACTGATCCACATAGAAGTGAAGAGAAATGTTGAAACGAGAACCAAACTACTGATCCCTGGTCAGTTTTGCTTGGCTCATAAATGGTGTGATTGTGGGAGAAAATAATCAAGCCTTGGTTCTAAGACGTGGCCCACAGATTAAACTGCTGCCGGTTCTCACCACAAGGGTGCACACACGCCATGCTTATGTGTTCTACACCGTGATAGGTGTACGAGCCAACGACTCAAGTTGCTCCTGTGGAGTTTTGTGAGGGCAGAGGATTACTGGGCTGTCTGGTTTACCCTATGGTCTGTGTGTGTGGGTCTTCTTTTAAGAAATGACAACACGATGTAAAAATGCTTCAACAGAATTATTATTCTCGGAGAATGGTGGCCTTTTGAGACCTCTGTTTTAGTATTTCACGTTCTACATATATTTACTGGTGAATAAAAAAAACTCTCTTTGTCCCTCTTGTTCTGTTCTCTGTTCTTGTGAAAACGTGAATATGTTTGTTTTTGTGTGCCGTGTAAATGAGATGGGAGGAAATTCTAGAGTATAAGAAAATGAGGTAGAAAATGTGTCTGCACATTTATACTAGGCTATAGATGCTACCAAAAGAAAAAAAATCATGGAACCAAATACACAGAAGTGGATATACATGGACGAAAACACTTCTTTGTTTTCGCAGCTTCCTCTTTCTCTTTTAACTTACAGATAGAGCAGTACGCCCCCCCCCCCCGGAAAAGAGAAAATGTTCTGTGTATCTCAGGGTGTGCATATTTCTACACCATTCACCCAAAATTATTGAATTTCACTTTAAAATATTTTTTTAGGGCCCCCCCCCCCCCCCCCCCCCCCCCAAAAAAAATCCATAGGCTTCACCTTGGCTAACTGAGTAACAATCATTACCTAACCGTATGTGTGACATTGTGGAATACACTGCTATTGCAGAAATGTAGCAGAGCTCCAGTTACCCTCACCTAGCCAGTGGAGCTATAGAGCATACGCTGCTACTGAAATTTAATGCGTAGTATTGACATGTCATTGGATCTGTAAGTTTGGCTGAGAATTACCATGAATTTGTTGTACTACACCCAGTGCAATATTTCCAACTGATGTTGCTATGCAATTCATGAAAGCTGTCTTTTTGTTTTGTATTATAATATGTATATGATAGGCAGCTTAGCCACAGTCTTCTACCATGTGAACCACAAAATCATGATAAAGCTTCATTGTCCCTTGTGAACTAATGGTCTTCTTCCTTTGAAAACCTTTTTTTACTCTTAAAGTGCCCATGGTTGTTTTGCTTCTTTGTTTTGGTTTGATCCAAAAATGTGGCATAAATATCATATTGATTTGCACTTTGACTTGTGAAACAGCATTGGACTCTTAGGATGATGATACCTGAAACCATTCATCTACTGAAGCATGAATAAAGGTAGAGAAATCTAAAGGATGGGAAAACAGAGGAAAACCTTCGAGACAATAAGCTCTCTGAGAAATGTGGTGGTGTCACAAAACATTGAACAAAAGGTTTCCAAGGTACCGAAGATGTTTTGTTTTGAACGTCATGTCTGTTCAACCATAAAGATATTATTTCTGCTTTCTGTTTTCTTTCCCCACCTTACCTTTAATTTCTAACATTTACTATGTACCTCTGGGATAATGGACAATGAGAGGATTTTTTTAAAAAAAAAAAATATTTTTTACACATTGTAGCATGTTCTGTATCATACCCTAATTTTCCACCCACGCACAAAATTACACATGCTAATGACATTGTATTTCAGTAAAGAAAGGACGGTGATTGTTGTTTTCGTCGTTAGCTGACATTCAGATGTGTCACTCTGAGGGCCCTCCTCACACTGTTGCTGGACGTTGCATGTTGTAAAGCTCACAGGTCATATGTTGTTCAATAAGCTCACTTAGTCACATTCATTTACTCTGGTGACCAACTCCCACTCATGACTGCCATGACTCAGAGAGTGCATTAGTGCCAGTTAAATTTGCCTAGCTACATCACATCACCCCATCATGGTTTATTTCTAAACACACTCTGTAAAAGGTTTTTTTTTTTTTCCTTGCACAGACATGTATTTCTCTTAGTCAGCAATGAATGCTGTGAATGTTTCCTTCTCGCGTTTTACGCGGCAAAAGAATACGTTTTTGTTCCGTAATGTTTTTAAGCATCAAAGAGTAATGTTAGTAATAACGCTATCAGTTCTGTGATTTTTGTTCCCTGTTTGAAATACATTTGAATGCACTCCATTTGTGAGTCTACTCTACTACTACTACTTCTTTTTTTTTTTTTGTTCAAAAGCTAGACCCCCAGAGCGTTGGCTCACGTCGGTGTGCGTTATAAAATGTTGTGGGTTTTTTTTCTTCTTCTTTATCATTCTATGCACAACTTTTGTTTTTGGTGCGTATCCTGTTGAACGTGGGGACAGATTATCAAAGG
The DNA here is from genome assembly GCF_902362185.1 of Chanos chanos. Taxonomy (NCBI): domain Eukaryota; kingdom Metazoa; phylum Chordata; class Actinopteri; order Gonorynchiformes; family Chanidae; genus Chanos; species Chanos chanos. Next base: position 11,076,262 of record NC_044498.1, read on the forward strand.
GCTGCCACAGAGAGTGGCTGAATAACAGCATTAAACGGAGTACAATAGTGGCACGGTACTAAGCTCTTTTTACAACCTGTCTGACAAGCAGAGAGGGGTTGATGTCATCCACTGACTCAGGCCATCACACTGCTATCCAAACGCTATTAGCAAGCGAGAAAAACTCAGCCACCCCACACCGCCTCTTTTGCTCAAAAAGGAGCTATTATTTGCACAGTCATCTGTTCTTTGTGACATGGCAGTACTGTGATAGCCTTGGGGGTTGGGGGGGGGGGGAATAAAATTACATCGCCTAGTTGAGCATTAGCCAGGCGGAATAAACGTCGGACCAGACGAAGCCAGCTAAGCTGTGATATTTTCTTAAATGCAAGATGTACCTTTTTTTTTTTTTTTTTAACAGGTTCAACGGTGGTTTTGTTGTAGTTCATTTTAGGGGAAACATCCTATTTTGAATTGTGTTGTACTGTTATTGTGTTCAGAGGAAATTTTGATTTTAATAGTTGTTTTAAAAATACTGTCGGTAAGAACCAATAACGTTCTGTAGCCTAACCTGATGAGGTATGGTGTGAGACTGATAATACAAAAATGTGAGTAGCCTTGTCACTGGACACAAAACGTGAAAGCAGAACTCCAGCTGCTTCAGACCATGGACCCAAAGTCTCTAAAGGTTTCCTCGTATAACTTTTGGATGGATGTACAAGTAACCTTCAAAGTGAAGTTAGCACTTGAGTGAATGAGGCATAGAAAGTAACAGATATTTAAAGCATATGTTTCACCACAGCTGTGGTTCCTGAGTTAATTATGTAGTTAACATCCGTGCATTTTCAGAGTCAAAGACAAAAACACAGGACAGGCCATGACACTCATTATCTTTGCAACTATGACTTCAGGAAGAGATTTCATTGGCTTTGAAAAAGCCCGTTTAACTTGCTGATGTTTCTTGAGGAACAGTGGATGATAAGATGGTGACATATTGAGGAAGTCTCGAGGGATAGATGTCATCATCAAGACACGGCGTCAGCTGTGTACAAAAGCATATACCCGTTAACAGGATTAGCAAGTTTGCAAGTAAAGCGGTGCAAAGAACAGAGGCTGTGGTCGAGAGAGCAGTGGAAAAATGTCATTTGGTCAGATGAGTCATCCTTGACCCTGTTCTCAGCAAGCTGACGTTGCATGTGTGATGCACGCCAAAAGAAAGCTACAGGCGCAAATTTCCCACAGTGAAGCGTTCTGGTGGCTGTGTTGTTCTTTCAAATAGGCTGCATATTCCTGGCATTGTTTACATTCATTGAACCTCTCAGGGCACAACAAAAATGAAAATAATAATCAAGCCATTCTGAGTGATTGTCTTCATCTTATAGCGAAACATTTCTAACCTGATAAGAGTCAAGAACGATTCTGCCTGTATTCCCCAAGGCATTAGTGATCATTCTATCTCATGTCAAATGAACAGTTATGAGAGATTCTGGAGCGGCACTTGAGAAAAGTTTTTCCAGTACCTTCGGCAACATGTTAAATTATGGAATTTCTTGTTGAAGAGTGGTATTGTACCCCTCCAACAGAGTTCCAACTGCTTGTAAAATCCATGCCAAGGCCCATTAAAACTGTTCTGCTCATAGTGACCCTATTAAGAAATTTTATATCAATGTTTCCTTTACCTGTTACCTTTGTGCTTATCGGTGTTTCCCTTGGTTATAAAAAGACAGAAAAGAAATGAAAAGTACCAAAAGTGTACCAGCACTATGATCAGACAAATTGCAATTTCTTATTTCGGTGAGAAATGTTATAGTAACAAGTTATTCTCAGAATACTGATAGTATTCTAGTCATAATCTGAACAACCTAGTGATGATCTTTTGTGCAACTATAGGGCCAGAAATCCATTCCTATACTAAATCTGCCTTGGATTCAGGTTCTTTCTTATTGAAATACAGCCTGTAACTTTTATCTGTAACTTGAAAATGCCACCAAAAAAAGCTGCCTTTGTAAATGAAATGACATGGGCGTTTCTTCATTTTGCCCTGACTTACTTTTAACTGATACTGAAAATACATTCAGCTTTACTTTTAAGGAAGTGACTAATGTATTCTAGCCACCATAGCAGTACCCTGGAATGGTATGCAAAACTATGAGGAAGGTAAGAGCAGATTTAAGGAAGGGCATTGTTTAATCTGAAAACTGGGAGAATGACCGCTTAAAGCACCATTCTAATGATTTGGTGTTTTGCTGAAGGTGTCCTGCTTCTCTGTTGAATATTGCATGCTATTTTTTTTTTTTGTAAAGATTTGGAACCAAAAGAGTTCATATGTGAGCACCTTACCAAAATCATTCCATGTTAATACAAGTTAGCTCTCGCTAGAGTAAAATCAATTATCAAAGCACTGGATAATAGTGCCCTCTTGTAGATAACTAACATTGTAGGTGTTATTAGATGTAAAATAACTCTGAAATGAGGTCAGGAAAATTATACTTACAAATGCACCGTGCTGAAGAACGCACGACAGGAGCATTCACCGAGGGACGATTTCAAGAGCACAGACTGTAAATTTTCATAATATGTTCATGTCAAATTGATAGTAATTCTCAAGAGAGCATATTTAAGCTGTCCTGTCATCATGTATCATGTGTGTCCTTGGGGCAACGTCTGTGTTTTTCCAGATTATTGGTGAAACAATATTTGGCAGTTGCTAAGAGACTGTGTGGATGATTCAGAGCCTCTTTGGACAACAGGACATAGCAGCTTGAATGAATAATATTGAACAGACTTCTTCAGTGCTAAGGCAACGTGACCATTGTGAGGCTTGAGACTCCGTCAAACATGTTGTTATTCCGGGAAATGAAATGGTCATATTGACTTCTTATATGTTTCAAATTTCATTTGACATAAACACATTTGTTGTGGAGGGAGTAACAAACTCACAATTTCGCTTTTTGTGAGTTTAGGCTTAAATGCAAAGAAAATGACAAATGTTCTTTGGTCCAGTTGTCTTAATGATATGTTTAAATCTTTTTCTTTAGAAACATTATACTATTCTGAGCTGAACTCGACACTGGCATCACTTTTGAGAGACTGTCATAACAACTAGATATTTACATGAAGTTTCAGAGCCACAGACAATAATAGTTTGGCCATCATTGCTTACACCGGGTATTCTGTTTTTCATGCTGTTTAATAAGCAGAAGGACCATCTGCTTATGATCCTTTAAAACTCAAATCAGCAGCATTGTACCAAACTGAATGGAACTTATCTAAATGGAGTTGTTATGTCAGAATGAGCAATCAGAATACACAGTCATGGGTTACTTTCCATTTGGTTTCTGAACTCTCGTGAAGCAGTATAAAACAGTTCTCATATTTATTGACAGCAGACATAAGATACTCAAGAATATGTGATCATACACTCTTTGGCATGTCAATAAGATTAGTTAGCATTCTTTCCATATTGATATGCAATTAGTTTGATTTAGAGAACATTGTCTGAGAATGTAAACACTACCATTTTGAAAAGACTTCTCAATATAGAAAGAGAGCGGAAAAACTCCCCTTGGCAAGGCAAAACACAGGCAACAAGAGAATAATACAGGTGGCCAATCATAAGCCCCGTATACAAGACATATGATTTACACACGTCTACAAAAACAGATGACAAACATCACATAGTTTGACACTTGTCAGGCAGAGTATGCAGTTCATCGAAACAACTGTTTTCCATAAAATTTGCCACCATTGTCTGTCAATATAAAATGATTAAATTTTGCTTTTAAGGGATTTTGAAAATGAATGTATACAAAATGAAGATTACTTACTATTTCACTACTTTAAAAGCGCCAAAATGTTATCCAATGTAAAAGAATAAAATTCCACACTTTCAAAAAAAAAAAAAAGTGTAGGCCTATGTGTTGTGACCCACATGTTTTGCTACGTGTGGTAGCTTGATTAGGATTTTGTTTGTAACTCGCATTAACAATGGATTTTGATCAGTGCTGTGGTTTTTTGTTTTAGGATTAACCCTAACCCTCCAGTTCAGTCAAGAGACTAAAGTATACCGTGGTTCAGTTTAAACTGGTTTATTCTAGTTTATATATAGAACATTGTAGGACAGTTTTTTTTTTTTGCTGTATCATTTTATGCCGCTGTGTGTTTTATGTAATAACACATATGTATTGTATGTTCTGAAGTGTTTCAGAGATAACCTGTTTTATGTAATTATATTTTCATTTTGACAGTTTTCATATCTTAACTTTTCGGTGTAAAAGCGGAAGTGGTTTGTCACTTCCTTTTATTCGGGGATTGTAAATACCACACAGTGTGGCGTCATTTTTTCCACATGTGTGCACAGGCACAAGCTTGTGCACACATATATTTATATATCCACATGTGCTGCTAAAAGTACAACTTTCATTTTCTATCATTTTTTCTTATCAAAAAGTTGTAGATATGTATGTAACTTTTATAACATTTTGTACCTATTATTCATGTATAGGGGTGTAGGAGAACAGAAACGATGTTATCCATGTAGTCGGTTAATTTTAATTGCACATGTCTAAGACCTTAGTAAACATAGAGGCTATTGTACCTATTGAGGAAAAAATAAATCTTTTCTTAGCTTTATAACATTCATTTCATATCTCTCACTGTTATTTCCCAGTCCATCTTTATGTCCTCATTTTCCATTACGTTTTACTGTTGTCAATTCCAAAAGATGATATACAGGTATACAAAACAATTGAATAATCAGCATGTCAGCATCAATGTTTGTTTCACATTTTTTTGACAAGTGGATACAGGTAGCCACCTCCTCAGCCCTAAACTTTCAGCCACATAACTCAAAGTAAGCTTTAGACTAACTTTGATCAGCAGCAAAACACATTTATTAATAGCTGGTTGTGCAGCTGCTATGAATAGTAGCAATTAAAGAAGTCCTGCTGCTGAATATAAATAGACAATAAAGGTATTTCTTGGACTTTGACGATGACAGCATCTTTGCACAGTGCTATATCCTAAAACACGAGATCACAGCGTCTCCCAACTTTGTTCATTCATCATGGCAGAAAACAAAAACAAAACAAAACAAAACAGAGAGCTTTCTGGACATGCTTGTCCAGTCACCCATGTGACATTCCAATGTGACATATGCGACATTGATTAGTGTGGCCAGTCATATATGATTCATCTGCATTGTCTCCACCATGAATATTTAAGAGTTATAACAGTGAATTGTCATCACAGGCTATGCACCTGTGCCCTACACAACTCAAGGTGTTGGACTGAAGTTATAATACGAATGGAAACTTTGAAACATAGTCTACTGAACTTAAAATGGCTTAAAGCATAAGGCTGTGGCACAGCATTTCAGCACTTTTGAGTTCGACATGATGGCAGAGGAGGACAGCTTCAATTAATAATTATAATTTTCCATCGTTGTTAAATGGTGCCAACTCATACTAATGGGATCACAGATCCAGCTTGTATTCTTGGCCTCTACTGCAATTTCCTACAGTGGCTTTGAACATACTGAACAAATATTTAACAAGTTTAGAATTATGTCGCTTAATGAGTAATTCAGGAGGTTGCATTACAGATCATTTAATAGGCACCTGAGGAAGCCTGATCAGAAAGGTAGTTTGAGCTCTAACAGAGTGTCAAGTGGTTTGTCTTTCAGCCTCTGAACCATTCAGACTGATAGCTCATAACACTTTAAAACTATATATATATATATATATATATATATATATATATTTTATTTTATTTCTGCTTGTCGTTCTGTCTTTTTTAAGCCAAATTTGACAGTTCTGTAAGACTTGAATAACAAGTCAGAGATCGAAGAGGGTGAAATAACCTCAAACACTGGCTCTCTTTGCCAAGAGCAAGGGAAAACATGGGTGTGGATTGCATGATTGTAACGATGGATGCGGGTTACATCGTCAGTAACTTGTGGGTTTTTATCGCTCGCACTTGGTTGGTTTTGGAAAGGGTGTAAAACTTGCGTGCGTTAGTTCAGTAGTACATCTCGCCTGCCGTTCGCCTCTTCCTGACTGTTCAAACCCGAAAGAAGCGGTTAGTCTATGGGAGAGATTGTAGAGCCTTTCGATTGGTTGCCAATGACATCACCCTCTGTTCTATACATGGGACCCTGAGCATTGTTCATCCCACACTCCCCAGAAAGATGACTTTACACCCGGCGTGCTCTCTCCCATTTCTGGGTTGGTTTTCACACTGACACCGTTTGACTCCAGTGTTAATGAAGGCTTCTATTGGTTAGAGCCGGTGTCAATCGTAAAGTAAGACTTCTGTAGGCTGGTTGGTCTTCTTCAAGCCAGTACTATATTACTGAATGCAAAGCTGAAAGTGAAAATGTTGCGGATCCACGGCCCTGGGACTGGCTGAATGAAGTCAGGCTTGATGTGTAGAATATTTGTATGTAAACTACAGACATTAGGAGAACACCATAGGCTATAGCTAACCAAAAGGTAAGTTATTGCTGATTCAATTCCTTAAGTAGCTGAAATATTTTAAGTTATTTTATACTGGTAATCGGAACCCACAAATAGCCTAGACAATGTTTCAACAGTCTGCAGTCTATTCAATACTTAATATTGGCTAGCGATGCGATTTATGTCAGAACTGCTTATGTGTGAGTAAATTTGTCATTTTTACTAATTAATAGCGCAAGGTAAAATGACAGGTTATATATATTGAGTATCGTCAGTATAGAACGATTGATCACTACTTTTGATCGTTGAGCAGGAAACGACTGTTATGTGAAATGATATGAAAAATTGTATATTGATAAGTTTGGTAAGTGATCTGTTTCATCTTAAAGTCTAAATTAGCTTGTCTGTTTTAGCATACAGACTCGGTCTCTATACTACATTCCCAGCACGTCCACATGCCGAGATTCTGCTTGTAGCTTGGTGCTCTTTTTACTCTGTTAACCCGGGACCGCAGTTTAACGATAGCCTATCGGTTGGGAATCGTGTGGCTCGATTGACCAACCTAATCTGTATTGTCGTAATACATCGAAACAGTAATAACACAGCAAGAGTGTTGTTGGATAAACATTTAATAAACAAGAATGTTTAATCGGTTTGGACACGATTTGGAGAGCACGGACCTAACAAACTGCTGCGTCTGATGATGCGGTTTTTTTTCGTCTCTGTCTTACGCAATTTCTTTCTGAAGAGGGACGAAAACGGCTTACGGGGACTGAGGAGCTCAGCGGCGGGTTGACTTCAACACGCGGCTCCCTAAGACATTTGCGTTTACTGAAGTGAACATTTCAGTCCCACATACAGTTTCACTTTTCCTGTAGAGCTTGACGGCTACTTACTCGAATTGTATTCTTTCTTTTATTCTTTTTTGTTTTTGTGTTGATAACCCGTCTTTCCCAGTTTAAGAATGGAAATTAACAGAACATATGCCAGACAGTTTTACTATCTGCTCATCGCCTTGCATGCTCATTAAATGCATGAATTTCATATTTCTCAACTGAATGTGATTTTCCCAAAAACCTCAGCCTGCAAATGTAGTGAAAACTCAGTTTGTATAAAACGGGTTTGTACTATTCACTCATATCTCAGGCAGCATGACAGGCTATGAAACACATCTAGAGAATATCTTTTGTCTATGAAATGATAGCTTATTCCTCAAGTTGTGTTAGTGTATTCCTCACCCATTAGAGAACACTTTATTAACCTCTTCATCATCGTTTCCACAGACTGGGTCCCTAAGTTCTCTGCTGTCTGCCAGTCCTCAGCCTCCCCATGCCTCCATCTCCCCTTGACGACAGAATTGTGGTGGCGTTGCCAAGGCCTATCCGACCTCAGGAACTCCGACTCCGCCTGGACACCAGCTACCTGGAAGCCACCGTGGGAGCTGTCGCCAAGACAACGGTGATCAGCAGCACCACCGTGGTGAAGATACAGGCGACAAACCTCACGTATATGCCCTCATCCAGCGGCTCCACGCGCTCCCTGACGTGTGGATGCAGTAGTGCCAGCTGTTGCACAGTGACTACTTATGAGAAAGAAGGCCAGACGCAGACGCAGACCCAGGTCAGCGCGAGCAGCCCCAACTTGAACTCTGGAGTCAGTTATGGTGGTCTCAGTGGTGCCTCCTTGCCCATGGTGGGACAAAGTGAGGCCTTTAGTGCACCCAGCCTCACCTCTGGCCAGGCCAGGCTCGGTTTCCGTGTCATCCACCCCAGTGAGCTGGCCAAGAAGCTTACGTGCTGCCCTATGGGTCATCCGGTAGGGCCAGTGCCAGTGGTCATTGACTGCCGGCCCTTCATGGAGTATAACAAGAGCCACATCCGGGGCGCCGTGCATATCAACTGTTCGGATAAGATCAGCCGTAGGCGACTCCAACAGGGCAAAATCACTGTGCTGGACCTTATCTCCTGCCGTCAGGGCAAAGACTCCTTCAAGGGGATTTTTTCCAAAGATATAGTGGTGTATGACGAGAACACAGTTGACCCCGGCCGACTGACACCGTCACAACCACTGCACGTTGTCCTGGAGTCCCTGCATAGGGAAGGAAAAGACCCCATAGTGCTAAAAGGTAGGCATGTTTCAACCCCTGCCTGTAAAAAGTGATTAACTTTGGTTAACTTTGGCCTTGTTGTAGCCTAAGGTTTTGGTTTGATATTGAAATACTTTAGATCAGGTAACAAATGGTTTGCATCATTGAAAACCAGGAATGGTTACATCATAATTGAATTCTAGGAGCTTGGATGAAGAAGATTACACACACACGCTACTTTATTCCAAAAAGCATAACTTTATGAAAGGCAACTTTATCATTCATGACCCCTCAGATAAAATATTAAGAACCTCACATTACATGTTTGACTGCAGGTCTTAAGCTGGATAAGGTTCTTTATGAAATATCAGTGCTTTGAGCTCACAGGTCATATGACACCATTTATCTTAGGTGTTTCGGTTCTTCAGATGGTCTCCCATATGGTCCTATGAAACACCAGTGACATAAACATTTTCAGTGAATTACATGAGAATGCTTTTGTATTTTCTGTCAGATGTATGAATATGGTATGGACTATATGAATTTCTGAAATAAGATGCTGAACTCGAGAAAGGACATTAGCTTCATATTCAATCTCACTCTACAGTAAAAAGCGTATTTATGTAGGTTTTTGGACTTATCATTAAAATCATGGCAAGCCTTTGTATACACACACCTACCTGCCTTGTTAGACCAATACTTGGTTTGGAAAATGAAGACTAGATGACACAAAATCATAGTGTTTGTGTACTTATGATTAGTCTCTGAATCAGAGGTTTGGTTGCTGATACATATGTACTGAAATTACCCTTTGAGAAGCATCTAATATCTGATTATCTTGATTTCACTTACGATAAAACCTGGAAACTCTGAAGCCAGATATCTCCCTCTCTTGTTCTGCAAGCTAGTGTCATGAACAACTCAAACTGGGATGTTTTGCCACTTCTCTGAGGCAGTACCTCTTAGTGTCTTGCAGCCATTCTCAGTATGTTCACAAACTGTCACTGTTTAATTCACGTGAAAAATACTTTGAAGTGACTGCTTTATTTTTCTGCTGACCTTCCACATCAAAATAATTTAGACATATGCTTGAGCATTCTAGTCATATGCATCACATGCATACTTGGGACTGATGAGCTACAGTCAGCCAGTTACTTCTGGATATATTTTCTCCTCTGTGCCTCAATCAATTTTTTCAGCCACAGTGAAGTAACTATTAAACTTCATATAGTCTTGTCAGAATATTTGTGTCACCGCTTTGGCACACACACACATAGACACAGACACACACACGCGCATACACGCACATAGGCGAGAGAGTTCTTCACAGCCATCCTCCTGCTATTGGATGGGGGCGGGGGAGTATGTCTTATGTTCTTTGGCAGCAGCTGTTTGTAAATAGTGAGCTCTATTCTAGCATTAGAACACCGGTCTCTGGTCCTCTGCCATCATTTCCATGTTTGGTGTTGGACAGTAGCCTTTCAGAAGAGGGCTAGGCATGTTTTCCAGCTTGCCAATCAGACAGGATCGCACTGGAGGACTACATAAACATACACTCGCATCTCACATGTTCTCACACTGTACCACAAGTCTTCTCTTTCCTTTTCTCTTCTCTTCTCTTCTCTTCTCTTCTCTTCTCTTCTCTTCTCTTCTCTTCTCTTCTCTTCTCTTCTCTTCTCCTCCTAGCCAATATTTTCTCTGGTTTCTCAGTGCTCTGGAACAGTCTACATGTCATGGCATTAAACTAGGATTACCAACAGGAGAATAATTAGCTCCCTACAATAATTCATTCTGCTGTCGATCTTGGGGAGGAAATTAAATATGCCCTTAGCTTATGATTTGGAAAAATAAATGTTTTCCCTGCCCCCTGAAAAATGTAATTTGAGTTAAGTCCTTTTTCATTCTTATTTTGAACAAGGGGCTTTTTTAAAAAATGTTCAGTGGTGCCTGCTTATATGACATTTAAGAATATTTGACTTGTAAGGTGCTTTATAATAAATGTGAAGCCTAATGTATGGTTATTGCTTATAATATTTGGATCTATCCGCAGATTGTCAAATTGAGTGTCAAACTAAAACGCAGAAGCCCATTTTTCTTGTTAAAATTTCTTGACCATTGCAGTCTGGGGTTCAGTTGCTCCATGTTGTAACTGAACTATTTGGATGCTTTTTGTTTTAATTCATACTGAAAATAATTATTAGCACCACACCCACATAAAGCAGGATTTCATTATGGTCAATAGTTTAAAATGCAAGGTGGACTTAGGATGAACATAGTTCCTCTGTCACATATATTATTGTATTGTACTTATGAGTTGTGGTTGGAAATTGTTTGAAACAATCATTTTCACGAACCTCATAACACCCCCAATGAAGGGGTAATTTTGTAAGGAACGGGATATTCAGTTGTTCAAACTGAGAGACAATTGTAGGTACTTTCCTGAGCCTTATAGTAGGTGTCAATGACACATTTACTTTCCATAAATTATGTAAGGGGATCTTGAGACTCTCTTATTTACTCATAGTGTGTTAACAGTGATGTATTAATTAATAGTACATTTAATTTCTTCAAAACGCTAACTTTCATTTCATGTTATGTATGTATTTTTTTTTTATCATTATCTGTCATATCTTAGGTGATTTGATCAAATGGAAAAAACTGTAATCAGACTTGCTTTCAGCTTCTTGTTACCTTCTCACTTGAATTAGAATTGGTAATTATTAGATGTAAGATAAGTGACAGTAAATGAAGACTCAAGAATCAGAATGAGAATTAATGAACTGAAAGTAATGACAATAATTTTGAATAGAACAAAGACAAGACCAAGCCTTTATTGCCAAAACAAAGCTGTGTATTTGTCTGAAGGTTGCAGGGTCAGTTTGAAATAGTTATGTTGTGCTTGTGCAGTTGACACTCTCTGACTCGACAGTTGTTTGGAGATCCCCCAATCGCCCTGTTGTCATGGGAATGCAGTGAAGCCATACGGTGATCTCACTAGGCATGATGTCAGCTCCCATAGTGTGAACAATACATAAACCGATACGCTGGAGGCAAAACTGAATGGACAGAGATTATGTTTAGAGATACTCAAGCCTTATTTGACTAACTGAAAGTTAACTGACAGTCTCTGGGTTTTTCCAGTTGTTTCAGTCAGCCCATATCATTTTATGAATAATTTACATTTATAACTTTATTAATACATGCATTGCTTTTAAGTTAAATAATGACCCATTGTACATCTTGCTTTTGGTATGAGTTAATAACTGCACAGTCGGGTTAAGAACAATATCAACAAAAAAGTATAGCTACAATAAAAATGGAATGTAATCCACTAGTTACTCTTTTAAGACTTGCCTGATAGGCAGCATAAAATTTGAACAAATATGTATTAAACAGACAATCACAAGTATCCAGTGCAGTTTACCAGTTTTGGGTTTACTTAGGCTTTTATGCAAACATGAGAAATGTTGTCTCATTTCACTGTTGTAAAGGCATAAAAGTAAAATTAAATAAATTTGTCCACTGAAAAGCATTAACACTCTTTGGCATATATTTAGTTAGAATGTAGTTCATAGAAACAATTGCAGACTTACGCTGTAATGATATGAAGATGGGCTTACAGTGTGGAAGGGGATCTTTCACAAAGCTGACGTGATAGGCAGTTCAAACAGAAATTCAAATTATACGCAAATATAAGTTGGAATAGTAGGCTGACCTCCACTTCTGATGAATAACACACGGATAGTGAGAGGTTGGGTGACTCAACAGTGAAAAACAAACCTTCGTTTGCATACAGTACATATTTCATGTCATAAAGTACACAAAACTGCAGATTAACTTTCAGTTTCAGTCTAACTGAAAATCTCTTAGATAACTTCTGGCACAGTGAAAATGCAGCTCGTCTTCCATCAGAATCCTTCTAAATGTGTTATCAACCACTGCTGATACAATGACATTTAGAAGCATACCACTGGCTTTTTCGATATGAATCACACAGGATGTTCTGCATGCTTCTGTTTCTTGTAAGAGCTGTAGTTTTAAAAAGCAGTTTTACATGTGAGGTAAATCATTACTGATAAAACAATAATGATTCAGTTAACATGTCCTTCTTATTGGCAGGTTGCTCTTCTTTTTGCTTAATAAGAGGTAATAGAATAGTTGATGTTTGAGGTCATTTGTTGACCTTTGAGAAGTAAGGTGGTTGTCTTAGAATTGGAGATGGGAAATATTTTACACTTTAGAAGCATTATGTCTGTTGTTGAGAAACATATTAACCTCCAGTCAGTGCAGGCTATGTTAACAGAGTAGGGGTCTCCTGGTTATCTTAAGGAGAATTTGTTTGTGAAATCCTGTGATGTGCATCATCCTAAAAGGTGTATCTTACTTAAATCCCTACTTGAATCAGCCAGTGTCAAAGTGATTTGCCGATGATGAACGTTTGATTCTTTTTTTCATGGTCATATTTTGTATCTGTTCCTTCAGGAGGCCTCAGCGGGTTCAGACAAAACTATGAGAACCTCTGTGACCATTCCCTCCACTTGCAGGAAGACCAGGATGGTGGGGGTGCTGTGGGGCTGTCGGGGACGCTACCTCTCTCCCTGCCCTCTACCCCTGATATCGAAAATGCTGAGCTGACACCCATTCTGCCCTTTTTATACTTGGGCAATGAACGTGATGCACAGGACCTCGAGCAAATGCAGAGGTTGAATATTGGGTACATCCTCAATGTTACCACCCACCTTCCGCTATACCACTATGACCGGGGTCTCTTCAACTACAAGCGATTGCCTGCCACTGATAGCAACAAACAAAACCTTCGCCAGTATTTTGAAGAGGCATTTGAATTCATCGGTAGGTACAAGACAATACAGTTAAAAGTTTTTATACAGTTAAACTTAGTCAAAAAGCTGTATGAAGGTTATTTTCTTGGATGAAATCTGCCTGATCGTTATGTACCGTGTTTAAACCTTCGGAGACATGCTGAGCTATAATCTGAGACCGGCTAAGCACAACAGTACCTTCTCTTTGCTTTAGTAACTTCTGTATGAAATTGCCTTTTGAATAAATATGCCTTCACCAGAGCTGTGGCCAGGTAATATTCAATACTATGTTGTCTTTTTTTTCTGCCACCAGAGGAAGCTCACCAGGCAGGCATGGGCCTCCTTGTCCACTGTCAGGCTGGCGTGTCCCGCTCAGCCACCATTGTCATAGCATACCTGATGAAACACACGTGGATGACCATGACAGATGCTTATAAATTTGTCAAAACCCGGCGGCCCATCATTTCACCCAACCTCAATTTCATGGGCCAGTTGCTAGAGTTTGAGGAAGACCTAAACAGTGGCGTGACGCCCCGCATCCTCACACCAAAGCTCATAGGGGTTGAGACCATTGTTTAGAAGCTCTTACAGGAAACAACAAAGGTTGTTGTCTTCCAAACTAATCTTGTGTAAGAGATTTTCGAGAATCTCTATGAGCTGTCTCAGGACTTGCGGTTGCGCGCCAAAGGTCCGAGTCCTGCAGCCCGACAGAGATCGAATTTCTTCTGTTTTTTTTTTTGAGATTCTCCCTCCTCTTAAAGCCTCTTAAAAGGGCAAGTCGTATGATGGGTATTTAGGGGGGAAAGCCCAACTTGTTGATGCCCAAGAAGTCAGGAGGGGCTTGAGGGAGAAGAATAGAAGATCTAGACTGGGATAAGGTCTGTGCAACAGTTTGACATAGGGAAGAAAATATACCAACTATATTTTTTGTTTTATGAAAAACTGTGACGTTTTAGCTGTTTTTTCTCCCTCTTTGCAGTTTGAGAGAAAAATTTGACTTTTTCCATTCTGTATCTCTCTACTGCTGGTGCTGGCTAAACCCAAGAAGGGCCTCATGTATGGTTGTCAGAAAAGATGAAGACTTGTTTGGTGTGTTAATGTCCTCGCTCTATTTTTATACTAGCATTTACTGGGGTGACCATGACAAGGCCTGAGTGGCTTACTGTGCAATAATTTCTGAGTGGAATGCAACTGGGGGTTGGAATTAATCTGTATATATGGGGGATGATTTTAACATTTCCAACCCTCTGATGACTGACGAAATAATGCTGTTATCATTATGATCATTGCTTTTTTTTCGGTTAAAATGTGTGAGATTGTGCCTGTCTGTCTGGCATGGAAATATCCTTAGAAAGAAGAAAATGGGCATTTTTGTGCTGAAAACTTGCCGTGTCACTGTTGTCTGTGTACAATTTCATTTTGTTTCTTTGATAAAAACGATTGAAACCAAGTCAAGTTTGCTTGTGTGTTTCAGTAATTTTATTTCACATCCAGCTTTTAACTCTAATCCACTTGTTTGCGTAACAAATGGATTTTAACCATCACCTATCCTCTAAATGCTACAATTGTCCCCAGTGAGATTTCATATTGCATGCCTATTGAGAGCAAAGGGACAAGTAAGCAAGTATACTCTTAATATATAGTAGAACACCATCTTTGGTTGTCTTTCCTAATGAATTACACCTTTTTTTCATCTTTTCTTTTGAAACATTTTTCATCTTTATGGCCTTTTGTTACTGCAGCGCTGTTTGTATTTTGTGTGTTTGACTGTATGTGTTCATTATTACATTACATACATTAGTTTCTCTTATTTCTGCCCCAGTTATTTACTGCTGTGTTGCAAGATGATATAATTTCATTGCTAGGGCTTGATTTAACCTCAAACTGATACAACAATTTCAAACCAGACGTAGTGCTGTTTTTGTGCTTTAATGACACAAATAAGGGTAGAAGAGAGCAAGGTAACAAGGCTTTCTGAACTTTTATAAGCACCCAGCTCTATGGCTAAACAAACTGATATCCTCCGCTCACATGGCGATCGCAGTAACAGTGCCTCTCCTGATGCCTTAAGAAGTGTCTAACGTTTATGTGTGAGTGTCTTTGTGCAAACATATGCTAACAACATGCACTGGGCAATGCCCTTTGTAAAGAACAGCACCTCTGTATTTAGTATATTGAAAAACAATGCACAGGTATTGCTGGCACCAATTTAACAATACGGTTAGAAATTGTTTAAAGCTGAACTTGGGACACTGGTTGTCTGTTTGTGAGTTAGTATATGAGCACTTTAAATTTTGCGTTTTGAAATTAAAAGTGAAAAAATTTAAATGTGTGGTAAGTGCACAAGAATCCCAGGAACACATGTTTATACCAGTTATATCCAGCCAATCTAAGGGCTTCAGCCCTCAATATATTTCTAAAATCTGAAAGGTTATTCAGTGTTTTGTTGTTTGTGAATAATTTTGCTCGATCTTCTCTGCATAGACTTTGTTACTTTTAAATTGTTGTTCCTTGATTGAATAGAGACCTGCGCAGTCTTGTGAACTGATGTGTTGTCTGAGAGTCTTTACTTTAATGTCTTGGTCTAATAGGAGCAAAATGTTTTACACCGATATTAACTATGTGGACATAAAATGTGCAAATAATGCTCTGTTTACTCGGAAGGACTTGAAAATCATCGATTGTTTCTGTAGCTTGTTGGAGGACTTCAGTGATAAACCTGAGGTACTGATCAAAAGCATTGTTGCTAATCTAAAGCGTTCATTTATGGCGGGACCACAACACACCCTTGAGTACAACCCGGTTGTAACGGCGGCCATATGTAGATTGGCTAAGAAAATGCCTTACATAAATGGAATCACCAGTCAAACATAAAATTTATTGATTCATATTAGGTTGCCTACCACCAAAGTCAGCCATTACGTTTCATTTTGTGTCCACGCTAAAAAAAAAATCCTGATTATCATACCTATGTTTAAATACATATGTTCTGTATTGTTTGTGCATTTTTATCACAGTGAAAATAATAAAAAAATGTATGCTTTATTCTGTCAGCGACAACAAATTGTTTCCACTCATGTTCCTGCCATTCCAAGGGTGGTTTCCCTTCCTGTACACATAAGTCATGGAATTCACAGAGGTGTACACAGCACATTTTCTTGCTGTTTTAAAAAGGTTTTAAAAAGTACAGATCCAGAGATGAGGTACCATAGAAAGTTGTTTGGTTTTTTTTGTTACTGGGATGTATTATAATTTATATTATAGTCCATGCAATGAGTTTTTTTAAGCATTGGTCTGTCTATCTGTCCGTTGCCCTGACTGCCCTAATTCAGCTACAGTATGTACTGAAGTACATTAAGTATTTGAAGTACATGAATGTAGTCCTGTAATATATGAGTGACTTTTTTGAAGGGGGGAAAGTGGTGTTTACCTTCAAATGTTGCTTTAGTTTACATCTAGAGACAACACATTTCATATACCTGGATTTATTTTCTGGATCTGTAAAGTTGATGTTAGAATGTCTTTTGCCTGAGAGTGCTGGTTTCTGACTGCAGAGATTAATGGAGAAAATATATCGATCATCAAGCACATATAAACAGTAAGTTTGTGCCTCTAATTAGCAAACAAACACATATTATTTTCTTTTGAACAATCACCACTTTCTTTCTATGCATTACTAATTTTATTACCATTGGACATCACTATTTTTGCACTGATGTAAGAGACAGCTGGGTTTATTTTTTCACTAAGGTGCTATATTTGTAAAGGCCTTCTTCCACACCTGTTTGCATGATCTGTTCAATATTGCCCTGACCTATCTATCCAGGCCCTTTCTTAAACTGTCACAGGTTAAAAAAAAAAGCCATTTTGTAAAATGTCACTTTTGCCTTCCTTGTGCGGTTTTAAATAATAAAAAAAAGGCTTGAGAATTACTGGTGAGATGTGATGTTTAAAAAACAGCTTTCCCCAATTGTGTTGTATCTAACTATTTTCGTTGTTCATATCATGCCTGTCTGAGATTGTTCCTCTCGTTTTGGCAAGTGGTGGTGTTTTTATGTTGGGATGTCACTACCATTACAAACAGAATATTAAACACACAAGGGGAGTGCCCAAGATGGTAACCTAAACAATCGTTCCTGTTTCCACAGCCAAGATATATTATTTACAACCAGGCTTTAAACGTTGTGTCACTTTGATAGTGGTCATATGGGGCTATATTTACCTTAGGCCTTTGGGCCGGTCATGCCTGAAGGGGATCTCAGAGTGGGCGTAGAGGGTGAGTAAGGTTGTGTGGACACTCTGGTTGAATTCTCTCCATAGGAACAGAGGCCAAAAATAGTTTTTAGTGTTGTTTCTAATTAGGACTGATGAGAGGCCTGCCTCATTAATCCTCTCCTATCAGCACTCCAGCAGGCCCACGGCACCAGAATAGCCCTGATCTTAGCGTTGCTGCATGTGCCCTTGGGACTCACTCGATGGACGTATTAGGCAAAGCAGTCACTGACAACATGGGGTATGGGCTCTCTATCACACACACACACACACACACACACACACACACTCACTCACACAGTCACTCATATATACACAAACACAGAGTGAGCTTCTTATGGCAGGCAGGGCTAGTGTAAACTTGCTCTTGTGCAAATGATCCAGAGAGGATGTCCAAGCTCAGATGCCGCTTGCCGTCAAAACAGTTTCCTATTTCACCATCACACCGGGCTGCCAACAGCTTGCTCTCACACTACCCCACCAAGACCAGCAGAATCAGTGCCAGTGTGGTACAAAGGACGCAGTTATGACCTTCTGTGCGTGAATTCCTTTATTGTTTGCAGATATTTTTAGATGTATAGTTACGTCTGTCATTATTGTGAATATTTTTCAAAGCATTGAAGTACTTAAACTGAGTTCTTTAGGCCAAGCCTGACACTCACGTCATTATGGACGTTATTAAATATGTAATGGCAGTCCTTTTATTGAAAATTACAGATCGAGTACCATCTTGCAAAGAGATCATTTATTACCAGTTTCTGTAGGTATATCTTGTTGTACTTTGTTGATTTATCAAAGTGCATATAAATTTACCAAATCTTCCTCAAAATCTGGTAGATAATTGTACTTGTTCTGCACTATTAGGTACATTTTAAGAACTGAAAAGCTTTATACTTGGCAAAGACTGTTTAATGTATGAAAATAGAGTGGCTGTAATATAATATAATATAATATAATATAATATAATATAATATAATATAATATAATATAATATAATATAATATAATATAATATAAAAGTCTGGCAAAAGATTGCCTTATTTTTCCAATCCCCAAGTGCCTTAAAACAGAAGCATGTCCTTCCTTGGGTTATTTAACAGGGTAAAGCAATAAAATCAGACTAAACACTGAACTGTTTTCCTCTACTACTTTACACCTGATGTCCACTGTGTCCATACTGCTGTGTTTCTTCCAGCCATACTTTGAAACTCTACTGTTTTCCAGTCATTCATCAATCGAGGGGCCATGACTCTTGGTACCTTATACCTCTGTACAAAATGTTCTTTGCATATTTTGCACGGTACTTCAGTTATAATATGATAATTTGGAGAATCTAAAAGGTATCTTGTGAACTGGTTCCTTTTAAGCTGCTTGTCTACACTGTGATCTCAATTTACTTTGCATGACTTGCATGACAGTTCCAAATTTTCTCTGCAGTGCACAAATTAGTTGGTGGAAACATGTTTTTTAACAGGAATGTATTCATATTTTTGATCACCATTCAAAGTATATTTGTCTGTTGTTATACCTGAGCCCAAAATGTAGCATCTTGGTGTATGGTTTAATAGCTGAGTTGTGCTCATTTTACCTGTATGTCCCAGTCCATGCAGAAACCCACATTTACTTGCAATGTATTTGATTCTGTATTTGATCATTGTATTAATGTAATAAAATAAAAACCAGACACTATTTACTGTCCCATTTTTTACTTTGACCTTTTTTTTTGTTCTGACTGACAACCAGTGTGGTCATGAATGAGTCCTGGAGCCATAAGTATCAAGTGTCTCAGATCAGGAGAGCTGATCTTGGACCAGCTCCACTTGGATCCTAGACCAAATTGGACTTATAAACTGAATTTATTTGGATCATAACAGACAAAATCCGATACTAGATCCAAACATTGTGGCATCTTAAAATCTGCTGTATTTTTATGTCCAGTCTGGTATTTCATTTATGACTTAAAACAAACTGAATCTGTCTGAATCAGTGTAGTATCAAAAAGGTAAACCATGGTCTATTTGTGTTTGCAATGATCTTTTCTATTCCACCATGGGTTGTTCAAGGCCATTCCTTTGCACTCTCCTGTGTGTTCCCCATCATGCAACACCTCCCCAAAAAGCAATTACACTTTTTTTTTGAATGAGTCAGACTGAGTCTGGAATTATAAAACATGGCCAGAATGGAATCTATCAGATTTATTTATGGAACAGAATCTTCAAGAAGTTTGACACAAGGGAGTTTGATAGAACCAGTAATGGAGTTGGATGGGATAATCCAAGGTAATCTATCATTTCCATTCTCTCAACAGAAGAATGCACATTATAGCTACATGAGTAAAATTAAGGACAGCCCAGCTGGGATGGGATCACTGGGCTATCTAACCCTAAATATGCAGTGTATTCAAGTGTACAGGCACTTTCAAAATTTTCTGTATTTGTTGCGCTATACCCTGAAATTAAAATCCTTACCTCTTGCATAGAAGTATTTCTTCAAACTTCAGCACCACCGCAGAAAATAAGACTCCATGTTTCTTTCATAATATATCATGTTCTCTTTGAAAAAAATCTCTTTGATTTCAATAGTTTGATTGTTGTTGTTTGCAAAACAGGAATTTTGGGGTTAGTCAATCATTTTAGTTTATTTGGAGATATGCTTGGGATCATTGTCCAACTTTCAGCTTCTTGGCAGGTGGAACCAATTTTTGCTCCAAGAGTTTCTTTTCTGTTCATGATTCCACTGACCGCAATGAGCCCATGGATCAGTGGATACAAATCAGCAAGATTCAATGAAGATTTGCTTCCATGTTTAGCCATGGAAAGAAAGTTCTTTTTAACACAGCTGCCCACCTTCCATCATAAGTGCTGGTGTGCTTGGCCAAAAAAACTCAATGTTCCTCTTATCTGACCATAACACCTCTCAGCTTTGAATTAATGGGGTTGCTCTGTTTTGCAAATTACCTCAACAAGGACTGTTTTCTTCCAAAAATCTATTGGCATAAAGGTGTCATCTGCTGGCATATTGGGAGACTTTGGGTGTAACCAGGTTTTGTTTGTAGATTAGAAGTTGTGAATTTTTCTTTGCCTCCCTAACTCTCTGCCAGCAATAGATTTTACCAACGTGCCAGTGGTTTTATGCTTTTATAATAGACCTAATGGTGGAAAATCCCAAGTTTTTGATTAGGTTTTTATTCCACTGTTTTGGTGCATACAGAAAAGACAGCCCTGTGTCCAGATGAGTATCACAGTGGTTTGTAATTTCCTCAATCTTATTTTTAGTGCATAACGACTCTCCTTTACTGATTGGATCAACACCAACTGACACTGACAATGTTGCACTGATGCTCAGGACTAAACACAGTCTGAACTATTCAAGTTCAAGCCAAGCAGACAGATGGTGTCAGGTGATACATCTCCTTCTTCATGCACATATCATTTTATGTTCAACCATACTTCCTAACGGCCCTCTGACATTTTGTAATGTATCAGTTTTGGGAAATCCCCTTGAAATTGCCCGCCTTTTCACCAGAGAGGAGCCAATAGGAGCACAGTGTTAAATCCACCGTGAATCCACCAGCCAATCAGTTGTTTGCTATGTGCAGTTATCAAGCACCCTTCTAATCTCTACTCAGTTCACGTAATAACAGGAGAGTAATTAAAACAAAATGACAAAATAATATGATCATTAAAATTCGCACACCACATGCTCCATGGTAATTTTCATGCTGACATCCTTCACTCAAAATGGGTCAAACAAGCGGCTGTATTTCACGTCCATAAGTATCAAGGCTCTTTTCTTGTCATGTGGGTATCATATGTAGTGTAACTGGATAAGTCAATCAATTACCACTGTTTCTGTGGACACCTCCAAAAACAACAGCTGCAGAGTTTAACAAGTGGACCATGCAGCCACCCTGCTCAGGCCAAAATATCCAGATCGGAAAACACAATCATGAAAGAAAAAGAAATCCTTCAAAGGCAAAGTCATACCACATCTTAAAACTGCTTCGGAAATGAGCATTGCAGGCATCTGCATCAAGATCCACACAACATATTCACTGCATAACACTACAATTTTTGCTCCAGTATTACAAAAGCATTGCGCATATAATAGATTTATAATACTCAAAACAAATATGAAAGTTTAAATTGAAAGTATATTGCAGTATTCAATATTTGTCAGTGTTGCTTGGATTTTAACATGTTCACCATATATCCCAACCTGTGTCTTATACTGAAAAAGTGCGGTTGATCACAAGAATAGAACTAGTACTATGTGCAAAGGTTACAAGTAAATTGTTTGGCTGTGAGTAAGAGGTAAATTTTTTCCACTGGAATAGGCACCACACTGATAACATGCCCTTGCATAGCTGTCAGAAATCTCTCTACTTTTAGATGTAATGAGAAGACCGTGCTGGTACGTATTTAGCTTCTGAACGATATGGACAACACAAAAATAACATGACATTTGTTACAATCACCATAAACGGGCTATTTATAGAGAGTCTGCCGTTTTGAATGTGGCACTTAATCTTCATTACATGCCTGAGCCCACCAAAACTGAATGTCATTCCTGAGTCAAAATATTTTATAAGTTATGTAAATAACAAAATAAATAAACAAATAAATAAAATAACAATAAGAAGAATGATGATGATGATGATGATGATGATGGTGATGATGATGATGCTGCTCCTGCTTTTGTTGTTTTTGTCGTGCTGCTGCTGTTGTTATGAGATTTTCCTTCAAAAACATCACATGCTCATGAATTAGTGTGTGGTTGTATATGGGCTGTGCGAACAAAGTCGCTACACTGATGTAAAAAGACAAATTTCAGTTCTTCAAAATTCTGAAAGTGTGCATATGCTGGTTGTAGCTGGAAAGCTGTAACAATCAATTTAAAAAAAAAAGATCTGATTAAAGACATGTATTATTTCGTTCCACGCTGGTGGGTCAAATCTTCCTTAATTACATCACATGTATCACACTGCTTAATTTCATGCTCAACCAAAAGAATTGACTAGTCAGTGTCACCATATCAGACCGCAGAGAATACGTCTCTATAGCTTAAAATGAAGAGATTTACTACTGCCATCTTGTGGAGTTCAGGCAATATTCATTTCAAACCTGATACAAACAAATTAATCAACATGCATGATAGACTATTCAAACAACGTTTTATGCTCCTCTAATGATAAAAATTATGTGAATCAAGTTCAGACAAGATCTCTGTGGCATTCTAAATCACAAGCAGGTCTTCCATTCATGTAGTTCATCTTAAGTGCTTTATCATTCATGCTGACTCAAAATGAAACATTTCTTCCCCCTGAAAAAGTCCTATGACATCACTGACCTATGATTCAGTTTAAAGGCTTTCTATTGTAAGTCACAGACTTTCATTTAGTTACATGGAATTTGTGTGGGCAGTGTATATTCTCACTTGTCACTACAAATAACTTGTGACTGTTTGATTATTCAGGGAGGTGATTGAGATAACATAATGATTGTTGAACACATAATATGAAGGGGCATAGCATCAGTTTGTTGGTCTTGGAGGCAGAATTACAGCAATCTTTTGAAACAGGAACAAGTTCTAAAGGAAAAACATATTTAAAAAACAAACTTCAGATATACTTTTTTAAATGTGAGTGAGTATACAACAAAAAAGTACAAATGTTGTTTCCAACATTTGAAATACTTGAATATTTGAAAATTAAACTTAAATGTTCTACTCTTTATATGGGAGGAGCTAAACCAGAGTCCAGGTTTGAGATGTAGTAGAAATTACCTCTTTTATTGACTGATTAGTGAGTAATTAATTTGACTTAATTCCAACCCTCTTTGGTCAGTTAGAAGTAATATTTACAAATGCAGCGCAGGAGAGCACAGTCATCATACCATAGCTGTGATTAAGCTTACTTCTAATATTTGATATTTGTCCTAACTCATATTTACCAGGTGGAGATAAATGCTTCTGCTAATATTAACAGCTAATTTGGAATTCTTACTGTTTTGATGCTAATACAGAGGTAGCCACTTCAGTCAAAATGATATAGCTTTATTTCAAGCGTACCACTCAGGCAAGCCATACATACAAACTCATGAATGTGCCACCACACTTTTTCCTACTTTTCCGCCTGGCATTTCTGCAACCACTTTTTGTTAGAGCGTCATCTATTGGCATTACTAGATGGCAACATCTCCTTTTACTTAAAACTGAAGCCTGGCCCTCTGACCGATGTGACTGGATTCTTACCGTAGAAGTAAGTTATAACTATTGACAGAGTGAGAGATCAACACAACAACTCTCTGCTTGCTTAACTTAAACCTTAAATGGACAAAAATTGATTTACTCAAAATTAGTAACACTGAGAATGTGTACAATTTCAGTTAAGAATACAGCTGTATACAGTTTCAGGTAAGAATATCTTGCTGGGTGCTGAATGTTTGACCTGGTTCTGGTGTGTTGTAGGGGTGGGTTGGTAGGTGGAATGGCTGCATCCCCAGCTGTGAATTGTGTGGTGCCTGCAGGGACATCTGAGACATCTCCAGTGTCCTAGCTGTCATCATCCAAGGTGGGCTGGCTTTCATTAGGGGTTATCCTGAGATGTTCCTGCACTGGATGAAAGTCTCCCCTGTTCCGGCGGTATTTCTTGCCTTTCACCATCACTACATATGAGCGGTCACTGAGTCGGTCAATGCAAATGCCAAGTATCCATATGCTAGCTGGACTGTTGGGGTGGAGAAGAACCCTTACTGTTTGTCCTTGATAACTGGCAAGTCACGAACATGAATATCATAGTGGTGTTTAATTGCCGCTCCCTTAGCTTTTTTTTTTTTGTAATGACATCTCTCACCACTGTTGGCTTTAGAAGGACAGTCCTCATGGGCAGGAGTGTACGTGTGCACCTTGACATTAGCCTTTGGATCAGTGAGCTGTCAAGACCTTCTGTCGTAGTGTTTCTCCATGGGTATTCTCCATCCACGGCACATTTATTGAGTAACATTTTGGCTATTTTTACTGCTGACTCTGCTTTGCTATTGCTTTGGTTATGATATGGTGATAATGTCATATGCCTGGAGACCCATTCTTCGGCAAATAGTTGAAAGTCCATACCACTGAATGGTGGACCATTGTCCAAGAAGACAGCGTGGGGAATGCTGTATCTGCTGAATTGTCTTCTGCAACAGTCAGTGAGAGTGGATGATGGGGTGTAGTCTGTCAGCTCATCAATCTCCTAGTAGTCTGAGTAATAGTCCACCAATAGAAGATAGGTGGAGTTGTTGACAGTGAAAAAGTCAGCTCCCACTTTGGACCATGGAATATCAGGTATATTGTATGGAGTGAGTGTCTCTTTCTGTGGTCTCACCTGGGAGGAGTTGCAGGTGGCACAGCTGTTGATGAGGCTTTTAATGTCATCTGGAATACCTGGCCAGAAAACTGCTTCACGAGCCTACCTGTGGGTAGCTTCGATGCCAGAGATCCCAATATGAATCTTGTTTAGAGAGAGGGCTTCAAAGAAAGACCCACCGGCCTTTGAAGATTAGGCCATTGTCTATTGTAAGTTCCTCCTTGTATGTCCAGAATGAATGGAGGGAAGGACTGACAGCTTCTCTATGGTCGAGCTAGCCTCTGCTGATATGGACTCGTAATGCCTGAGCCACTGGGTCTTGGGCCGAATGTGTCTTAATTAGCTCCAGTGTCTTTGTAGTGATGCTGATGCTGATGCTATGGTTTATATGTTCTAGGTCTTCTGAGGTCAGACCCAAGGCATACACTGAGGCTGGAAGGGATCAACCGATCCGATACTGATATCGGATATCAGTCCGATACTGACTCAAATAGCTGGATAGAGTATTGGTGACAATCTACGATCTACAGAACCAATATATTCAATTCAATTCTATTCTCCGTACACGCTATCATTTTTGTACCATTTTCCAAATGTTCTACATCCACACCAAAATGCTGATACGCCTTAGTGTTTGTTGTTACGCCATTACGAAGTTGTCCCACCAACTACTTGTTCGGCCAGGTCGCATCCAAAATTGCCGCTCCATGTAAGGTTTGAACCGCTGTTGTGGTTGTTTTCCATCTCATAAGCACAGCAAATATAAAGCTCATCTTCTTCGTTGGAGCAGTGCATGTGCATTATACAGTATGATCATCTGTAACTGAAGATAGATTAGCAAATTTGATAGACAGAGCAGCATTCATTGACTGCATTTTGCCCGTCATGTTTGTTTTTGTGTCTTGAGCACAAGCTTTCGCTAGTGTTATGGCAACCATACCTCATCGTTTCTGAATCTATCTGTTTTCTCTGTCCACGGTACAATGTAAACCCGACATTTTCAAATGTATGCACCAGAGAGGTTTTCGAAAAGTATCGTTTTTCGGTGGAAGAAAAGGCTGTTTTAGGGAGGACGGAAGGGCTAAACGGAGAAATAATTATGCATTTTCAAATTTACCCCACATGTGGACAGGGCACCTCCAGAGGCATAATGCCAAAGAACATGACGAGTTCAGCCAAACCAAAAAAGGGGATGATTTGAAGAGGCAGTTAACTTTGTCAGGTGCATTGCAAAGATGTGAGAAACTTCCAGGTGACAGCATGAAAGCGACAAAAATAACAAAAAAGGTTCTCGAATTCAGTTGCTGGTGCACAATTATTTATTATTTTAATAATAAATAACAATTAAGTAACTTTATATGTGTACTTACTTGTTACATTTTGTTTTACAAAGTTAAGAAAGCAATGTTTAAGTTAAGCGTGATGTTGCCATACACATAAAAGAATAATCCCAGTCTCTTCCATGCAGTGAGGCATACAGCTTATTAATTAAACACTGGTATTGGATCGGTATTCTGCATTGGTCGAACCCCGAAACTCAGGTATTGGTATCAGTATTGGGACTGAAAAAGTCAGATTGGTACATTCCCAGAGGATGGTGCCTGCATCTGTGAGTGTGTCGTCTTTGCTCAAGGTATTCTGGACAGGAAGTCAGTTAAATGTAGTTATTTGCCTGGTCTGTACAGCAGGTGTAGCTGGTATCATTTCAATCTGGGCAACATTCGTTGTAGTCTCTTGGGGGCGATGAGCAGTTGTTTTTTGAAAATTGTTTCAAGGGGCTTGTGATCACTGTGAATGGTTATGTGGTCTCTTTTATGCAAATACTGGTCAAATTTTTCACACACAAAAACAACAGCAAGGCGTTCTTTTTCCATCTCTGCATACCTCTGCTCTGTTGGGGTCAATGTTCTGTGACAAGCGACAGGCTGTCCATTCTGCAGGAGGGCTGCTCTGAGGCCTGTCTCACTGGCGTCACACTGAAGAGTGACTTCTTCATTTAGATCGTAATACTTGAGGACAGGGTGGCGTGTGACTAGATCTTAGATATTATTCGGGGCTGCATCATGCTGTGGAAGTCAAGTCCATGCAACGTCTTTGTCAGTCAGGTGCCTGAGTGGCTCACATACATCTGAGAGGTGATGCAAGATTTTGGAAAGATAGTTAACAAACCCAAGCAGCCACTGGAGAGACTTCACATTGTATGGTGTTTGCATCTTCTAGATGGTGGCTGTTTCGTCTGGGTCAGGGCGTAAGCCCTCTGTTGTGAGTAGGTGCCCCATGTATGACACGCTGGGAAGCTTCAGTTTCTTTTTGTTTAGATTTAGATTGATTTAGCTTTAGATTGACTGCCTTAGCCATTGGTAGGAGGGCTGATATGTTTTTGTTGTTATTAACCATTGCCTCTTCTGTGGTATCACCACACCCAAAGACAAGAATGTCATCCGCAATTACGGTTACACCTCTGGGGCCTTGTAACACTTCATGCTATCTCTGTTATTCTACAGCTGCTGGCTTGATCCCAAATGGCATTCTGAGCCATCAGTATCGACCTTGAGGTGTCCAGAACGTGGTGAGGTAGCTGCTTTCTTTGTCCAACTTTATTTGCCAGTAGCCATTTTTGGAGTCTAGAACTGAGAATATCTTTGCATTTGCTATTTCAGGTAAGATCTCCTCTTTTGTTGACATCTGGTAGTGTGATCTGAGTAGAGCCTTGTTCAATGGACTGGGGTCAATGCAGATGCACAGCTTGTCATTCTTTTCCAGGACCACCATGTTGCTGATCCATAGTGTTGATTCTGTGACTTTTTTGACCCCCCTCCCCGTTCCCAATCTTGTATTGCTTTTGTTACTTTTGCTTTAATGAGAATAGGGATCTGCCTGGGCAGCTGCTGTACTGCCTGGGCAGCTGATGTACAGCCTGGACAGAGAGATCAACCTCCAGGGGGAGCTCTCCTGGGAGGAAGCTGAGGCCATCAAACACTCTTCATAGTTGGATATGAGTTCTTCTGTTGTACCTAGTGTGTCCATGTTGCGAGTTCATCCTGTTTCAACACTGTTTATCACCTGGTTGCTGGTTATTTGGAGTAGGTTGAGTCTCTGACAGGTTTCGGCTCAGAGCAAAGGAGTTTGTGATGTCTCTATCACTTCAAATCTCAGGATGTGTGTGCTACAATCATGTTCAGCTTTGAGATCACATTCCCTATTTTGGCTTTATCAGTGTGCCATCATACAACTTCATTGTGGCTTTGTTGGGTAGCAAAGGTGGGTTGCCATCTTGTATCAGGTGTTGAAGATCACGCAATCCAATTACATTGACAGTGGAACCTGCATTTAGCTGGCATTTTAGGATGTTTTTGCAGGTCATAGTTAAGCAGGTCGTCACTATGTGGGGCAAGCTTCAGGTTTATTAACCATTTGTTTTTGTTAGCTTGCGTTCAGTTCGCATGAGAAAGGCACAGCATTGCATCATGTTCAACTTCTTATTGGTTGTTCTCCTAAACCAGATTCAGCTGTGGTTTGTGCCATCATTTTTGCAAACTCGGGCAAAATGGCTGCATTTTCCGCAGGCCTTTCATGTGACATCACATGCTGGGCATTGGGCTTGTTCCACAGTAGTGACAGCTCATATTGTTGAGTGGCTTCCTTCTTGTACACTGTGCAGCATTTGCCTGATTACACCCCCACTGGCTACGGTCAGTGTAATTGTCCCATGAAGTGTAACTGACTGTTTATTGCTCTCCTCCGCTTATTTTCTTGATTTGCATTTGTGCTTGTTTGCTTGTGCGACACATGTCAACAGCTTCAGTCAGTGTGATTTTTGGTTCCCGTAACATGCGTGCTTGTGCGCCTGAATCCTTCGTGCCTGTAACTAATCTATCACGGATTAAATCTTCTCTCAATTCGTCAAAATCACATGTGTCCGCTAGCTTTCGTAATTTGGCCACATACTGTTCTGCTTTCTCACACTGGCTTTGTTTGCAGTCATTAACACACAAACCATAGCTTTCATAAGCTTTCATAAATCACATTCCTGGTCGGTTCAAAATGCTGTCGCCATTCATCCAGAATTTTTGTAGGGTCCTCCTGATCTACTGTTGGCATATGTTGGTGACTTAGGCGTTGGTGGCATTCCTTTCCCATCACCGATAGCAGTGTGGTTAGACGAATCCTCTTATCCTTTTTGTTTAACCTGGTGGCAATTTCATAGTTTTCCCATTGTGCATGAAAGAACATCCAGTTGTTGTATGCATCGCCCTTCATGTCCATGGGCTCGGGACAGGAATGTGATATGCCATCCTTGAGCTGACTGCTGGCTGGTTTGCGGTCGAGTGCAATTAGCTGGTTGAAGACAGATAAGCCTGTCAAACTTCACTCACCGTTTGCTTGTTCAGTCAGTGCAGGCGTCTATTGTTGGTCCAGACTTCTGACGCCATGTTTTGTGATGCCAATACCTAGGCAGCCACTTCAGTCAAAACGGTATAGCTTTACTTCAAGCATACCACTCAGGCAAGCCACACATACAAACTCATGAATGTGCCACCAGACCTGTTCTACTTTTCTGCCTGGCATTTCTGCAACCACTTTTTATTAGAGCGCCATCTATTGGCATTACTACGCTGCAACACTACCGAGTTATGATATTACATATAAAGGCTTACACACACATACTCATACATACACACATTACCTCTGAGACATTTGACATCAATACTATTCAGTTACACTAGAGTTATATCTCTAGTTTTTGTATCTATCTATTTGGCTAGTTAGTTAGTTATAAATAGCTCTAGGATAACCTTGAACTTGAACTGTGCCAGTGATTTGTCTGTCAAAACTTGGCAGTATGGACTGATTATCTCTACAAATCACCATACAGTCCCATTAAAAAACTTTCACATTAAGATTCTGTCCACGTCAGTTTGCATTTGGAGTAATTTGCGTGAGGATTGCTTACAGTCATTATCTTCTCCTACGCTGGTTTCACTCCCTCCATAATTATGTACTCAGTAACAACAGCTTTCACTCTGATTAATGTGTGTTCCTCAGTCACAGCTGCCCTGCTTTGTCAAATCTCTCTCTCTCTCTCTCTCTCTCTCTCTCTCTCTCTCTCGCTCTCTCTTTCTCTCTCTCTCTCTCTCTCTCTCTCTCTCTCGCTCTCTCTCTCGCTCTCTCTTTCTCTCTCTCTCTCTCTCTCTCTCTCTCTCTCTCTCTCTCTCTCTCTCTCTATCTGTATCTTCTCCACTCCTGGCATCCACCACAGACGGAACAAGGGCAGTCAATACAATGAGCAAAATAAAAATTCATTCCAGTTTTAAACAGGCTGAGATTTGCCATTACCTATTATAGAAGAGCTTCTCAGAGACCTTGGTAAACATTAGCGCGGAAGCTCTGTCTGTATGAGCTACAACTGGCTTGTCCATTTGAATGTTTCTGAGACAGTGTGTAAAATGTCTCCTTGTGTCTGGACTAGCTTGACTAACAGTTAACATACCATGTTGACAGAAAAATGAGCGTGTTTTGGTTGAGAGCAGACTCATCACTTATCAAGCTGTTGTGTGGGATGTGCAGGCTCTCTGATGTCCAAGGACAGAATCATGAATAAGAACATGGTTATTGGACAGCTTTATGAGACTGCATAGCACATTTTCACCAAAAGAAAAAAAATCAGAAGACTTTATTGTACTGTTTCGCACTGCTTTTTGTCTTATGGTCGGAGCAACCTACATGAACTTCATTTGTTTAAAAGGTTTTTGTTCAGCTCTTGCTTTGTATAGTATAAAGATTGGAGAGGCAGTGTAACAAAACACTGTCATATCAGAAATGTTATTGTCAGTTTTAGATTTTACATAAAGCAGAATTTCTGATCAGCCTGTTTATAGGTGTTGTAGATCTGGCGTCTATAACACGGAAATGTGTCCCACAGTTAAATAACTGGCTTGATGGTTCTCTACTCAGTTAAGTGAGTTTGACAAATTAATGTACTTTTTTGTAATGTTCTTACCATCTTGTCCCATTACCCCACTACCCCATTTTACAGCCTGTTGTGCTGTGAGTGCCATAGTTCAGGAAACTTTCATGATTGCTGTTGAAAATGAAAAACAGGATGAAATGGGCCCTCATGTGGCTATGAAAGGCAGTACACAGAAGAAGGGAAGTCGGGGGGTGCTGACAACTATGCTGGAATATAAACAAGACTTGATGAAAAAGTGAAGAATACATTTTTAGAACTGATTTGTATGGGGTTTTTTTCATTTATTTTCAGGCTTTCATATGCTGAGACCTAGCTAAGCCTTATGTATAGTATTTGGTTTGTTTTCATCTTTTTTTTTTTGAGCTCTTCAGAATG
Source organism: Chanos chanos (assembly GCF_902362185.1). Classification (NCBI taxonomy): domain Eukaryota; kingdom Metazoa; phylum Chordata; class Actinopteri; order Gonorynchiformes; family Chanidae; genus Chanos; species Chanos chanos. The sequence goes on from NC_044498.1 coordinate 11,107,567, forward strand.
CTAACATTTTCGGACTGCATATTATGGGTTTGTGGAATTTAACATTATTATTATTGTTGTTATGAGTAGTAGTAGTAGTAGTAGTATGGAATCTTAATTTAATGTAATGATGGTTTACAATGTGTAGTTTAATTTTTGAAAGAGGAGAAATTGTCAGAGGAAACAGAAAATATCACATTTTGTGTCCGTGTTAAGTCTGTAATAATTTTGAATAATTAATGAAGATATGGAGCAAAGAAAATTCTCTGCATGGATTTAAACACTAAAAATACACAAAAATATCATTTGTCCCTGGTCTGATCTCACCTTACCTTTCTATAATGTGGCTGTCCATGTGGTAGCCTTGTATTATTTGCTGCAGCGTGGACGCCCACAGAGCGAGCAGTAACACTTCCCTCTTCTTAAAATGGATGATAAACCCACATTCAGCCAGTAAAACTGGTAGGCCTTTACTCCTCAACGGTGGGGTGTCAGTGTTCTTTCAATTCCTCTTAGAATAACAGACTGATAGATTTAGCAGACCCACATCTCAAATTAATAATTCTGTCCAATTTAGCGGAGCATATCAAATCTATGTGATGGTTTTAACATCCCCACACCCCTTTCTTTGTCCTTACGAGTGTTGATTCAGTTTCCACATTTTTCCATTCCACGCCAGCTGTTTTGATTCACTCACAGTAGCTCATGGGAGTCTTTGTAACTGCAGAGCAGAAAATATTTAATTGAAGTGCCAATGCAGTGACTATGACTGACCATGCAAAAAAGATTAAAGAATGTGAATTTGAGCACAAAAAATAACTTATGATTTTTTTATACACACAGTGTAAATAAATCTATCACTCCTTACAAGTATTGCACACTGACATGTTTTTCTTGAATCAAAAATATCACTCCTGTGGAAAATATACGTAAACCCCAGAGAACTGAATGTATACTTTGACCAGAGGAACAGGCTCAACTGGAACTTTAATGTTAAAAGTTTGAAGTTATTAGTTCCCTTTTCACAAAATGTTATCATGCTGCAGCAGTTAATAGATTGCACACTTCCCTATTTTCCTGTGGAAACCTTTATTATTTTATTGTGTTCTGCTATTTTCAAAGGTTGAAAAAATAAAGCTTTGTCTGTATAGATTAATAAAAATAATTTGTGTCAGATGAGCTGTTAAATCAGCCAGTTATTTGCGTTATGACTAAAGGTCTTGTCTGTTCCTGAAATGCTTAACAGAGTAAAATATGTGAGTCAAAAGCATCATCAAGATATTAACAAGCCTTCAAAATTAAATGCACATATCTCTCATAACATTATCTGTTGTTTAAATTGTTCATGAACTATTGTGTATGCAACGATTTCAATTATAACAAGTGTACATTTCTTTTATTTTCCATTCTGCTCTGAAACACAGGCATTTATTATAAAATTTCACTTCCTTATCCCATAGATGAATCGTTTTAGTTTTTTTTTATTTCATGGGCATTGCTTCAATTCAATGAATAAAGAATAGTTCAACTCTTTGGCGTGTTTTACAAAGAAAGATTTTACACTTATTCTCTATTGACATAACCAATACAGCATGAAAGTGGCCAGGGATCAACACTAAATCAAGCTGACTTACTTGTGTGGCATCGCTACTAGACGGTGTTAATGTGACTTACTTACGAGACTAACTGTAGGGTACCAGGCTACATGTTTCTCCATGAAATTGTCAAGTGCTATTAATCACACTCTGAGATCATCTAAAGTGCCAGGACTTGAAGGGAATTTACTAACTGAGCAAAAGCTCTTGATTCCTCCATTAGGTCTTATACAGGCCCTGCTAATGGTTTGTTCCCCTGACTGGTGAAACTGAATCCTTCACAGGTCCCAGTGTAGCCTAGATGTGGTTGCTTAGTCTTGCAGTAAATTCAAACACCACCCCTTTCTCACTCCCAGGATAATGTTGTGGTCTGATTTACTGAGCTAAATGAATTAAGTAATCATATAATACCACAACCTGTGCATAACAGAGGAATTTCCACAAAGCAGCATGCGATACTCCCTATTCACAGGCCTTAACAGTGGTGAAACACAAGTGCCTGGCCGAGGGGGTGGAAACCAGACACTGGCCGGGCTCCCGCTGGGCCGGCACATGCAGATGCAGTGAGCACAGGGGGACCTTCTGCCAAACACTGGCTTTTATTACAGCTCATTAAGCCTGTGAATAACTCAGTGCCTTTGCTTCATTAGCCAAGGTCTGACCCCTCCTCACCATCCCTCCACACCAAACTCATCACTCCGTATCTATCCACACTCAAGCTATGGTAATTAAGTCGAGGGTGGGGGGAGCTTGTTGGAGAGCAGAGGCCACACACATGCGCATTCCGTCGCAGTGACCCTCATCAGGAGCCAATCAGATCGGTTTTTCCATTCCCCAAGAGGTCAGGGAATCAGCCAGGATGGTTGAGTCAGAGCAGCTGAACCAGCTGCTGTTAAAACGGTCAAATGCTAAATGCATCAATGGTACTGGTCAGGTGGGCTGGGACCAAAACGAGGAAGTCACCACTGTATGTTTCAGGTTTTCTTTACTCTATGAATTTCCTGCTCCTTCTTGTTTCAAGATAAAACTGGAGTAGTCATAATGTCGAAATACCTCTCTCCTGTATTGCTTTTCTGGTGATAGATGCTAACGTCAAGCTAGCTGCCCCACATTTTTGCACCCAGTCCTAAAAGCAAACACTTCAGTTTCTGTACTGATTTTCTCATATTCCAACAACCTAGCCAGAAAACTAGCTTTCTTTTCCTTGGCCATCAAAATTCTCACTGATTTAACAACTGTTGTGTGGGAGTTGGTGCAAAATGTTGATGATATGCAAAATGGCTGATTTCACCCAAGTCACATATCCCATATCCCACATTCACATCATCACCCCATAACTGCTGTGAGTATTAAGCAGAAAATTACCAGTCCTTACATAGGCTGCAGTTGGACTGCTTGTCCACTAAGAGTCAGCTTTTCTCATTGACTTACGAACTTCTCAGCAAGAGCCCACAGGGGAACATGACATTTCATGATAAGAATGCCATTAATAACTGCAGTATTGCAAGATTGTGAGTGCTTACATGAAGCTTGGCGCTAACTTTTGGGGCAATCTGCTCTCATATTAAGCATTCCTTTTGCAACAGTAAGCCTCCGAGCAGAAAACGTTCGTCCTATCTAAAAAAGAAACAGAGCGCTGGCCGGTTGCCAGTTGTCTGTTGGATCTGTACTAAAATGGAAAAGTCAACTATACAGTAGCTTTGGCCACATGCATGTCTGCTTATATGTTAGGCATTTCTGTTGCCATGACAATGTACATCTAAAAGTCCAGTCTACAGGGTGAATATAGGTCAGAGGAGGACTGGAGTTTGGAGAAGCCTGCATTTATTTTTGTTGGTACTTGTTATTTACAGCATTCCTTTGGTAAGTTTATTTTTTCTCACACGTTTTGTTATTTTGAGGCATAATGAAAGTATCTCTCCGTATAATTATGCCGTCTCAGTTAAGATGGTTCATTATACGCATTGCATCACACACACATTAATCAGAGGAAAAGAATCCAAAGCGTTCCCTTGTTTGACTTCATTTTGCTGTGATGAATTTTTTATTTTTACCATTTCACAGACTTACTCCTTTATCTACGTATCCTCCCCACAGTCTGGAAAAGAACATTAAGAGAGAACTCTCAGTGTATTCCTCTCCCCTCACTCAAGATTTGATTGTTTAAGATAAGAACAAAAGAAGTTCATCGCTCGTTTGGAAATTTAAAAAAACAAACAAAAAAACAACAACATTATTTTAAATAGATTATTTCAGATGGATAACTTCATAACCTGCCACCTCTTTAACCATATCCTGCTGGGTTACATTATATTTTATTGTTTTCCAAGCAAGACAAACTACAGTCCTCTCCTGAATGGTGCAGCAGCACTGTCAGGGTTGGGAGGAGTGGGGGGTGGGGGGGGGGGGGGAGGTGGAAATAACCCAAACACAAAAACAAAGGCTCTGACTGTTTTGGCAGGCTAATAGTTTATGATTGTGTTTAATGGAGTTGAGAGAGGGGTGGGGGAGGGATGTTGTGAGCGGCCGCCTGTGATGTGATGGGCCTGTTTGGAGCTTGTGAGAAAGGAAGCCGCAGGAAGATCAATACATCCTCTGCGTAGATTTCCAACAGAGTGTGACGTGCGTGTGGGGAAACAAGCTGTGCTGAGGATACTTGCCTTATTATGGATTTGACATGTACTTGGCCCCCGGCCCTCGGGAATGTGATGAATGCATTATTTGATCTTCCTGTCTTTGTTCACCTTGCTGGGGCGTCAGCTAGTGGTCATTTTGTAGCTCCGCAGACCATAATGACATCAACACGTCACCAGATTTTTTTTTTTTTTTTAATGAATCATTGTACCCTATTGCCTAGTGTTTTAAAGAACTATGATAATGGTCATAGCCTTTGTACCGCAGTCTTTCGCTTATTCAGTTCTTTCCTACTTTTGGGCAAAGAGTTTGACTTCTTAGTGAACTGTAGGACACTTTGTGTTGACGCATGAGGCAATGAAGGTGGTAAATGTTTTAGCAGCTGCTTGAACAGAGCCTTGACATCTTATCTGCTTCAGTATTCCGGCTCTATGAGGAAGTGTGAGTAAGAGCCTGTGTGTGCTTCTGTGAGGGGAATGTTTCTAAAAATAAGTGAATTTACCACAAAGACAGACTACCGACGGCAGACTACAGGAGAAATGCAACGCAATAACTGAAGTTTTGATTTGTCTTGGTTCATCTGTTGTCAGTTCAAGACCATTTGAAACTACATTCTTTTTTTAAGTTTATGCTTCAAATAGATTCATTCACAAAATAGTCTGTCTAATTTTTTCTTTAAAAAAATTCAAAGAAAGGCAAAGTGACAATTTGTATCTTTGACATTATGCATTTGAAATATTCAAAAGTAAATCGTGGCTTCAAGTGAGTGGAAACTATGATCAGTACTTAT